>NC_080797.1:2119250-2419500 GCF_028018385.1 Neofelis nebulosa | reverse complement strand
AAGAAAGAAAGAAAGAAAGAAAGAAAGAAAGAAAGAAGGAGGGAGGGAGGGAGGGAAGGGAAGGGAAGGGAAGGGAAGGGAAGGGAAGGAAGGAAGGGAAGGAAGGGAAGGGAAGGAAGGAAGGAAGGAAGGAAGGAAGGAAGGAAGGAAGGAAGGAAGGAAGGAAGGAAAGAAGAAAACACTTGTCCTTGGAACTGGGCTTTGGGCCACTGGTACAGATGCGGTACCCACCCTGCCCCCTTGACATCTATGCTCCAACCACAGAGATCTCTCAAAATTCCTTTCCTTCAGGGGCGCCTGGGTGGCGCAGTCGGTTGAGCGTCCGACTTCAGCCAGGTCACCATCTCGCGGTCCGTGAGTTCGAGCCCCGCGTCAGGCTCTGGGCCGATGGCTCGGAGCCTGGAGCCTGTTTCCGATTCTGCGTCTCCCTCTCTCTCTGCCCCTCCCCCGTTCATGCTCTGTCTCTCTCTGTCCCAAAAATAAATAAAAAACGTTGCAAAAAAAATTAAAAAAAAAAAAAAATTCCTTTCCTTCACATGCCCCCTTCCCGGTACACTTCTTTCCATTCTTTAAGATCCAATCCAATGTCCCCTCTCCGTAATGGTCGCTGAGCTGTCCCTGGCCTCATCCACGCCCCAAGGGGTGCTCGGCCCGCCGTCTTTCCTTGTTTCCTCCTGTCTCTCGCACCGGCCCGCAGTCCTTGAGGGCAAGGATCATGCTGCACGGTGGCCAGCACGTGATAGGGCTCAGCAAGTAGCTGCTACAAGTACAGGAAGCCCTTGCTTATATCATAAATAACGTGAGGACGAGAATAAGCTTCTGATCCGCCGACATAACCCGCACGTATCAGAAGCTATTATTGTTTTAAATCCTTCTGGGAGTAAGTTGGGGTGTAAATAAATAAAGTCATACTCTTCCTGGCAGATGGCGGCTTTTAACGAAAAGGAGCCAATCTCGTCACGTGTAACGGAGCACCCGTCTCCCCTGGCTTGGTACCGGCTTTGCAGGGAAGTCCCAGCGCCAGCCCTCCTCGCGTCCCCGCCCTCACTCCGCAACATCCAGACCCGCCACAATGGCCGAGAGAGCAGCTCTATCTTACGGCCATTTTTTTTTTTTTAAGGTTATTTCTTTATTTTGAGACAGAGACAGCGTGAGTAGGGGAGGAGCAAGAGGAGGGGGAGAGAGAATCCTAAGCAGGCTCTGCACCGCCAGCCCACAGCCTGACGTGGGGCTCGAACTCACAAAACCACGAGATCACGACCTGAGCTGAAACCGAGAGTCGGACGCTTAACCGACTGAGCGACCCAGGTGCCCCGTCTTACAGTCAATTCTAGGAGCCCTCAGTACCTCGACACACAGCCCTACTCTTAAATACTACCTGTTCCATAAGAGGTCCCTTGCCCGCCGGTCCTCCTACCCAAAGTGGAGCTGTTATTCCCCCAAACTACAAGAGCACTATATAAACTGCAAGCCACGCAGGGTAAAATCAGTTTCCCATAAGCCTGCCCACCAGAGATGACCCCCACCCCCACCCCCGTCCAGTTTTGCGAACAGCTGGCCTGCCACACGCTTTTTAAAATGCAAGTATGTTCCGGGGCACCTGGATGGCTCAGGTGACGATCTCTCAGGTTCGTGCATCTGGCTCTGGGCTGACAGCTCAGAGCCTGGAGCTGCTTCGGATTCTGTGTGTGTGTGTGTGTGTGTGTGTGTGTGTGTGTGTGTGTCTGCCCATCCTCCAGTCACGTTCTGTCTCTCTAAAATGAATAAACCTTAACATTTTTTTAAAATAAAAAAATAAGGGACGCCTGGGTGGCTCAGTCGGTTAAGCGTCCGACTTCAGCTCAGGTCACGATCTCGCGGGCCGTGAGTTCGAGCCCCGCCTCGGTCTCTGGGCTGATGGCTCGGAGCCTGGAGCCTGCTTCGGATTCTGTGTCTCCCTCTCTCTCTCTGCCCCTCCCCTGTTCATGCTCTGTCTCTCTCTGTCTCAAAAATAAATAAACGTTAAAAAAAATTTTTTTTTAAATAAAATAAAAAAATAAAATGCAACTATGTTCCTATTTTTACATAAACAGGGTCTCATTCTGCACACTGTTCAGTAACATTTATCCCATTCCTAAACTTTATTGGTTCCTAGTGCCCTTGGTGTCTCAGTAATTTTCACAGCACTCCCTGGGCCAAGAGAGATCCACTTACTAAGTACCTAAATCCAAACAACTCACTAAACATCTATATCCTACCGACTCAATAGCCATTTGAAACAATACACACAAATTGAGAAAAAGATTCCAGTATTTTAGAAAGAAAAATATTTTTATTTCCTAGATAACCACAATTACTTACGACACCTGTTGGGCACGGTACTGCTTGGCAGATCTTGGAACCAGATTGGTCAGCACCACCCCGATTTCTTGCTGTAGACTGATTTTTTCCCCCTGTATCTATTAGCAGCTGCTAAAAACCCAGCTTCCCAAAGATATGACGTCACTGAAAGGGATCTGGCGCCATCTAACGCTGAAAGGCAGCTACCAGGAACTCCAAATTCCCAAGACATCAGACACATGGAGCTGAGCTCTGGCGCTTCTCCTGAAAATTTAAAACCCCTCACTGGGCCCCTGAGAGTTCGCCGAGGTGGCTCAGCACAGTTTGGGGAACAGGGAACTCAGCCTAACGGGAAGATCTTTTCTCTTCTAGGAATACACGCCCAGAGTTACTCCCTAAGATTCCTATCAGTAAATATCTAGGCAATTTATAATTTCAAACAATATCCTTGTCAAACGACGTTGTGATAAAAATCCTCCCACACATATCTTTGTGAACTTGGCAATTATTTCATTCTCTCATTCATTTAACGGGCTCTAATTACACACCAGGATTATGTGCTGGGCACGATTTGAGAGGCTGGCGTTATAGACGTGAATACGAGGTCCCTCACAAAATTTACATCCTCCCGAGGGAGCGAGGAACAGAAAAAGTAATCCTTTCAGGTTGTGACAGGCTATGAGGTAAAATAAGGTCAAGACCAAGGGGTAGAGGGGTGCCTGGCTGGCTCAGTCGGTGGAGCACATAACTCTTGGATCTCGGGGTTGTAGATTCGGGCCCCACATTGGGTGTCGAGATTATTTAAAAATAAAAAAATAAGAAAACCAAGAGCCAGGGGTTAGAGAAGGCACAGGTCAGGAAAGCACCCCATAACAATAGGCCATCTGAGCAGAGAACACACGGACAGAAAGGCAGAAGCCTGGGGAGCTGCGGGCAATGCCCTAAGCAGCAGGAGCAGTGAATAATAAAGTCCCTGAGGCAGGAACTGGTACCGTTGGAAGGACGGGCACATGGGTGTGGTTAAAGAGCGACAGAGGAGTCTGGCGAGGAGCTGGAGAGGCAGGCAGGGGGCAGGTAATGCAGGACCCCGCAGGTCAGAGTAAGCCGCTCGGACCCTTCGGAGAGGACTGGGCGCAGGGAAGAGCCCGGGGAAAAAGAGCTCTCTAGCCGCTCTGCGCAGCGCAGAAGGAACAGCGAGCAGCCGGGGCTACTGCCCGGAAAGACGAGGGCAGCGCGGACCCTGCCGGTCCAGATGGAGATGGTCACAGATGGCTGGATTCCAGGCCTATTTTGAAAGGCAGAGCTGACAGACTGGCAGATGGACCAAGTGGAAGTTGTGAGAAGGCGCGGAATCAAAGACGGCTTTTGGGTTTCTGGCCCGAGGAAGTGGGTGAGTGGTAGAGGCGCTTGGCGAACCGGGCGAGACCCGGGGAGGGGCACGCTCAAGAGGAGAAATTAAAGAGGTTTTCGTTTCAGGATACGTTTTTAGAAGCGGTAGGGCCGGAGCAAGGTAGACGCATATTAAACATCAACTTGTCAGACGGTCCCCCAAAAAGGCGACACCAGTTTATTAGCCTCCTACCAAGAGCGGCTAAGCGTGCTCACTCCCCAGGATTTGGGCCAGCAGAGAACAAGCAGATAAAGAAAAAACACTTCATATAAATTTGCATGTTTTTATTAGTAAGCTGAATATTTTTTATTGGCCACTTGCCCTACTTCTGTGAACTGTCTGTATCCTTTTTCCGCTTGCCTAACAGGTGTGTGCTTTCCTTACTGGTTTATAAACGTTCCTTGTGTATTAAGAAATCTGACCTTGTCTGTCACCGTGCAAATACTGTTTCCCAATCTGTTTTTTAGCTGTCCCCGGTGCCTCCGATAAAGAGAAGTACCTCTTATTTTCAAGTAGCGAAACTATATACAGGCTCTTCCCTGTATATAAAATGCTTAGCTCAGTGCCTATCATGTGCCCCGCCTATAATTCATTCATTCCTATTGAGGGGTTCTGTCCCCGGAATCGGCCCCCACAAGGCTTCTGTGTGTCTCTAGGGCTTCCTAGTTTATCTTTCTAGACTTACACCTTAACTCCACCTGGAATTTCTTTGGAATGGTGCGTTTACGAGGTCCTGACTCCTGACACGACTTTCAATTCACGTGGCTGAGCCCTGTCCTCCAGCAAAACGATCTCCATCCACAAACACAGCCATTCAACTCCATTCTCTCCAGCCCACTGGCTCCCTCCAGTTCCCTCCACAAAGGAGTCCGAGTCACCAACAGTTCTCCCCCAGAACTCCCCTCCTCCCTGATCTCTCCTGCTTCCCTTCTTAGCCCTCCTCTTCCTCGGCAATGGGTTCTTCACAGGGCAACCGAAGTAGGAGTAGTCCGTTTTGTTTGTGTTTTTTTTTTTTAATGTAAACTTGATGTCCCTCTCCTACTTCTAATTCTCCAATGGCTTCCTATGAAAAATAGAATTAAACCCCAGGATTCCTTACCGTGATTTCCAACATCTCACCTGGCCTGCCCGGTCTCATGCTTCTCCAGCCCATTTCCACAACTGTCCTCACTCGGCTGAACCCCAGTCACACACCAATTCTTTGAAGCCCCTGGGGCCACACCAAATTCATGCCTCCCTCAGGCCCTTTGCACCTGCTGTCTCCTCTGTCTGAAGAGCTTTTGTCCCCCAATTTGTGGCCTAGACTACTGGCTGCTTCTCCTCATTCAGGTAATGTCACCTCCCCAGGCAGGGCCTGTGGACCCTGACACTACCCCATCTACAGGAACTTCACACCTCGTGGCAGCGCGCACCGCTTCACTCCATTCAAAGTACTCGCCATTAACGGAATCCCCTCGTTCATTCATTTATGTGTTTAGTGTCTGCTCTGCGTCTATCCCACGACAGGCGTTCAATTCAAACTTGCAGAAGGGGGGAGAAGAAAAAGATCTGGGGTCCGGCTTCGTATCCGAACTTGAAAAGCCTTCCCCACCGCCCACCCCCCCAGAAGTCCTGCTGCATCTACTCCCTCCCGGCTGCGACCAGTCCGCCCCGGCGGCCCGTGCTCGAGGCCCGTCCCCCAGGCCACCGTGGAGCCCCGCCCGCGGCGCGGCAGAGCGCAGAGGGAGGGCAGGCCGCTTACCAGTTCATCCGGACTGAGGACTCCGAACTGCACTCGCTTGATGGTGCGCAGCGGGCATGCGCTGTCCCCGGAGGGGGGGCCACCCCCGTGCATCGCGGAGGCGGGCGCGCTGCGCAGGCGCAAACCTCTCTACAAAAACCCTGCGCCGCCTCCGCCTAGGTGCTCAGACCCCGTCGGGGCGGCCACCGGGAAGGACCTCCCCGAGTTGGGAGGAAAAAGCCGGAGGAGGGAAAGGTGGGGGAGGGAAGAAGGCGGGGAAGTGAAAAGGAGCGAAAGGAGCTGTCCTCCCCCTTTCCGGAGATTTTTCGTCTCCCAAAAAGGAAAAAAAAGAGGGAGGGGGAAAGGAAAAGGTTTCGGGGGGAGGAAGAAGAAAAAGGGTAACGAATAAATAAGTAACCAGGCTCCTGAACGGCAGAGGTTACGGCAGTTTGTCTCTCCCCCTTCCGGGAGCCGCCTTCTTCTCCAACCGTCCCGGCCGCGCTCTCGGCGCTTCTGAGGAGCGAACTGGCCGAATGACGCCCTTTATAGATTCGCCCCCTGCATCCCCGCCCCTTCCTTTCCCGCCCTCCCTTGCGCTACGGGGTCGCCTGCGCCGGCCTGCACGGAGCGCGCGCTCGAGTCGTTGGTCCTCCCTCCCCGGCACCCGGGTTGGGCGGCCTTTTGAAGCGACAAGGGGGAGGGGGACTTTTTTTTTTTTTTTTTACCCCGCCGCCTCCCCTTTCTGCTTCCCTCCCGGCTGAGATTTAAGGTGTGAAGGATCTAGGGCAAATATAGGCCGCTTTTATTCTAGTTTGGACTGTGCTTTCGTCTTCAGCAAAAGTCTCCCCCCCCCTCCCGCTGGAAAATGGTCTGTTCGGCGAATCGGTAATGAAGGAGGCGGGGCCGGTCGGGTCCTCCCAAGAGGGTTCCTGGGGGGGGGGCGGCGGGGAGAGCGCTGGGACCGTCCTTGGTCATGAATATGCAGTAACCACGCTGAATATGCATGAATCGATCAAGATGGCGAAGCCAATCGCCTGTCCGGAAGTAGCTGATGTTTGTGGAGCGGCCTCCTGGGACGGGTGGGCACCTCCGGGCCTCAAATGGAGCGCCGCCCGGAACTCGGGTCCTGGGTCCTTCCCCCCCCCCCCTCCCCCCCCCCAGGCTCTGAGCCGCTCGAAGAGGCCTGGACTCTGGGCTCGGGGAGCCTTCTCCGGAAGGAGGCTGGCCACCGTCCGGGAGAGATCACGGGACCGCCACAATCCAGGAAAAGCAGATTAGCCACGGGGCGGGACACAGAAGTCCTGCGGGATTCGGGGTCAAGGCATCTGAACGTTAGGACATCCTCCCCCTTCCAGAATTATTTCAGAAATAAGACTGGCGGGGGGGAGAGGGGGCAAGGATCCCAAGGGATTCTCCAATGAGAGCGGAGTAGGGCTCTCGCTCTCCTTCCAAAGCAGAGATGACACCAACGGCACAGCCACATTCAGAGTGATCCTTGTTTGATGTCAATGTCACGTCACCACCCCGGGGGGGGGGGGGGGAGCATAACCATGAGGAAAGGAAACTGCCTCTCAGGGAAAAAAGCACACTCCCTCGCGCTGGCCGCTGGCTCTGTCCACTCCCCTGAAAGCCCCAAAGAGCCCAGCCCCAGTGCTCTTCTGTCTGCCACTGAGGGGAAAATCCTCCCCGTGGTTCACGGCCGGCCTGCCTCACCCCTTTGATGTGCTCCTCAGACCTTACTTACCCCACAGGCACGTCCTGATCCCCAAGCCCCAGCCTAGACTCCACATCTCTTTTTTTTTTTTTATTTAAAAAAAAAATTTTTTTTTTCCAACGTTTTTTTTTTATTTATTTTTGGGACAGAGAGAGACAGAGCATGAACGGGGGAGGGGCAGAGAGAGAGGGAGACACAGAATCGGAAGCAGGCTCCAGGCTCCGAGCCATCAGCCCAGAGCCCGACGCGGGGCTCGAACTCACGGACCGCGAGATCGTGACCTGGCTGAAGTCGGACGCTTCACCGACTGCGCCACCCAGGCGCCCCTAGACTCCACATCTCTTGATCCCCACGCTCGTCCCAGCTCTTCCAGACAGTCCCTTCTCCGCTGAGTCCCCAGGTCACCCTTGACTCCCAAGGGGTGCCCCTCTCCCATCTCCAGTTCTTTCCCGGTCACGTGCCCTCCCCTGCTTGCCTGCCAGTCTCTCCTTCTCCTTCTATTTCCCCCTTCCCCCCCCACCCCCGCCCCAACCCCCAGGCTCTCAAGTCCGATGTCACTCCTCCACCTGCCCTTCCTTCTCACAGCTGAGGTTCTGGGCGGTGATGATGGCAATGCTACCCAACACCACCCCTGCCCCCATGATGTCAGAAGGTGCCACTGTCTCATAGAGCACGTAGTACTGCAGCATCAGGGCCACCACCACCTCGGAGTGCAGGACGGCGCACACCAGGGCCGGGTGGACCTTGGTGACCGCGTAGCTCACGCACACAAAGGAGACCAGGGCCAGGATCCCCACCGCCCCCACGCAGCTCCAGCTCAGAGGGTCGTTGGGCAGCACGGGGGTCTGCAGTACAAAGAGGCCTGGCACAGAGCCCACCAGCCCCACCAAGCCAAACAGGAAGGCCACCGTCGGGAGGCAAGAGGGGAAGTCCAGAGAGCGGTAGACCAGCAGCCCCAGCGACAGCGCCAGGCCGCCCAGGAAGGCGAGCACGTAGCCCAGGGCGGTGTAGAGGCCCGTGGTCCCCTCCTGCAGTGTCCCTAGTCCCGGTCCCACAATGATGATGAGTCCCAGGGTGCTGCCCAACAGGCCACACCAGTCGTAACCGCTGAGACCCTGGCTCTCGAGGCAGAGGGAGAGGAGGGCAGAGCACATTGTGGAAGCGCCCTTGCGGACCGTGGCAGCGTTGCCGGCCGGCACCACCTGAACCGCACTGTAGGCACATCCGATGCTGAGGACGTTGAGCAGGGCGTGGAGGCAGGCCCGGGCCCGGACGTCGGGAGGTCCCAACAGAGGGTCGCCGCGCAGTTTTAGTAGTAGGGCAATGGGGAGGTGGAAGAGACATCGACAGATGAGCAGCTCCAGCGAGGGGAAGTGGGAAGCCTGGTAAGCCATACGAGAGAAGGGGCCCACGAAGCCAGCGGGCAGGCCCCCACCCAGCAGGGCCACAAGCAGGCCCTTGGTGGCATCGGAGGGCCGGCAGCGCTGGTGCGAGGGGAGGCTGGGCGGAGTGGAGGGCGGCGAGGGCTGGGCGAAGTCGGGCAGGTTGAAGCAGGGGTGACTGCCGGCCTGTCAGGGAGAAAGGAGCTCGGGCATTAGGGCAGCCGTAGCCCGGGGCACCGGGGGCAGGGCGAACGCCAGGCTGGGCTGTGGGACCCGTCTCTCGGGACCGTAGAGGGGCGGGCCGTCTCGCTGAGGAGCTCTTGGGAGCTGGAAAGGGCCTGAACGTGGATGAGGGGATGCAGCGTGGGCCCTGGGCCTCTAAAGCAGGAAGCAGGGGGTGAGCGGGCCAGGGGCATCGTGTTTCTCTGGGTAAATTCCTGAGAGAAGAAAAGGAGGACCCGGGGGGGGGGGGGGGGTGCCCTGTTGGTCTGGGGAAGGGGAGGCAGCCTCAGATGCCGTGCGGTCCGTGTGATGTCACAGGTTCCAGGGACATCTGGGTACACCATTGTGAGTTTCATTTGGGGGTGTCTCTAGCACAGCTGGGAAGTTTGGGGGGGAAGAGACCAAAGGGAGCAGCCAGGAGCCACAGGGAAGGGGGCTCTGTCTCCCTGACCCCAGCACTCACCATCTTTGCTCGGACCTCCTCCTCTATGCCTGGCTCAGGGGGCCTGGGCCCTTCGGAGCTCCAGCCCTTGTGACCTGGATGGAGCGGGAGCGGGGTTCTTCTCTGGAACCTTCCTGAGGTGGGGGTGGGAGGTTCTCCCCTGGAACCTTCCTGAGGCAGGGGTGGGGGTGGGGTAGGGGTGGGGTGGGGGTGGGCCTAGTTTCTCTCGTGGTCTCCAGCCCTGCTTGCTTTGTGTCTGTCTCTGCGCCTCCGAAGTGGGCCTCCTTCTCTTTTTCTCTGGAGGAGTAGCTCTGTGATGAGACTTGTTTGGTTTTAAATGAACCCGTTTATGTCTCACCTTGTTTCCAAAGAAAGGTTTTGCGGGAGGGAGCTGAGGGCCGACCGCTCTGTCTCCCCCGAGTTGTGGATTTTTGAACACCAGGGAGGAGTCTCTGGGACTGTCCCTCTGGAGTTTCAGGAATGTGTTTCTTGTGTGTGCTTTCACCTGGTGTTTTGTCGGTGCCGCCCCGGGAGGCGCACACCAGGGCCTCTGCATTTACGCAGAAGTAGATAGATGTGGATATTTCTGCCGGTGGGGACAAAATACCAAGCTTCGTGGTCGTCTGCACTGGTAGTCATTTACGTGTGTCTGCTCCTTAGGGCTGGGGCCTGCCCGGGCCGCGGCCTGGTGGGGGTCCCTGCGCGTTTCTGGGAAGGGTGGGTGGGCACGTGCGTGTGTCCGGGGCTGCCCCTGTGCGTGTGCTGAGCCCGGGTCTGAGGGACCCACCCGGCCGGATCGCGAGCCTGCCATGTTGTGTGTCCGCGGAGAGGGTGTGCGTGCTCCGGGCGCTGTGCCCCGCCGAGTGAAGGGCGTGCAGGGGGCGGGAGGGAGGGGGGCGTCCCTCGCTAGGCGGCGGGTGGTCGTGCGGCCCGGCGGGGGTGCCGCAGCCAGCCCCGCGCCCGCTCGGTGCCCGCCCGTCCGGCGGCCCTGCGCCGCGCGGGTCCCGTCCCGCGATCGGTCCGGGCCGAGGCCGTCGGGCGCGCTCGCCCGGAGCCCGAGCCCGGAGCCCTGCGTCGGTGTCGGCTGCGCTGCGCCGGCCTCCTCTCGGCGGCGGCGGCGGCGCTGGGGGGGTACTGTTTCCGGGGGTGGGGGTGGGGGTAGGACCGGGGCGGGGGGAGCCGATGATGTCAGCGGCGGCGGCGGCGGCGGCGGCGGGGCCGGGCCGGGGCCGGGCGCTGGGGGGGCCGGGGCCGGAGCCGGAGCCGGAGCTGGAGGCGGGCGAGAGCGGAGCGGCCGGGGGCGGCCACGGGGATGAGCCGGGCCTGGCGGACTCGGCGCCATCGCAGTCAGGTGGGCCCCGGGGCGAACCGGGCAGGGCCAGGGCGGACCGGAGCCAACAGCCGGGCCCCCTCCCCGCTGCCCGGCGCCGCGGGGGCCCGGGCCGCGCCCCGCGCCGCGACCGCTCCCTTTGGGGTTGACCTGGGGGCTCCGGGGTCGGGGGCTGAGCCTAGCCCCGCCTCCAGGCGCGCGCGGCGCTGGGGGGCGGCTAAGGGGGCCCCGGTGCGGCGGCCGGTCCGGCGGCGGCGGCGGCGGCGGCGGCGGCCGGTGGAGGGGGGGGCGCGATCGCCCGGGGCCGGGGAGGGGGGCCCCGCGCCCTCCCCTTCGGAAGGGTTAATTCTGCAGCCCGGTGCCCCCCTCCCCCCCGTGGGGCAGGTTGGGGGTGGGGTGGGGCGGGTGTGAGCCCGGGCCGGCGCTGCAAGCTGCCGGGAGGGCGATGGCGTAGGAGCCAGGCGGAGAGGGGGAGGGGTGGGCCGCCCAGCGCCCCAGAGTTGGGGTGTGCGGGGTGCGCGGGGCGGGCAGGGGCCCCGGAGCCATCGTGCCGTCGGGGCAGGGTCGTGGCTGTGAGTCCTGGAGATTGTGTATCTCCTGCTGTGTTGTGGGGCAAGGTAAACCTGTCCTGGGCACCACTGTTTGCTGGTCCGGCAGCCAGGGGTCCGGGTAGGGCCCTCCGTGGGCCACGGGGACAGGAAGCCTCGTGGAGGGGCGTCCGATGGTGTGGGGGGCAGAATTACAAGATGCGGCCCGGTGGCTTTGGGTGACAGGTCCGCATTGGGGCGCGGGGCAATGATACATGCGGAGTTTGTCAGATGGGTGGTTTTCTGTAGGTTTGAGACCCGCGTGTGTTTTCTTGCACGTATGTGTCTTTTGCTGTACACATGAACTATTTCTGAACTGTTGTTTTCTGCATAGCTGTCGTGGTTAGTGTGCGTGCTTGTGGAGGGCACCAGAGTGCAGCGTGCACGCGCGCCCCTTTGGAGGGGGCGGTTGTGTACCTTTGAGTCAGAAGGCGTCTCGTCCGGGTCCCCTTTCTGTGGCCCTGCTGAGGTGTGGTCCGGTGTCAGCGAGGTCGCCCCCCCCCCCCCCCCCCGCAGGTTGGGTTTGTGTGTCTGTGTGTGGAGTGAGTTGTAAGTGGAGAGCACGTCTAGAACTCAGGTCCCGAGGATCTGTGGGGAGTGGGGGCCCCCAGGGTGTGTCCCAGGTACTTGTGGGGCAGCGGGCACCGGCGTGCGAGGGGCTGGGGGGGGCGGTGTGTGTGGAAAGTGCAGGTTGTGTTTATGGGATCGTGGGCAGCCGAGCGAGGGGAAGGCTGTGTGTTTATAACGTTCTCTATGGGATTCTTTTGTGACGTTGTTTGTGGGAGCCCGTCCGTGCTGTTGGACCAGGAGGCGAGCTGGTCAGAAAACACTTGTGGGGAGGGAGGTGGCGTGACAAGGGCAATGTGGGCCTCAGACTGGAGAGATCAGCCGCCAGCCTTGTGTGCAGCCTGCCTTCCGCGCTGGAGTGGCCGCGTGAGGCTGCTGTGGGGATACGGGAGGAGGAAGGCCGGGAGATAAATATGGGGCAGACAAGGGCAGGCCTGGGAGCTGTCGGGTGGCCCAGCTGGTCCCCGTGCAGGGTCTGAGCGCTTGGCCCCTCAACGGCCCGCCCGGCGTGTCAGGGTCACCGGGAGGAGAGGCCTGGCGGCCGCAAGGAAACCAAGCTGGGACGCAGCGCCTTCTTGGCCGTGTTTACGTAAAGGCCGGGTGTGACTCTTGTCACTGAAAGGAAAAAGAAACACGAAGTTTGCAGTCCCCTCCTCCTGCTTCACCCTCTCTCTGCCCCCCTGGCGGGGATCTCTGCTTTTCCTGCTCTCTGTGACGCACACTGGGCCGCTCCCGCCACTGTGGAGGGGTCTGGGAATGGAATTCGCTCGCTAGGCAGATTGCTCAGAACAGGTTTTCCTCACCTTTGGTGCCTGGGCCCTTCTGTAGATGTGTGTGTGCGTGTGTGCGTGTGTGCGTGTGTGCGTGTGTGTGTGTGCTGTGCCTGGCCTGGCTGGGGGGAGGGTGATTGTGCAGGGGGTGGGTGGGGAGGGCACCATAGCGGGGGCCCTCTTGTCAGATGGGAGTGGGGGGTGCTGTCTGCTGTGTGAGGCCTGAACAACAGGTGCACCGTGGCCTGGTCGGGGGGAAGGAGGCCTGGGAGTGAGGAGTTCTGGCCCTGCCTCGACCTCACCGACCTCACCGGCACTTTGCCCGAGTGAGCCTCAGGTCCTCATCTGTAAAATGGGGCTAATTACCTGCCCTGCCTATCTTCCAACAGGGGCGTAAGTGGCACTATGGGAGATGTACCTGGTAAGTAGCTACGGTTTGGGGGCTACGCCTGTGCCAGCCGCTGGGGGTCCCCTCCTCGGGGCTTGGCTGATGACAATAGTAGTAAGCCCGTATTTGGCGCTCGCTGTGTACCAGGACGCTGTCCTCTGTGCTTTCACATATGATCGTTCATTTACTCTCTGCAAACCCCCATGGAGGTAGGTGTCCTGATTACCCCCCTTTTTCAGATGGGACAGCTGAGGCCCAGAGAAGTTAAGTAATTTGCTCAAAGTCACTCAGCTGCTAAGAGGTAAAGCTGGATTTGAACCCTGGCAGTCAGCTTCTAGATCCTGTGTGCTTATACACTGTTTTCTGCTGCCTTTCTGAAGCTTTCTGCGGGCCTCTCTGTGCACCCCCCACCTACACACACACACACACACACACACACACACACACACACACACACTTCTCCCCAGTCTCTCCAGAATTTAGTACCTGTACCAATCGGTGTCGTGTCGGAAGATCAGTGTGCTGAGACAGTGACTCGGACAGTCCTGGCCTTGGGAGTGAGAACCTAATCTAATATCTGCTGCTGGGTGCCGGCCATGGGGGCACAGAATGTTGATAAGCCAGGCACAGGAGGGATTGTCCTTGCCCTGTGGGTCAGGGAGGGCCGAGAGGGAGGTGGCATTTGAATTACATCTGCACATTTTGGAGGGCTTTGGGGAAGAGGTTAGGGAAGGTTGCATTTATGCCAGGAGGGTAAAGGCAAGGGGCTGTGGGGCGCGTTGGGGGGTGGGGGGGGGAGCGCCCTGGGTGCTTGAGGGGAGTCCAACACCGGGCAAGATTGGAAAGGAAGATTGGAATTGGACCCTTGAGTGTCTGGCTGAGGAATCTGAACCTCATTCCCGAGTGAATGGAGACCAGCGGAGGTTTCTGGGGACGCGGACCGTCAGTGAGAGGAGGCCTGGAGGCGGGAGAAGAGCCTTGGGCCACGCAAGTGTTAACTGGGGCCTGAGCTTGCTCAGGGGCCAGAGGCGGGTTGAAGGGAAGGTTTCCAGAGCCATTCCCGAGCTCGGCCGCAGATCCGACCCAGCCTGGTGACGGCTGGATGCGGGGAGTGGAGGAAAGGGCGGGGTCAGTCGTGACACAGTTAGCACTCAGCACGTGAGCCCTTCTGTGATTTCTGTAACCCGCCGGCCAGCCGTAGGCCCCTCCAGAGCAGGATCAGGGCCGTGGCAGGGGGAAAAGATTTAGCATCTGGGTTCACATAAGCCCAGATTTGAATTCTGACTCTGGTGCTCACAAGCTGTGTGACCTTGAGCAGGACGTGCCCCTCCACGAGCCTCGGTTTCCTCATCTGTCAAACTGGGATCATATAAATACTGACTCTGGGTGGCTGTTTTGAGGAAGTCGTTCAGTGAGACTGCCCACGGAAAGCACTGGAAGTCTATCAGGCAAAGCGTGAGGGCCCCGGAAGGGGTCGAGTTATATGCGTCATCCCGGCTGCTGGCCAGCTCCGTCTGGCACTGAGGGACGGCTCCTTTCCTGGGGGTGGACAGACCCCAGGAAGACCCTGAAGAAGGCAGATTCGTTCATTCACCAATTTTAAATCTCCCCTTGTACCAGGCACCGGCCTAAGCACTGGTGACAGCAGTGAAAACAGCAGTAAGAATCTCTCTCCCTTGGAGCTTACGTTCTAGAAACACATGAATAGTACGCCTTGCTAAGTGCCAAGGAGAAGGGGGAAGGGAGGGGGTAGGAAGTCTGGGGAGGTGGGGGTGGCCACCAAGGCCTCCAGGAGATGGTGACTTGAGTCAAGGCTTCAAGGAGGTGGGGCGGCGAGGCCCGGGGCTGCCCGAGGGAAGAACATTCTGGGCAGGGGGGACAGCAAGAGACAGAGCGCGTCTGGTGGCGGTGCACAGAGCCCCACGTCAGTCACGCCGCCCAGATCACACAGCTGGTCAAGAGTGGAGGGACCCGTGAAAACAAACAAAAAACTAAAAAACCACAGGGCCGCCAAACTGCCCATGAAGCTGAATTTCTTCTCTATGGCTTCCCCCTGCCCCCGCCCCCCATTTTCCGGGACTGAGTTCCGAGATAAAAAGAACCAGCATTAACTGGACTTTCAGCACGTACCTAGTACCTAGTACTGCCCTGGGTCCTGCCGGCCAGGAGCGCATTCGTCCTCGCCACCCGGCCAAGTGGGAACCGCTCCTTATCCCCGCCCTACAGACAAGGAAACTGAGATACGGAGGGGTGAAGCGACCGGCCCCGGGTCACGTAAGTGCCATCTTCACCTCCCGTCAAACCTCGTAGGGTAGCGGCTGAACTCCGGGGAGCTGGGTCCAAACCCCGAGACCAGGGGCAGGTCGCCCCCCCCCCCCCCCCCGGCACCGCGTTCTCTCCACTCCCAGGTGAGGGGGTTGGCGTATTTCAAGCCTCAGTTTCCTCCTCTGGACAGCGGGGTTGACGATAGCCCCCGCTGCGGCCATCTGGGGGCCTTGCAAGTGTCGAAATGACACTCGAGTGCAGATAAAATGCTTAGCACCGTGCCCCTCACATAAGGATGTCACACACGGCAGCTGCAGGTTCCATGATGATGACGATGCGTCCGGCCGGTCGCTGAGGGCCAGGCCAGCTTGGGACCTCCGTGGTTCTAAGAAGCCCTCACGGGCCTCGTCCAAGCATTTTGGCAGGCGGCACACAGCTACGCCTCAGGAGGCACCAAGCCCGCGTGCCCGTGCAGGTGGCCAGGCCTGGCCGAGGGGGGCCGTGGGGGCTGGAACTGAACTTCTGTCATGCTTGCCTGTACAGACAGGCCTGCTACCTCCGGAGGAAGGGGCCCCTCCTTGAATTTTTTTCCCTTCCTCTCGTTTTCACAAAGGTACTAGATGGGCCGGCGGGGGCCCTAGCGGGTGCTGTTTTTCTATCCACTCTCCTCACAACACTGGCGACAGCAAATGCGTGGGGTTTTCCCACACCGACCAAGGCTCTGACGCCAGCTGGGCGTCCTGCAGCTCAGCTCAATTCTGACCCTGTCTCCCTGGAGGTACCGTCAGATCCCACAGGTTAAGGACTCAGTCCCGTGAGTCCCACCCGCTTCGGATGTCAGTCACCCACAAGCCTGGGCCTCTGACCAGCTGTAAATCGGGGTTTCCCGTGGCCCCCCCCCTTCAGCTTTGAAAATTTGCCAGGGTGGCTCATGGAACGGAGGGAGACGCTTACTTAGGGTTTACCGGTTTATTGTATAATTAAGGATACGGTAATGACAGGCGAACGGCCAAACGAAGGAGATACATAGGGCGAAATCTGGAGAGGCCCTGAGCACAGGACCTGCCGTCTCCCCGGGCTGGGGTTCACCACCCTCCTGTCCCATGGATGTTCACCGACCTAGAAGCTCTCTGAACCCCACAGGCTAGAGATTTTCATGGAAGCCTCAGCAAGTAGTCACGATCTGTGATTAACTCAGTCCCCAGCCCCTCTCCCCTCCGTGGCGGATGGATGTGGGCTGAACGTTTCAAGCTTCCACTCATGGTTTGGTATTTCTGGTGACCGGCCCCCATCCCGAAGCTTTCCAGGAGACTACCAAGGTCACCTCATTAGAACAAAAGACGCTCCTGTCACCCAGGAAATTCCAAGGGATTGAGGAGCTCTGTGTCAGGGCTCAGGGTCAACCACCAAATGTTAGCAACAAAGATGCTCCCAGAACGCTTATCACTTGGGAAATTAGAGGAGTTTGAGGAGCTCTGTGTCAGGAATGGGGATGAAGACCAATTATGTACGTATTTTTTATTGTATCATAAATATCACAGCTATAAACTGGTCCTTCATCATGAGGGGCTATAGTCCAGAACACCGGCTTTGTTTTTTGGGGTTGTTGTTGTTGTTGTTAATGTTTATTGATTTTTGAGAGAGAGAGAGCGTGAGCAGGGGCAAGGGCAGAGAGAGAGAGAGAGAGAGAGAGAGAGAGACAGAATCCGAAGCAGGCTCCGGGCTCTGAGCTCTCAGCACAGAGCCTGATGTGGGGCTCGAACCCATGAACTGTGAGATCATGACCCAAGCTGAAGTCGGACACTTAACCAACTGAACCACCCAGGCGCCCCCAGAATACAGACTTTTCACCACACTTTTCTGGTATCAGATTTCAGCCCTCCTACTAACTGGCCACACATCTCTAGCTCAAGCCTGTCCATTAAAAATGGGGAAGCCAGGGCGCCTGGCTGGCTCAGTCGATGCAACGCTTGACCTCAGAGTTGTGAGTTCGAGCCCCACGTTGGGTGTAGGGATTACTTAAAATCTTTAAAATGGGGGAGCTAAGCACTACCTTGTAGGATAGTGATGAGGAGGAGAGGAGGTAATACAAGGAAGGTACTGGATCTTAAGGGTCCCAGGGGGCCAGTGGCTACCTTGGAAGGGAGTGGGAAGCCTCCTCTCTTGTCACTTTACAGCCAGAACTGGACCCCAGGCCACACGCAGGGCGGCTGGCGGGGGCAGGGGCGCTTCTGCAGGATTCCCGACCCCCGTGCAATGTGGCAATGTTACGGGGAACACCTGGCCCAGTACTGCTGTGTGCCTAGCACTTGGGGCTGTTAGAACTTTTGAATATCACCCCCCCCCCCCATTGCCACCTTCCTCCTCCAGGAGGAATCAGAGCATGAAGTGGGCTGTGGCAGGGAGGCCTTTCAGCCCAGATGCTAAAGAGCCTTTGGGGGCGGGTAATGAGGAACCCCAGATGCGGTATATCTCAGAGGACGTGTGTGACCCAGGGCATTTGGAAGGAGAGTGTTCCTGGGTTTCATGCAGGGTGGATGAGGGGCCCAGAGCTCTGCCCTCGGGTCCGTAGGTCTGGCTCTGTGATCAGCGCCAGCCCCCCCGCCTCCGGTTATTATCAGCTGTGTGTGACTTTGGCTATGTCACCGTACGGCTCTGGAACTTGGATCTTCAACTGAAAAATGGGCCCCCAAAGCCCTGACTGTGCCCACAGTGGCTGTGGGGTGCTTTCTGTGCGGTGACCACAACGGCTCAAATTTGGGGTGCCTGCTATTCCTTTCGGATGAGCCTTCTAGCAAGAGGTGAGGTAGGGGGTGTCTTTCTCTCCCCCCCTTTTAAGCCAAAGTCCCAAAGCCACCAGCTTTCAGAGTAAGGAGTGGGACCCAAGCCTCCTCACTCTCGGTCTGGCGGCCTTTTTCCAGTGCCCTCCAGAGACGGCAGCGAGCTGGCACGTATGTATGAACCCATGGTCTTTGGTGGTCACCTGGCACCAGAAACCCCCTGTAAGATTTGTGGGCCTGGTGTGTGTGTGTGTGTGTGTGTGTGCGCACGCGTGCGCGTGTGTGCAGTCCTCTCCTAAGTGGAATATCTAGCAGTTTGGTCCAATGAAAAAAAAAAGCTCTAGCAAATCTATTTTGATGTGGAAATGAGACTCTTATAATGAAAGACAACATGCAAATCTTTGATTTTCTTTGAGCCCCGAAGATTGGGCCAAAGGGACTTGAGACTGATCCGAGAGGCTCCCCTGGACCTATGGGACTGAACTACGCCACTGCCGTCGTGTTGTTTTGAGGTGAATTGGGACTATGCAAATTGCCTTGTGCCTGTACTCTGGGCCAGCAGGCAGGGGTCTGCAATTATCTGCGTGTGACCTCCTAGGTCCAATCGGATGCGGTTAGACAAATAACCTGACAGGTCCCCGGAAGGGTCCGGGTCTCCAGAGCAGCCCCGGGCGTCCTCTTTGACCCCAAGTGCTGTGGCCACTCCCCCCCCCTCCTGGGGTCCTTTCCTTCCCGGCTCCCTTCCTGAGAACACGGTTTCTGTGTCTCCGCAGAAGGAAGAGGCCCCACAGAAGGGACTCGCTGAGCCAGCCCCCGCTCTGCTCCATGTTGACTGTGCCCTCAGGTGAGACGTTGCGAGAGTCTGAGGCTGGGAGAAGTCGGACGGGAGGCAAGGGCAGTCATGTTTTTCTAGACGCGGGCGTCCTGTGAAGGGGTCACCAGTCCCCGTGGGGGCTCCCTCTTCCTCCCGCCAGGAGAGAAGTGGCCACTGCTTTCCCCTCTGTCTGTGGCTTTGGAGGCTTTCACCCTTGACCTTCATCGTGACCTGAGCCATTCCTAGCCTCTTCCAGCCCCAGAGGTTTGACGTACTACTGTGAGATGGCCGCCAGACTCGCGTGGCTAAGATTAACCCCTGCCTTCTGTGAGCGGAAGGTCGTCAGCCTCCCACTGGTCTCTGACCAACAGCCTCCACTGCCCTCCCCGCTCACCCCCCCCTTCCTGTTCTCGTCTGTCTAGGCTGGCGCCATGCCCCCCCCAGCAGAGGTGACGGACCCGTCCCACGCCCCCGCCGTCTTGCGCCAGCTCAACGAGCAGCGGCTCCGTGGCCTCTTCTGTGACGTCACCCTCATAGCTGGAGACACCAAGTTCCCCGCGCACCGCAGTGTCCTGGCCGCGTCTAGTCCTTTCTTCAGAGAGGCCCTGCTTGCTTCGGCTCCGCTGCCCCTCCCACCAGTGACTGGGGGCCCTGCCCCCAACCCGGCCACCACCACAGCTGCCTCTTCCTCCTCCTCCTCCTCCTCCTCGTCCTCCTCGTCCTCCTCTTCTTCCTCTTCCTCCTCGTCTTCTTCCTCTTCCTCGTCTTCTCCCCCTCCGGCCTCACCCCCCACTTCCTCCCCACCCCGGGTCCTGGAGCTGCCGGGGGTCCCGGCCGCCGCCTTCTCTGATGTCCTCAACTTCATCTATAGCGCCCGGCTCGCACTCCCAGGCGGCGGAGGGGACGGGGCAGCGGTGGCAGAGATCGGGGCTCTGGGGCGGCGTCTGGGCATCTCCCGCCTGCAGGGCCTGGGGGAGGGAGGCGATGCCTGGATACCTCCTGCCCCAGCCCCCATGGCCAGCTCGCAGGCTGAAGACGACAGCTTCGGGCCCCGGCCTAGGCCGGCCGGGGACTGGGAGGGCGACAGGGCCGAGGCCCAGGCCTCTGAATCCCAGCCCCCGCTGTCCCGGCGGCCCCTCCCCTGCCCCCGATGTGGGAAGAGCTTCATCCATCCCAAGCGGCTGCAGACCCATGAGGCGCAGTGCCGACGGGGGGCCGGCCCTCGAGGGCCTGCGGGGCTGGGCCCCGGGGGCTCCGGCCCCAGTGGTCCTGCGGGAGTGGATGCCTCAGCCCTGCCCCCGCCGGTGGGCTTCCGAGGTGGCCCTGAGCACGTGGTGAAGGTGGTGGGTGGCCACGTGCTGTACGTGTGCGCGGCCTGCGAGCGTTCCTACGTGACCCTGTCCAGCCTGAAGCGGCACAGCAACGTGCACTCCTGGCGGAGGAAGTACCCCTGCCGCTACTGTGAGAAGGTGTTCGCCCTGGCTGAGTACCGAACCAAGCACGAGGTGTGGCACACTGGGGAGCGCAGGTGAGCGTGGGGGGTCCTGGAGATCGGGGCGCGGGTGGCAGCGCAGGGTCAGGAGGCCGCGCGCGCGCGCGCGCGCGGACCACTGACAAGGGAAGGAGGGGGGGCCGAGAGAGTCACCAAGAGGCTGGCCTGCTCACCCACTCGCCCCTGCTCGCCTGCTCGTGGTCGCTCACGCACCTGCCTCCCCCCTGCCTCCGCTCCCTCCGCGAATGCTCACCAGTGCCCCCAGATGCCCCGGGTGGGGTGGGGCCCGGTACTGTGCCCGAGGCCGAGGAGGGCAGAAGAAGCTGTCCTCCCAGGACAAGACTGTGGGGAGCGCAGGCCTGTCCAGTAGTTGTGACACGTATCTCCGTAATACGTCCCCGTTCATAAGACGTGTCCCCGTTCTGTCCCCGGAGCTGTGAGTTAGGCGAGGTGCGTGCTTATTCCCGGTTCACAGATGGAGCAGCTGGGGCCTGGTGACTCCCAGCCACTCGGGGGGGGGGGGGGGGCCCTGAGCTAGGACGAGTGGGGGGGTGTTGCTCCCCGGAAGCTGGCAGGATAGGACAGGCAGCAGGAAAGGAGCGCGAGGGAAAGGCCGGGGGAGTTCTAGGTCTGAGCGGAGGACGTGGGAAGCTGAGGCCCTGGCTGCCGGGCCCCTGACTCCAGCGTCTCTGTCCCCGCCCTGTTCCCTGCTGTCCCGGCCCAGGTACCAGTGCATCTTCTGCTGGGAGACCTTTGTCACTTATTATAACCTGAAGACCCACCAGCGAGCCTTCCATGGCATTAGCCCCGGCCTCTTAGCCAGTGAGAAGACGCCCAATGGAGGCTACAAGCCCAAGCTCAATACCCTCAAGCTGTACCGCCTGCTCCCCATGCGGGCAGCCAAGCGACCCTATAAGACCTACAGCCAGGGAGCCCCCGAGGCCCCCCTTTCTCCAAGCCTCAACACGCCGGCCCCCGTAGCAATGCCTGCCAGCCCCCCACCCGGCCCCCCACCCGCCCCCCAGCCCGGCCCCCCACCCTCTGTTATCACTTTTGCCCACCCGGCTCCCTCGGTCATTGTGCACGGGGGCGGGAGCGGTGGTGGAGCAGGGGGGGGCCCGGCCAGCACCGGGGGAGCCCAGGCTGCCTCGGTCATCACTTACACCGCTCCCCCGAGGCCCCCCAAAAAACGTGAGTACCCGCCTCCTCCCCCTCAGCCTGCAGCCACACCGACCAGCCCCGCCACGGCGGGCAGCCCGGCCACAGCCGCGGGGCCGGCCACAGCCACGGAGGAGGCCAAGGGCCGGAACCCACGGGCCGGAAGGACACTGACCTACACGGCCAAGCCAGCCGGCGGGATTGGCGGGGGTGGGGGTCCCCCCGCGGGGCCTGGCCGGGGCCCCTCTCAGCTACAGGCTCCACCTCCACTGTGTCAGATCACTGTGCGCATCGGGGAGGAGGCCATTGTCAAGCGCCGCATCTCAGAGACTGACCTGCGTCCCGGGGAGCTGAGCGGAGAGGAGGTGGAGGAGAGCGAGGAGGACGACGACGACGAGGACGACGACGACGACGAGGACGACGACGACGACGACGACGACGAGGAAGCGAGCGCCGGCGGGGAGGACCAGCTCTGGAGGCCCTACTACTCCTACAAGCCCAAGCGCAAGGCCGGAGCCGCGGGCGCGGGCAGCACCGGGGGCAGCGCGCTGCCCAGAGGCCGCCGGCAGCCCCGCTGGAGACAGAAGTCGGAGCGCCGGAGCTGGGAGGACACCCCGGCGGCGGCGGCGGCGGCCGAGGGCCCCGCGGGGCGCGCCCGGGGCGAGCGGAGGCACCGCTGCGGGGACTGCGCCCAGACCTTCGCCACCCTGCGGAAGCTGCGCAAGCACCAGGAGGCGCACGGAGGCGGCGCGCACGGCTCCCGGGCCGGCCGGCGGCCCTCCACCCGCTTCGCCTGCCCTCACTGCGCCAAGGTGTGCAAGACGGCGGCCGCCCTGAGCCGCCACGCGCAGAGGCACGCCGCCGAGCGGCCCGGGGGCACCCCCACGCCCGTCATCGCCTACTCCAAGGGCAGCGCTGCCACCAGACCCGGGGATGTCAAGGAGGAGGCCCCCCAGGAGATGCAAGTCTCCTCTTCCAGCGGGGAGGCAGGGGGCGGGGGGGCGGCCGCGGAGGAAGCTTCCGAGACCGCGTCTCTCCAGGACCCTGTCATCTCCGGGGGTGAGGAGCCCCCGCTGGTGGCAGGAGGGGGCACCTATGCCTATCCGCCCGTGCAGGAATTTCCACTGGCTCTGATCGGGAGCGGCAGGGAACCTAGTGGTGGGAGGGGCAAAGCGGGGAGCGAGGGGCCCGTGGGGGCCGGGGAGGGGGACCGCGTGGAGGGGATGGGGGCCGCCAAAGTCACCTTCTACCCCGAGCCCTACCCACTGGTCTATGGCCCCCAGCTCCTTGCCGCCTACCCTTATAACTTCAGCAACTTGACCGCACTCCCGGTGGCTCTCAACATGGTCCTACCTGACGAGAAGGGTGGGGGCGCCCTCCCCTTCCTTCCAGGGGTCTTTGGCTACGCAGTCAATCCTCAAGCAGCACCCCCTACGCCCCCGACTCCACCTCCCCCGACTCTTCCTCCCCCAGTCCCCCCTAAGGGAGAGGGGGAAAGGGCGGGGCTTGAGAGAACCCAGAAGGGAGATGTGGGGTGAGCTCTGGGCCCGCCTCCCCCCTTTCACCAGATGCCACCCTCCCTGAACCCCCTGCCACTACCAGCTCCCTGGCTTCCCTGCCCCTTGGGAGCCCCTCCACACTCTTGTGCAGGGACTTGGGGGCCCCTGGAGCTCAGGGGTCAGGCTGCTTTGTGTGAGATTGTAGTTTTCCCGTCTCCTGGGGAGGGATCTTTGGTGGTTCCCCTCTCGGTTCTCCTCCAGGGAATGGCCTCCGCGAGGGGCAGGGCCAGCCCCCATCCCTTCTTCAGCCCTTGGGGCAACTGAGCAATATACTTCTAGGAATCTCTACTCACGGCCCCCACCAGCTCTGAATGTCTAACCCACCCTCCTGATTCGTAAACCCGGGGGAGGGGGGGAACCATCTCTCTCGCCTAGTGACCTCCCCTCGTTGTGCAGCTTTCTCCAAGCCCCTGCCTAGATGCTTCCTAGCACATTCCATTCTCTGTGGCCCAGGGCCTGGACCAGACCATTGTGATACCCGACACCCACCCATCTGGGAGCTTGGCTCCAGGTTCCATTCTTCCCAGGGGTGGGGTTCTGTGTCCCTGTTCCCTTCACGTTAAGACGCCATGCCTTCTTTGGCTTCCATGCCTTTGGATCTTCCACATTCCTCCTCGTTCTCCTAGACTCTGGAGATGGCCTCTTCCCATCCAGGTCAAGGAGGTGTTGGGGGGAGGGCTACCCATCTGTTCCACGGCTGAGCACTTCCCCAGCCCAGGGCAGCACTAATCTCGGCCCTATCTTGACCCTCAAATCCAGTGAGCCCCAGATTCTTCTTCCAAGGCAAAGAGGTGAGTAGATCACACCTCTTCCTGCCTCTACCTATGGCCTCTTCTGGGCTAAATCAGATTTGGGGGCCAGGAGGGAGGAGCTCCATATGGGATGGGGAAGAGAATCTACTTTCTCCCTGGTTTTTTGTGTTTTTTTCCTGATGGTTTCTCCCAGACTAGACCAAATAGCCAGAAAAGTGATGGGGGTTGGATGGGTGGGTAAGCCCAAGATTTGCACATGACCTCCCGTCCTCACTTTTACCTCCATCTTCCCCAGTGTCGCTTCCCTCACCATTCACTCCAGGTGGTTTTTGGGGAACCATCCTACTCCCTTGGTGGGCTCTGGGGTATCCCCACCAATTTTTCCTCCAAAATAGCACCTTACACCCCATCTTTGACTCAGTCCCCCACACCCAAAGATCCCAGCCTAGGGATGGGGTGCAGGGACCCTAAGCAGTCCCTAATCCCTAATTTGCACTAGTTAACCCTGGTCAGGGGTCCGTATGTTTCCTTCCAGCGGGGGAGTTGAAGAAACGTTTGCTCCTAATTCTCTTTGATGACCGGGCGTCCCCACTCTGTGATTGGATGAACATTTCCTATCCCACCCACCTCCTCCCCCCCCCCCCCAAATAAAAACAGCTCACAAGGGGAGAGCCAGTTTGGGGGAGGAAATTTGACAAATGGGAATTACAGGAGTGCAGTTTAAAAAGGGGAAAGGCTGCCGTCACCTAAATGGCAGCTTTTTCCCAGCTACTGTTTTCTGGGGCCAAGATGGCCGCCCTCTCAACGATGCTGAAAGGGCAAGACCATGGCTTTTGGAGGGAGGTGAGCTCGAGGGAAGGACCAGGAGCATCTGACCCTCCTAGTATATAGGAAGGGGGGGGGGGGGTTTCTGACAGGCTCCTGAATGTTAACCATGGAGGAGTATCACTCCTCCACTCCTCCTCTGTCTCTTTGCACTTTTCTTGGTCTTGGCCACAGTCCGAGTGAAGAGTTTCCTACTGAATGTACCAAGTTCCAATTTTTAAGGGGGAAAAATGCTTAAAATGGGAAAATGCAAAAAAAAAAATCACTAAAAAATTCCCACAAATCTTGTTTCTGGCACTTTAGAAAAACTGCGAAAAAGGAACATAATAAAAAATACGTATATATATATCTACACACAAATTTTATATATATATCTACACACACATATATATATACACCTACACACACACACACACACACACACACACACATACACACAGCGGAACCACAAGAGAGACAGAAAGGCCTCGGAGGCAGGGAGCAGATGCTCTAATTGCCTCCCCTAGATCCTTAACCTGCACTCCTCTGAGGCAAAAAGGCACAGGAAATGGAAGGAGTTGAGGGTGGACTGGGCAATTCGAATTTCAGAACAGGTCAAAATTCCAAAACTGTGGACATTTTGGGAGAACTGAGATTGTAGACATTTTTTTTTTTTTTTTTTTTTTTAATGACGATTTAGGAAAATAGTTTCCAGAATGTGGTCGTTCTGGGCAATCCATGAGATTGTGGCAAAATCGGAGATTAAAAATTATGTATCTGAGCTGGGGAACCTGAATATTGTGAATTTCAGAGGTTGGAAATTTGGGATTTTGCAATCTCGTCTTTTGAAAGTCATTCGGGTCTTGTCAGTTTGTGCCCTCTTTCCCCATGCTCCCTGGGAAGAGGGGTGACGGAGGAATGGGAAGGCCACTGGTTCTGTGCCACAGCACGCAAGGTTTAGAATTCTACAGACTATAGCTCTATATGTAGTGAGGACCCAGATTTAGAGAAACTGACCAATATTTATCTCCGCATCTGTGTGTGTGTCCAACTCTCTAGGCCAATAAACCAACAAGACAAACAAACTGTCCTCCTCAGTAGTACGCCAAGTGCACTTGTTTTCGTGGCTGGTGGGTCGGCCGGACAGGGACACGCTTGCCCTGTCCCACAGGGATCCTGGGAGCTGCAGCTGTATTATCCCTCTTGGGGCCACAGCTTCCAGCAACCGAGGAGGCGTGAGGGCCTGGTGACCCTACATGCTTCACCATAATGGCCGCAGCCACCAGGCTCAAGCTGACTTTGGTCTGACCTCCAGGCAGAAACATGAACTCAGTCCAGTTCACACAGCCTGCTGGGCACAAGATCCTAGTGGCCCATGCGCCTTAAACCAGGTGCAACCCTGTCTCCAAATTGAAAGGAAACCGACGCACAAAACAAGTGACAGCCATGGGATGCGGCAAGCTTTCTTTTTCCACTCCTAGCCCCCCACTACCTTCAACTCCTCATACCCCACCTCCCCTGCCCTTTGTCTAATGGGACAGGCAAGTAAAATGAGGGAAGTCGTGGGTCAGGTGGGTGGGGGCTTTGAAGAATTCTGGTACAAATAACCTTGACCAGACCAGGCAGCCACTAACCCTCAGGTCGCTGCCAACAGGGGAGTCAGGCCTGGTGTTACCGTACTTTTAATTTCCCTCCCCCAAGCGAAGCCGGAAATCCAAATTTCTCTGTGCACTATCCAAACTTTTAAAGTAGCGAACTCACACTGAAACCTGTGAGGTCAACGACGCAGGTCAAACAAAACACACCAGTTGGCAACCTCTGATGTCTGCTGTATCGTGCGTTTGCTCCCATCTTGTCACATGACTCTCAGACTAAGGGAGTAGGTCCTGTCATTTGCCTCATTTTACAGATGTGGAAACTTAGGCCCACAGCAGTTCAATAGCTTAGCTTATCCAAAGTTTGAGCACCAAAGCTGAAACCTGAAGGAAGGATTTTAAAGGGCTCTTCCCCCCCCCTTATTACAAATGCATCCTTTTAGACATAACCTTTTTTTTTATCCTAAAGATAATACTTATTACAAAAAAATAAATTACAGAAAGGTGAAAACAAAGATCACTAGTCTCAACATGCAAGCATAAGCACTATTATTTGGTGCATTTCCTTCCAGGAGAAAACAACAACAACAACAACAACAACAAAAAAAAAACCCTATTCACTCAACAGACGTTAAGCACCTACAATCCTATAGGTCAGGACCTGTGCTAGGAGCTGGGGATATTACAGTGAACAAGGCACAGTTCCTGCCCTCAAAAGGCTTACAGTCTAGTTCTTGTTCTTTGTTCCATTATACTGGGAAGCTAGTGTTGCTAACCAAAGGAACTTCTACAAGAAACCAAAGACTAAATAAACTGATAGCGCATGTCTAGCGGGGCCCAAGGCTTCAGTCGGCCCCGTCCCACTTCGGCTCGCTCCCCATAAAGGCAATGACCTGGGAGGGCCGGATTCCTAGTGGAGTCGAGAGGCAGAAAGGGATAGGACTCGAGAGTACCGCCGGACTCTCAATGCAGCCCGCAGAGGACCTGGGTCTTGGCCCTCTGTCCTCAAGGAAAGGGGTCGGCAGGGGGCAAGTGGTACGAGGCATCCAGGAAGATGACGAGGGTCCCAACGCTCGTGAAGATGATGAAGGTCCAGAGGAAAAGGCGATCCACTACCATGGCCACAAATTGCCAGTCTTCCTTTAGCTGGGGGTAGGCAGAGTAAACTGTTCCTGAGCTGCAGACCCCCAGGGAAGGTCTGCCCGCTACCCTTACCCTGTCCTACGAGCTCTGAGACAGGGGCGGGCCGTGGGACAGAGGAAAGCGAAACTGCGGGCGATGGATGGAGTGAAGAGCCAGTCGGAAAACAGGGGGCGGAACCAAAGGAGGCAAGCTTCCAATCAGAAACCAAACCGAGTGCTAGGGGCGGAGCCTGGATTGGCGGGTGGAGCCAAGGCCACCCAGGCCCTGCCCTGCTCCACCCTCATTGGACTTACCGCGTCGTGGTCCTCCTGTTCCTGCAGCTGTCGAGCGATGTAGCTGATCGAGGAAACGACCTCCCGCAGCTCGGGAGGCAGGCCCACAGCCCGGTTTGGGCCATCGATAGATCGCCGCAGGTCCGGGGCAGACAGTTCAGGCTGGAACCTGGAAGAGGCGGGACAGTTTGGCCACGCTCTAGGCTCCATCCCAATTCCCTCCTCCAACATTCTTGTCAGTTTTCGAAACGTGAGAGGGCCCTCTAGGCTCTCCCCGTCAGCGACGACCTCTCCAGTCTTCCGCAATTCCTCCCATCCCTCTACGCTTTAGTTTCCGCCTTTCCGCAAAGTAGGCGGCAGAAGGGGTACTACACTTCCCATGATGCTCAAGGGCATCTTCCGGGACCTTAAGCCGCCTGCCTCTGCACAGCCTTCTGGGAACGGTAGTTCACGCTCTCCCTTCCTTGTAGGCGACGGAGAGTAGGTACTACCTGTTGGGTTTGGGGAAGAGAAAATCGTTCGGTGGCTTCCGGATGAAATATTCATCTGTTCCTCGACCCCAGCCACTTGCTGGAGAGTCCCTGAGGGCTACAGGAGGTGGCTCCGGCATCAGGTCTCTCTCAGGTTTGGGCCTCTTCAGACCCAGGTATGGAGGGAGTTTGTGGATGAAGATCTGCTGAGTAGAAAGGCATATTGGTCGTGGGGGGCTGGGGGGGGCGCTCTCATGCTTTCGGACGGGAAGGGAAGTAGCTCACCGTCCCCAACCACCTTCCCATCCCTGCGCATGCGTGCGCGCGTCCCCCAGCTGCACAGCGAGGAAGTGCAACCACACGGCCTTAACTTAAGTGGGTTGGAGGCATCCTGTCCCGAAAACAAAGTTCCGAGGGCTTCCACCCTGATAGGACCTGACCCCGAGGATGTTTCCCTGCGACCCAGGGATGGGCAGTATTGATGAAGCCAATATGGGATCTAGGACATGATAATGTCAGGAGGGTAAAATTGACTGTGCAACCTTTCAACACCCAACTGGCCTTGGCACTTGAACACTCTACCAGGGGTTGTAGTTATCGTTCAGGTCTGTGAAGTTGGTAGGAGAGAGGAGTGGCACCTGCACAAAAAGACGAACGCTAGGACTGAGAGTTAACACTGGTTGGAGAAGGACATCTTACCTGACGGACCCAAATGGGCATTTGGTGGGTGTGGGGTGAGCGATGGTGCAGGTTGAGGACTACGACGCTAAGGATGACTGAGAAAGTGACGAGCACCATGGTGAACATGAGGTACTTGATAATGATGGGGACAGACAGGGAGGTCTCAGGAACTTTGTCTGCCAGCAGCAGCAGGAACACAGTCAGGGTCAGCAGGGCAAAGATCGAGAGCCCCATCTTCTCTCCTTGCGGGGCAGAGAGGAAGGTGGAAGGATTAGGCTTTGCCAGAAGGCGATTTCCATGGCATAATCAGTGACCATGTCTCCAGCCCACTCAAGGACAGGCTTTTGGAAGGGCCAACTGCAGGCAGATGAGTCCTACAACGATAACCTCCAGCTCGGACTTACTCTCCTAAACTCCAGATTTATAGCCACCTGCCGATTTAACTTCTCCACCTGGATGTCCAAGAGACATCTCAAAATTAACCTGTCCAAAACCTAATCCCTTGATCACCAACCCCTCCCACAGCCTTTCCCACTTCAGAAGTGACAAATCCATCTTTTCTGTGGCTCTCAGTCCTGCTCAATCTCCTCCCTCTCTCTTAACCCATACCCAATCCATAGCAAACCCTACTGGTTTTCCTTTCAAAATATATCCATACAAAGTACCATTACCTCAGGTCTGAGTTATTGTAAAGGCCTCCTCAGGGCGCCTGGGTGGCTCAGTTGGTTAAGCGTGCGACTTCTGCTCAGGTCATGATCTTACGGTTGGTGAGTTCGAGCCCCACCTGGGGCTCTTTGCTGTCAGCGCAGAGCCCGCTTCAGATCCTCTGTACCCACCCCCAGATCTCTGCTCCTCCCCCACTCACACGCACTGTTTCTCTCTCCTCAAAAATAAATAAACATTAAAAAATAAGTAAATTTAAAAAAAAATAGAAGGCTTCCTCTTTGCTTCATTGTCTTTACCCCTGCTGACTGTTCTCAACAGAGCAGCCAGACTGATCCTGTTAAAATGGAAATCAGATACATCCCTTTCCTTCTCAGAACCTTCCAGCGGCTTCTCATCTTCTTCGGCATAAAAGCCAAAGTGTTTAGTATGGTTGACAAGGCCTTCTGCTAATTCTCTGACTTTATCTCCTACTGTTTTCCTTCTCGCTTACTTCATTCAGTCATTCTGGCTACTTCTCGAATACGCAAGGCTCACTCCCACTCCAGAGTCCGCAGTCACCGCTAACTCCACCTGGTCCATTCTTCCCCCCAGATGTCTGCCAGGGAACATTCTCTCAACCCCTTCACTCTTTGTTCAAATACTGATCCAATATTTCCTTTTTAGTGAGGCACTGGCTGACCATTCTATTCCTTAAGATTTTATTTTATTTATTTTTTAGACAGAGAGATAGAGATAGCATGAGCAGGGAAGAGACAGAGAGAGAGAGAGAGAGAAGGAGAGGGAGAGGGAGAGAGAAAATCGTAAGCAGGCTCCATGCTCAGCACCAAGAGCCCGCCATGGGGCTTGATCCCATGACCCTGGGATCATGACCTGAGCTGAAATCAAGAGGTGGTCCCTCATCTGACTGAGCCACCAAGGCGCCCCTTAAGATTTTAAGTAATCTCTACACCCCCTATGGGGTTTGAACTCACAACCCTGAGATCAAGAGTCACGTGCTATACCGACAGAGCCAGCCAGGCACCGCTGACCATTCTAGTTTGAATTACAACCCCTACCCCCATTCTCACCCTCCCTAACTGTTTTTCCTACTTTATTTTCCTCTTCAGGACTTGTCCTCTCCCAGTATACAACCTAATAGATTTATTTATTTTGGTCGTTGGCTGTTTCCCCCACTAGAACATAAACTCCAGGAGGGCAGAGATTTTTGTGTCTTTTATTCACTGATGTCTCCCCAGTGCCTAGCGCGTTATAGATGCTCAACAAATATCATTGCACGAATGAATAGACCAACCCTTGTAGCTTTCTTAAGGAACTAAATAGCAATTTGAAGGATCTAAAAATGAAACAAAGTATATAAGGATGTGCCAGGTGGCTGATTATTCTCGGGGCATACAACAGGCACCTCAAACTTCAAGGAAGGTATGGAAATAAATAACTTTTATGGTCTGCTCTACTTTAGTCCTATAATATTGGGTTCCAAGATTTGCCCTGCTCAGGGAGGAAGTAGAAGTTACATTTGGAAGTGTGTTCTAGAGCTGGATCATTCTCCTTCTCTAGACGGAGAACTCAATGCCAGAGAGAAGGAAAGAGTGCTTTAAATACCAGAGTTGAGGATTTCTGTCTGTGAATCAGGCTGGCACCAACTCTCTCTGACTGCCTAATGTCGGGCAAATGACTTAAACTCTCTCAGCCTCTTTGTCTTCCTCTGTAAAATGGGAAGACAGTTCAGTACTTATCTCACAGAGTTGTAAAGATTAGAACTGAATTAATATATGCAACATGTTCATTATACTACTTCTAGCAAGGCTCAAAAATAGTCAAAATAATACTAATGCTTACACAGAACTTACTTGGTGCTGGGCACGGTTCTATTAACTCAATTCATCGTCAGAATAATCCTATCAGGTCGAGACAACAATTGTCCCCATTTCCAGATCAGGAAATTGAGACACAGAGAGAGGAAAGAATTTGCCCAAGGTTACTCTGCTGCCTCCTAGAGAAATGTCACTATTGTTTCGAAGGGGGATAGGAGGCCAAGGGACTAGTAGGTGTCCGGAAAAGAAGGGAGTGAGCTGGGGAGGATACCAGGAATGGGAGAAGGATAAAGGAGAATTGTCTAATCCCAGGAGCTTGTTGGCCCAAGAAGGAGATCCTAGGATTCTGAAAGGGAAGAGGCAGAAGTTACTGGATGGAGAGAAGTGGGGAGGTTGGCAGGGCCCTTCCCTCCCTTACCTGCATCTGGAGGCAGGTAGAAGACGAAGATGGCCAGGAGAGTGATGAGGATGCACGGGGCAATGACATTGACCAGGTAGAAGAGAGGCTTCCGACGAATAATGAGATAGAAGGTGACTTCTTCCCGCTGTCCTTCCCCGCCCCCCCTCAGATCCGCCGGAGGCTGGATTAGCCGAGAAGGCTTGTGGATAATTTCCCATTGGCCATTCCCTGGGAGGAAGGAGAAGGGAAGAGAGAAGAACGGGACACAGATGTAGGACCCGACCTTACTGGTGCCAGATACGGCTTGATCTGCCACATCCTAACCCTCAGGTGGCTGATGTGATAAGGGCTAGCTGTGGACATCAGGCTGGGCAGCCCATCTCTGATAAACGTGAACAAGTCTCAGTTTTCCATATCTGTGAAACTTGTCTTGCTGACCCCACAGGGCTGTCCCCGGGCATTGCTGATGGGGAGGGGGGTGGAGAGGGGGCGGTATTTATCAGCCTGTTAGAAACCGGAAAGCATAAAGCCCATGGACGTGGGAGCCATGCCCGCTCACCAATGAAGGTCCCTTCATGAATGTACACTTCCTGCCGTTTCTGCTTGTCAGGACCCAACGCGGTCTGCAGGCTGACCTCTGAGCTGTCATAGCTGTAAGAACTGAACACCATGGTGCAGTTCTGCCAGTCGAAGGGGAAGTAGGTGACCTGGATGGAGGGGGGGGGGGTGTCACCAGGGCTGCCAGAGAACTGTTGCGGGGGGGTGCTGGGGGAGTTGGAAGGTCACAGACGAATTGGAAGGTTATTGGGGGAGGCCTTGGCCAACGGAAGCGGGATCACTGAGAAAGACTGGAAGTCAGGGACGGTGACGGGAGAAGAAACAACGGAAAATCGGGCCACCTGGGTGGCTCAGTCGGTTAGGTGTCTGACTTCAGCTCAGGTCACGATCACGTGGTTTGTGGGTTCCAGCCCTGCGGCAGGCTCTGTGCTGACAGCTCAGAGCCTGGTGCCTGCTTAGATTCTGTGTCTCCCTCTCTCTCTGCCCCTCCCCCGCTCACGCTCTGTCTCTGTCTCTCTCTGAAGAATAAATAAACATTAAAAAAAAAAAAAAAACCACACACGACAACGGAAAATCAGGAGGGCGGGAGAGATGTGAGGTTGAGGGCATATGGGAGGAGGGAGGGGCGTCAGCCTCTGGGGAGAAGCAAGGTTTCTGTGAGCCCTGAGCTTCCCAGGGGGAGCCCGGCCACCTCGATGCTGCAGCTGCTGCGGTAGAGGCCTGGAGGCTGCCAGCGCACGGAGCCGTCGGAGGACACAACCACGTTCAAGTCCAGAGCAACGCCAAAATTTCCGTCGTTGCTGCGGGTGAAGGGTCTTCTCAGCCGCCGGGATCAGGACCCCGCCCACCGGAGACCCCGCCCACCTCCCGGTCTTTGGGAAGACCCTACTTGTTTAGGAGCACCACGTCCGGTAACCACACGGATGCAGCCGCGATGCGCAGTGAATCGATGCCCTCGTGCTCCGCGGGGTCCCAGCTCAGCCTGTAGTCAGTCCACCCCTGTGGAAGCAGAGGCCGAGGGGCTGTCCGGGGCTGGAGGCTGGGAGGGGACTGGGGATGGCCGAAGGAAGCCCGGGAAGGGAGTGCCAGGGAGGGAAGCCGGCAGGCAGGTACTAGGGTTCTGGAAATCGGGGTTCTGATCCCGGCTGCACCTTCACTGGCTGGGACCCCGTCGGCTAATTTCCCCCTCCCCCACTGAGCAGGTGGCACTAGCTAGCCACTAAAACAGTGTTTTTCAAACTACAGCTGGCGACCCTTCAGCGAGTCTGGAATCAAATAAGCGGCCCCTGGGGGCTTAGTTAGACGTCAATCTTTGGCTCAGGTCATGACCTCATAGTTGGTGAGCTCCAGCCCCGCGTCAGGCTCTGGGCTGACCGCTCAGAGCCCGGAGACTGCTTCCGCCTTTGTGTCTCTCTCTGTCTCTCTGCCCCTCCCCTGCTTGTGCACACACACTCTCAAAAATAAATAAAAAACTTGGTGTACCCAAAGTGTGAAAAAAAATTAGAATATGGAACGCAACTCTCATAGTAAATATACGTATTGTTTCCTGAAGCTTCCCTTTGGGTCATGTGCTCCGAGGTCGTGATTCTTAGAAATAATACTCTTACTGAGCGGGACGTTGGAGGAAATTGTAAAGGCAGCGGGACGCCCTTTCCCACCCCACGGGGTCTCCGTACCAGGTCTAAGTACACCTTTGTGCTCATCTCTTCATCCTTCTCGTTCTAGAAGGGAAAAATTTCAAGGGTAGAGGTGACGTGAATAGAGAGCAATGAAGGGGCTCGGAGGGTCAAGCGCCCTCTGGAAACCCCTCTTTTTCCGGAGTCCCACTCTCTCGGGTCCAAGCCCCGCCTCCAAGATGCTGCCCTGGTTTGAGCCCCGCCTCTATCTCAGAAACTTCCGGCCGTCTACCCGGCCAGCCAATTCATCTACCAGTCCGCCCACCCCCGGCCCCGCCCACAGCCTACAGTTCACCCAACCCTGCATCTCCGGCCGCTGTGGTCTCTTGACCCGGTCCCGCACCAAGCTCCGCCCCAGCCTGCGACCCCGCCTCAAGACCCGCCCCCCAGCGCGTCGTGGAGTCCCGGCTTCACTTCAGGACCCGCCCGCAGTCCGGCTCGCCGCCCTAGCCCGCCCCACCCCTGGCCCGTCCGGCGGCCACGCCTACAGCTTGTCCATTGGTCCGATTTCGACCCAATCTCGGCTCACGGCCTATCTCCCGGCCTGGCCACGCCCCCAGACGGCCCCGCCACGCCCCAGGCCACGCCCCCAGCCGTTCAGCAAGTCGGACCTCAAACCCCGGCGTGCGCCCTCACCAGGCTGATGAGCTGCGCCAGGCTGAGGCCAATGCTGACCCCGACACGGTCTCCCACCTCCCGCGCCGGCCGCACCGAGCTATCGTAGCCCGAGAAAAGCTTCTCGAGGAGCCGGCCCTCCGCCTCCGAGCCATGGGCGCCTGGAAGAGGAGGGCACTGAGTGAAGCCACCGTGCCCTGCCACGACCCCTGGTCCTGTCACTGCTCCTCTGAGGCCCGCACTTACCCGGGGCGAGCGGCGCCCCCAGCGCCCCCAGCAGCAGCAGCAGCAGCGCCCCTGAGGTCATAGCCCGGCCGCGTAGCTCAGTGACTTCGCTCCGTTCGCCAGCGCAGGGGAAGTGACGAGGCGCCCAGAAATGTGCACCTGTTGTTGGGGGACAGCCGCCAGCCCACCCGCCCCGCCCCTGGGACTTGGTCCCGCCCCAAGCAACTGCCAATGCCCGCCACCCACAGATGACAGACAACGTGTAAATCGTTGTACAAATCGTCTTTAATTGAGAAAGCATGGAGTGGAGACCCTGTCCCCTGGGAGCAGAGCCAGGAGACGGGTGGAGCCTGAGCGGGTTCTGTGTGGGTGAGGGGAATATGCGCCCCTCTTGCAACAAGCCAGAAGTAGAGCCTGAGGAAAAGTGACCAGCCTCTGGGCCCCAGCCCCTCCCTTTAGGGCCCTCTTCTCTACCCTGCCCAGGTCCGAGGCTACTCAGAGTGTCCCTCCTAGTCACTGGTGGTGGCTTCCCGGTCTTTTCCAGGCCTGCCCCAAGCTCTCCACGCTTTTTTGGGAAAATCTAGTCAGGCCCTTTTTGGGTACCTAAAACTTAGCTGAGGTTATAAGCTGTAAGTTAAGCAAGTTCTAGTCAGTTAGAAGCTCTGGGAGTATATGAGGTCTAGAGCCCCGAGAGGCCCTCACCCTCCTTGGCCTGATTTGTAGGGGAGTGGGGTGGAACTTATTGCTGAACTGGGGTCTCTGCACTGGGGGATCAAGGTTGTGTCCCTCCTCTTATCCTTTTTATTCTAGACTCATTACCCTAAAGACCTCAGCTTTAAAGGGGACCTGGGAGGAATTCCTGCTGAGGTAGCTAAGTGTTCATGTCCCCCCCCCCACAACCCAAGCACAGCCAAAACATGCCACGGTTGTGGCCCCCTGTCCATCCCAACCTCCCTACTATGAGCCAAGGATTCCTGCCCAAACTCCTCTGCCCTTCCTCAGACTCTGTTTCCCCGGCGGGACCCCAGCTGAGTTGCAGGAGCTAGAAACTGCACGTATAAATAAGGTTAGCATTCTATAGGAAGAATCAGATTTTTAGAAAACCTAGGAAAAACAAGAAGTGTTTCTCGATTCACCGAGAAACGCATTACTAGAGAAGGTAGGAGGGTGGGTCTAGAGCTTCCTCTATATGAGCATTAATAGGGCTATTCAGGCCTCATTTCCATCCTGGAGGAAAGGGCTGAGTCCTGGTCTATGTCCTAGAGCCGAGATTCAGGAGGAAGTATGGCTCCATATGTGTCTAGAACACCATGCTCTAGCAGTGGGTGTCTTTGGGATAAGAAAGTTAAAACTGTGGTGTTCTGGGACTGGTCCTAGTTCAGGCCAAGGCCAGCAGCTGGACAGGGCTCATACCCAGCCCCTCTCTACCTGGAAACCAGGGGGTCCATCTGGGTCAAGGACAGAAGCCTGATGGATCCAGAACAGAGCCTGGCAGCATGCCAGCATTCCAGCCCAGAGCCTGAGTGCAAAAAGGGCCCTGGCTAGGGTGCCTGATGGTCCAGAACCTGTCCAGAACAAGGCAGAAGGTGGAGGAGGGAAAAAAGGGAACTGATCCTGAGCTCCAGTAGACCTACAAATCTATGGTTCAGTGGCAATGAAAAGGGCATAGGGCTCCAGGAACTGGCGGAGCCCCGGGGTGGGGAATATTTATGTCCTGGTTCTGTCATTGTGGGAACCCGGGTGCCTTCTTGGGAAAAGGCTTTGCGGGGCTGTGAGTGTGGAAGGAAAGAAGGGATCAGCCGGGACCACTGTCAGCCTCCCCCTCTCTGAACTCCCAGGCCCGAGGAGCAGGGAAGCCTGGGGAGTCACAACCAGCCCCTTGGCTCCCTCAGGATCGAGCACCTGGTGGGACCTGGCTGCTCAGGGCATGGGTGGGGGCGGGGCCGGGAGCAGGGCTGGGAGACAGGCTGTGGCTGTGGCTGGCTCCGTGCAAGTGCCAGGAGCCTCCAGTCCACGGACTACATTTCAGGGCGCAGGGGGACTGGAAGGGGAGGTCTCAGGGACACTGTGGAGAGAAGGCTCCCGGTACATGGCCACTGTGAAGGGGAGAGAGAGGAGCAGGAAAGAGAATTAGGCACGGAGAGACGTGGGAAGAATCAGCTTTGAAAGGGCTCCCATCCACTACACCCTTCCTCTGGGAATCCCAACCCACAGGAGAAGGGCTCCCCAAAGTCCCGGGGGCCAGGGGCCGGAGCCTTCCGGCAGGAGGGACACCCCTCATAACAGGTGTCCTCTTCAACACTCGTAGTACCTCAGCTGTGTGTCACTCAATGTTCACATCGAGGCCAGCACCCTCCCCCCGACGTCCTTTCCTTGAGTCCATCCATACTCACCTTCCAGGAGCTTGGGCACAAAGTGGGCCGCTGCCTTGGTCTTCTTGACTCGATTTCCCTTCATGACGCGGCCCTCCTTGTCCAGGCCCAGGTACCAGGCCCGGCCAGAGCGGCGCTGGCGATAGAGAGCAGAGGCGTACAAGACGTAGTAATTCTCGAAGACGCATTCCTTAAAGCGACACTCAGCTGTGAAATGCGGCTGACAAGACAAAGAGCCAGAAAGGCACACAGAGACAGAGACGAAAAGACTTATCACTGGACCGAAGGAGCCCTGAGAGGAACCAGCCAGGGGGCGCCTGGGTGGCTCGGTGGGTTGAGCGTCCTGCTTCGGCTCAGGTCATGATCTCACAGCTCGTGATTTCGAGCCCCGCATCGGGCTCTGTGCAGACAGCTCGGAGCCTGGAGCCTGCTTTGGATTCTGCGTCTCCCTCTCTCTCTCTCTCTCTCTGCCCCCTCCCCTGCTCTCTCTCTCTAAAATAAATAAACTTAAAAAAAAAAAAAGAACCAGTCAGGATACAACCCCTGCGTTTTGGGCTGGAGGGCCAACTTCTTACTCCATATAGAAACTAGGAGAAAGGGGGAACGAGGGAGCATCTGGTCAGCACTCCCCCCCCCCAGGAGGTGGGGGTGGGGCCTGGAATAAGAAGATACCTGCTCTCTATTCTCCTTCCAGCCTCTCTTGCCAGCCCCTCTCCGGGCTGAGTCTGGCGAAGTTCAGTAAACATGAAATCTGGAGGGAGTAGGATGTGCAGGAGTTCCCAAAGGCTGGAAGAGTTGGCCAAAGAGCCTGGTGGTTCTTGGGGGGCTACGCAGGCAGCAGGGATGGGAGGGACCCTAGCGGAGGTGCTCTGCGGTGGGCAATAACAGCACATCAGCAAGAGCTGGAGGGAGAGGGAGTCCTAGCGGTAGTTAAGGCTGTAGCTGGGGAGCCCTGGCAGGGGCGGCGATCCCCTGGCCACTCGGCCTCAGTGTCTCACCGAGCTGTAGAGCAGCCCCTCGGCGTTCATGGCCATGTAGTGACCCAGCTTGGCACTCTGGATGGTGACCACACGGAGCCCCACGGGGATCAGGTTGAAGTGGGCTGGGGGTGGAGAGAGGGGGCATCAGTGTCCCGAGCCTCAGACCCCCATCCTGGCTCCCCTGCTTCCCTTGGTGGGGGGGAGGGGTGTCAAAGAGCCAGACGGAGAACGACAGCACTTGAAGCAGGCACAGGATGGCCACCTCCTAGCCCCGCTCTCCCCTCCCCTCCCGCCCAGCAGCTGGCTTCCTCTCTCACTGAAAGAGCTGGTGTCCTCTGGGGTGCCCTGGATGGTCCCGTCAGGATTCGCCTGGAGGTAGAAACCCTGGCGGCAGAACAATTTGGTGACGATGCCTTTGAGCTGAGGCTCTGGAGAGAGAGACATTCATCTTTGAAAATGACATCTCTGTTCCCAGAAACATTCCTACACTTGGCGGGATCAGAGGAGAGAACCAGGGGAGAATGGAGGGGAGGACGCAGGTCCCAGGGCCCCAGCCCTCAGCCCCTCTAAGCACGCCCTCAGCCACCTCTCTTTGACTCGGGAGGAAGCTGGGGGGTGGGGCCCTTCTGCTTCCTCTAACCCCCAGCTTTCTGTTTAATTTATTGAAATTTATTTAAATGGCTTAATTCCTACCCTACAGCTCAACCACCAGTGGGGGAGGGGAGAAGAGTTGGAAAAGGAAGGGGAGATCCATCCAAAGGCAGAGGGAGCCAGGCCGGACCGCTGAAGGGGCAGTGTGCTCGCGGCCGCGGGGGGCGGCCCGGTGACCGCGGGGTAGGGGCGCCCCCTCGGGAGCGGGGGTGGGGCTGACGCTGACTCAGCACCTGCTGCCGCGGCTGCCGCTCGCTTGGCGCGGGCCTTGCCTTGGCCCAGTGCCGGCCTGTCTGACACTGACCCATCTGTCTGTCTGTCTGTCTGTCTGTCAGTCTGCTGGCTCGCGGGGGCCCAGCCCTCCCCGAGGCTCAGCCTCTCCCTTTCAGCCAGGTAACCCGCCTGAGGTGGGGGACGTGCGGTACCAAAGCGAGGAAACCGGAGAAGGGGGCCCGGGAGCTGGCGAGGCAGGCTGAGTCACGTGGGGGCCGGGTCCCACTCAGAGGGTGGGCTGCGGACCGTACCAAGCGGAGGGCCGGCGGCGGGGGGAGGAGGGCACGAGGGGGCTGCCCCTGGGGGAGCTGGGAGCCGGCGGGAGCGGGGCCAGAGGGCCTGCTGCCAGCCGAGCCTGGACGGGGACCACGCGCTAACCCTCACAACTCTCCTTCCCCCGTCGCTTGCGCTCGGCCGACTTCCCTGTACCCCCTTGTAGGTGGTACGACCCCCCAGTCTCCCAGCGGGTCCCCAGCCCTGTACTGGGTCGGAGCTGCTCGCGCCGGAGGGTCCCCCGATCGTGTGGGAGCCCCCTTCGGAGTCGCGTAGGGGGTAATGGGGGGGGGGGCGGGTGGCCGGCTCCCCTCTCGAAGCGCAGGTCACAGAGGCGGGCGCACAGAGGGGCGGGCTGGCGAGGTAGCTGCAAAGGACACCCGGGGGAGAGCTGGGGAGATTGGCGCCGCGCCAGGCAGGCTCGGCCAGCGGGAACCGAGCCAAGGCGTGGAGGGGCGGGAGAACCGGGGCGGGGGCGGGGCCGCCAGAGCTGCAGAAACCCTCGGGGTGACCCAGGCGTCCGGAACCCCCAGGCCCCTGCGCTCGGGATTGAAAGAATCGCGAGAGCCGGCACGTAGGCGGTGGACGGTGGGGGTGGGGACTCCTGTGTTGGGGGCGGGGGGGGGGAGGAGTGGGGGGCCGAGCCGGAGCCGCGGGCTTCGGAGCGCCAGACCTAGCCCCTCAAGCCTTCCCCTTGCCCTCGACAGCAAGGAAACTCGGGGGTATGGGCAAAAGAGAAGGGAAACTGAGGCACGATCTGGCAGGAGCTGTCTCGTCCTGGCCCACCCCACCTCTCACTTTCGGGGAGCCCCCCTCAGTCGGGCCCCATCCTTCGGCGTCCCTGGCCTCAACCTCCCAGACCCGGAGACCCCGCTCCAGCCACTCACCAGGGCCGCGGTCCGGCCGCGAGGGCCGCCCCCCGCACAGTCGCACCTTGGACAGAAGGATGACGAGCTGCTTCTGGCAAAGGGACTTGGTGCCGCGGGGACACACGCGCCGCTGCGCCGACACCGGCCGGCTGCCCCCGGGCTCGCGGACCTCCCGCTTCTGCCGGATCAGGCTACTGGCCAGCGCCGCCATGGCGCCCCGGGAGGAGACACCCCCAAACCGGCAGGCGCCCCCAGCGCGCTCACCGGGGCATGCTCTTGACGCTGGGGTCCCAACTCACCGCCCCACCCACTGGAGCTGAGGATAAGCCCCAGGGCCCCTGCCCCCTGCCGCCCCTCGGTCGCCAGCTCCCACCCTTGGGCCCCGTGCTAGCCCCACTGGACCCAGCAGCCTATGTATCTCTGTTGACCCCACCCTCGACTTTTGCCCCCTACTGAAAACTACCCCCTTTCCCTGTTCTCCGGTGTCCCTGTCCCTCTTCCCTTATCCCAAAGTCAAGACCCTTAAAATTTCCAAGATGTGGTTGCAATACCCCCAAGCACCTTTCCACCCTATTTTGGGGACCCGCACTCCTGCCAAACCCACCCTTGTAATCTAAAGGGTGTGGGTCCTTAGCTTTGACTCATCCCTACTGGGGCACTGCCAATGTCAGGGAGGAACCCAAGGTGGTGTCTTTGCCACCTTCTAAGTGGGTCCCCCACTTTTTTCCACTGAAGTCCCCCAAAACTATGTCTGGGGAAGCCCAGGCTGTCCCCCGCTCAGCGATTAGGGGTTCCCCGACCCTGTCTCTGGGCAATACCTTTTTTTCACATGGTTCCCAGCTGCCGAACCCCCTTCCTCACCTTGTTACCCCCCACTCCTTTTGAAGTCACCTCCAAATCCACCCTTCCTAGTGGGTTCACCAGGTAGGTGGTTGTCTGGAGGGCCTCTGTCACCTCGCGATAAGGAGCATCCGTTGCTTCCCGCCCCCCCCCCCGGGTTGCCCCTTAATTTCCTCGGGGACAGCTGGTGCTTGTTTAGATCCCACGCCCTCCAATCCAACCAGCCCCCCGAGAGGCGTGCACCCACGTTATCACCAGTCCCCGAATGTGAACAGGCTCCCTACAAGTCAGGGCGCGTCAGAGCTTTCTGCGACAGGGCTTCCCCGGGACAGCCTATAGCACCCTCTTCCTTCCCCGACGCCCCTCAACCTGTCCTGTCTTGTTGATCCGGCGACGGGTGGCTCTGGCTCCGGTTCCAGGCTCCTCCCTCCCTGTCCCTCGCGAGCCGAGCCTCCCTCCACGCCGGGTAGGCGCCCCGGACCCCCAGGAAGGAGGGAGGGTGTCTCCGCAGAGCGCCCTGGTCCGGCGAAGTCAGAGCCCCGGGCCTGGCGGCTGGACCCAGCAGAGCGGCGGCGGCAGCGGCGGCGGCAGCGGCAGTGGGGAGCTGAGGCAGCGGCGGCGACAGCGGCTCCCCCTCCTCCGAGAGCCGGCCCGGGGGCGGGGCAGGGGGCGGAGACGCCGGGAAGGAGGAGCGGGGGGTGAAGCCGGGCGGGAGGAACCCCGGGGTTCCTCGGAGGCAGGGAGTGGGGACGGTCTCAGAGGCGGGCGGAGCCGAGGCCAGGCCGCACGTCTTGGGGTTCAGAGGAGGAGGGGCAAGGAGGCGACTCCACTGAGCGGATCCCTGGATGGGAGGAGAGGTTGGGCTTAAGATGGATGGAATGGCGGACGCTGGGAGGATGGAGAAGGGGACCCTACTGCCCCGGATGGGAGGGCAGAACTGAAGGGGGAAAGTGGGGGAGAGTAGGTAGAGGTGGTGGTGAGGTCTAGCGTGGGGCCGAATCCGGCCTTCTTAATCTCCGATTTTGTGTGAGCCAGATTGGTCAGTCCCTGGTCTCCGTGCCTTCTCTCTGCGTTTTGTCAGCAATATGCCCCCCTCCCCCTTCCCTACTGACTCCTAAGAGAAAAGACCATAAGAATTGGGGAAGATGGTTGCCTGAGGAAGCACCGGGCGGGGAGGGGTGCTGGCCACAGATCCGAGGAGCAGAGGGGCCAGAAGTGGGACGACCACAGGTCAGGGCCTGGGGACGGGGCAGGAGGGTGGGGAACGACCCGCGAGGAAGCCTTCCAGACTGATCTTCGGGCCCAGGACGCTCAGCCTGCCTTCCAGGCGAGGGGCCGGCGGCCCCCCCACCACACCCCGCCGGCCAACAGAAGCACTTTCCACGCGGGTAGGAGCAGCGTCTTTAATGGGCCCCGCCTCCCACGCCAGCTAAGCCGCCCCCCTTGCGCGCAGCCTTGGCCTCCTCCACCGCGGCGCGCAGGGCCCGGGCAGGGTCCCCGCGGAGCCCGGCCAACGCCCCGAGCAGCCCAGCGGCGCCGTCCCCCGCACGGAGCTTTCGGCCGCTCAGGAAATAGTGGGGCAGCGTCCCGGCCTCGAGCACACGGCCCAGCTCATCCAGCAGCCCGAGGCAGCAGGCGCCCGCGTTCTCCGGCCGCGCGAGATAGAGCGCGGGCAGCCGCTCGCACGCCCAGTAGAGCAACGTCCGCAGGAGGTAGGGCGCCGCGGCCCGGGTCCCGGCCACCAGCGGGCGCAGCAGCGCCTGGGCCGCCGCGTGCGCTTGCAGCAGCGGAGCGGGTATGCGCGCCTTGAGCGCCAGCTCCTGGCGGGCGAAGCAGAGCTGCCAACCGGAGGCGCCTGGCTGCTCGCTGTGGCCGCCGGGCACCAGGTAGAAGGATGACGACTCGGAGGCCAGCGGGCCGGCCCACGAGTGGCTCCGAGCGCCCTCGGGCCAGCCGGCCACCGACACCACGGGAATCAGGTCGAAGAGCAGGAGGTGGCGCGGGGGCTCCGGCGTAGCCAGGAGGACGGTGGTGAACCCCGCGTGGCGGGCTGCGTGGACCAAGCGCGGGGCACCCGGGACCGGGAACAGGGACTCGGCGACCGCGGCCAGTGAAGCAAAGAACCACGCGGCCACCTGGGCGGGGCAAAGCGTGGGCCATGCCTCCCACCCCTCCGTCTGCTGCAGGCCTGGGCTAACGACGGCTGCTTTCGTGACGTCACCATTCAGGTTTTCCAGCGGGGTGGGAGAGCCAAGATCCATGATGCCTTGCCCAGGCGGCTCTTGCCCCGAAACGTTAGGAGGTGCTTTTTCCAAAGCCACGTTTGGATCAGCCTCAGTGGCAGAACCGTGCGGCCGGTCCACGGAGCTTTGCAGGCTCTTGGGACTTCCTTCACTTTCGGTTCGGTGGGTGGAATCACGTCCTCCTGGGGCTGGAGGTCCTAGGCAATCCTGCCATGCCTCCCGGACCGAGGTTCCGCGGATGCGCTCTGGGAGGCACAGCCACGCGTAAGAGGAGTCCACGTCCAGTCGCAGCTCCTGCCCGGTGCCGTCTAGCGAAAACACGGGCACTAGGAGTGTAAAGCCGGCGTCGTAATGAGGTCCCCGGACGTAGGGACCTAAGGGTGCAGGTCCCAGATCCAGGGAGCCCTCGCGAACCCCGCCACGAAGCAGCAAGAGCTCCGCTTGGGGAGGAAAGCGGGGGTCCCGGCGGTGAATAAGACCTACAAGAAAAGACAGGATCGGGAGGGCAAGACCCAAAGCCGGGACGGACGGGACGGGACGGGGCGGGGCGGGGCGGGGCGGGGCGGGACTGGACGGGGAGGGACTGAGAACCGCGAGCACCCGAAGGCAGGGAGAGTTACTTACCCAGCAAAGAGAAGACAAAGTCCTTGGCCCGGAGGAGGTCTGGCCCCGGCTTGGGCGCGTCACTCCAGCTTTCCTGCACACCCAGCTCCTGGATCAGCTGGGTTAGTTCCTGCAGCTGCGCCCCAGAGCAAAAGTCGATGTCCGTGAGCGGCCGGGCGGGGGCTGGGGGCGGCGGGCCCCACCAGGGCGCACTCCCCCAGACCGCGGAAGCCATGCAGCTCAATCGTTTGGGGCTAGGGGAGAACACGGACGGGAGGAAGCTTAGACGGGCCGTTCCTTTGCTGCCAAAAAGTCGCCCGCGTTCTTCTCGCTTCCCCAGGCCGAGCGAGCGAGCGAGCGAGCGAGCGCAAGCACAGTTCGTCAACGGGTCTGCAGATGGAGGGCTCTAAATTTAGTCTTGAAAACGAGCCAGTAAATACCTCCTCCGGCGTTGCCCTTTTCTCACACGCCGGTCCCCGCCCCCATGGAGCGGCTCACCTGACTCGGCAGGTAAAAAGTAGCCGTTAGGCCCCTCCTGCGGGATGAAATAGCTAGTCTCCGCCGCCGCCCCTTGTCTACCTCCACTCACCTATTTGGGAAGGGAAGAGGCTTGTGGCCTGCGGCTTCCCTCTCAGGGGCAGCTGCAAGGGCTGGGAAGGGAACGGATGGAAAGGTTCAACAGGTGTCTTCCTGTAGCTCCCAGGGCCACGCCCCCCACTGCGACCACGCCCCCTTCCGGCCGCCGGCCTGGTGGTTCCGGGCCGGCCTCGCCTCCAGCCGGAGCTCAGTCACTCTTCCCTCTGCTGAGATCTCGCGCTGTCCTGGGGGTTGTAGGTTTGTTTTCCGAGCTACCAGGGCGTTGGGGCCACGCCCCCACATCCTTTCCTGTTCCGCTGAAGTAGTGCCTGATGGAAGTTGTAGTTTCTATGGAGATCAACTGTTCGTGACTTTCGAGCCCAGGTCAGCCAGGCACAAAAACATCCCGTGGGGTTGGGACAGAGGATGGATCTGAACAGCAGATAATAGTGGGGGACACACCCCAGAGCCCGGGGAGAAATAGGGGTCTCCGCATCCCTTGTGTGAGTGGAGGAGCCCTAATCGCTTAGACGTAGGAGGGTTCATCCATGCGATTCTAACTGCATTTTATTTTATTTTTTAAGTTTATTTTGAGAGAGAGAGAATCCCAAGCATCGTCGGTGAAGACCCCTCAATATGGGACCGGAACTCACAAACCTCGAGATCGTGACCTGAGTGGATTGGCGTGCTTAGCCGACTGAGCCACCCAGGTGCCCCCCATAACTGCATTTTAGAGAAGAGACTGCAGCCTACGAAGGTTGCCCGTGATAGAGCTGAGCCAGAGGGGTGTCGGAAAGCGGCTCGCAGCTGGGTAGGGAGGCATCTCTTTGGAGTCAGGGGTAAGCAAGAACACACAGGAGGTGACCCAGGAATACACATCTGGCTCAGGGAAGGGACCTGCATATTAATGATGCCCACCTCAGACACGAGTGAGGTCAGGGGGAAAAAAAAAGCCACTTTGACATCTGCCAGCTCGTGTATGTACATGGAAGAGTTATCGGGACCAAAAAATCAAGTCCAGAGGAAAATCCCAGCTGGGCTGGGGCAGGGCAAGGGGAAATTATCAAGAGAAGAAATGGCTTTCAGTTACCACGGCTATCAGAGGCACAGCTTAAGTCGGGGATGAGACTAGGAGCCAGAACGAGAAGACAGAGCCACAGGAAACCAGGGACAGGCTCACAGCTCAGGCCGACCCATGGCTGGACCAGGTGCCCTCCCCTCTCCTCCCACCCTGGGGACTGGGTCTGAAGCGAGATAAGCCTGAGTCAATGGCGAGAGAATGAAGCAGAGACACCGAGAAAAATTATAGTGGCCTGTGGAGGGGACCTCTCAGAACCCAGAGCTCAATTTGGGGAGTCCAGAAATCAGGGGTTCCTAGTCATTGACAAAGAGAACCCTTCTCCCTCGGCCACCTTGAGCCCCAAAACACAGCCCAGAACTGGGGAGGCAGGTTCCCATATATCTGGCTGTGACCCAAGAGACCTGATTGAGAAAACTGAGGACGAGGCTCTATCTCACAGTTTTGGGGTGATCAGGCAAAGGGCACCCCTACATCTTCCCTCCTCCCCAGAGGGTGACCTCTCAGTCACACTAAAAACAACGAAGTTCTCCGGGTTCTGGGGGAGCTTTGACGATGGTGGGTTTGGGTGACTAGCGAAAGGAAAAGTTTCTCTAAACTCTAAATAAAGCGCTGCCGTCCATCAGGATTATCTGCGACGATGGAAATGTTCTGAATCTGTGCCGTCCAAAATAGTAGCCACCCGTGCCTACTGAGCCCTTGAAATGTAGATGCTGAGACTGAGGAACAGGATTTTACTCTTTTTGTTTTTGTTTTGTTTTCATTTTTTTAAAGTAGGGGGCTTGAACTCGTGAGCCCGAGATCAAGAATTACGCGCCCCACCTACTGTGCCAGGCGCCCCTGAAGCTTGTTTACTTTTCATCAAATTACGTTTTAATCGCCATATGTGGCCAGTGGCTACTGTATCGGACAATGCAGCTCGAGGGCCTTGGGGACAATGGGTTTCGCTACGTGGCAATGCAGGAGCAGGGACAAGGCTAGCATCAGTCTTCCTGAGGCCCCGTGGCTGGCCAGCGTCGGGAATGGGGCTGGGGTGGATGTCCTCAATCAACCACAGAACACTTCTCTTGTCTCTTTATTCCCAATGCACCTTTGTCCCCTCTTTTTCCAGGGTCCTCTCCACACACTGATGTCCCCACTCCCTGATGGTCTCCGGTGAGTTGCTGGGTGTCTCTTGGCGAATGCGCCTGGGAGACAGAGCTTCGCACTTGTCCCTGCCCAGCTGTCTTTGGCGGGCGTCAAAGACCACATGCCCTACCCGGGTGCCCGACCCAGGACAGTAGGGCCTCCAGTTGTTTTGGGGAGGCATAGACTTCTGGCGATAGTTCTGGCAGGCTGAAGGGATGGTGTTCACGGGACGATACACCCAGTCTTGGCTGCCTGCTCGCCGGGGGGATGGCTGCAGCTCGATCAGTACGGGTACCTCTGAGAAGGTGTGCAGGTCACTGTAGACCACCTGGGGTTTGGAGGAGTAGGAGTTCTGACTCAGTGGAACAGAAATCCATGATAGGTGCTGCTCTGGACCCTCCTTCCGAGCAGCCTCCTTGGGTACAAATGACTTTGTCATTTGTGTTGACCTTGGGGTCTGAGGTAGGCCCGAGACCTGGACAGTGTCAGTACCTAGGACAAGGCCTGGGTTCTTGTGGTGGTCGGGACTTGGGGTAAGGCACGAATCCTTGCAGAGGCCCGATCCCCCAGTAAGGCCTTGAGTCCTGGGGAGGCCATGGTCTTGGGTAAGGGCTGGGCCCTTGTGGGGGCCAGGATCTTGATTGATTCCTGGGTACTTGTGGAAGTTAGGGTCTTGGGTGCGTTCCGGGCTCCTGTGAGTTCCAACATCGTGTGTATGGCCGCATCTCCTTTCGACTTCAGTGGCTTGTGTAAGGCCTGGATTCTTATGGAGATCAGAATCTTGAGTAAGGCCTACGCTTCTGTAGACTCCAGAATCTTGGGGAAGGCCTGGGTTCTTGTAGTCTCCTGAGTCTTGGGTAAGGCCTGAGCCCTTATGAAGGCCAGAGGTTTGGACCAAGCCTGGACTTTTGTTGACTCCAGAGTCTTGGGCAAGGTATGGGCTCTTACGTGGGCAAGAATCTTGGGGAAGGTCTAGACTCCTAGAGACTCCCGACTCATTGGCATTACCTGTACTCTTATAACCACCAGAATCTTGAGAAGGGCCTGGGCTGTTATGGAGACCAGTTGTTTGGGAGCAATCTTGGCTTTTATAGAGTATAGTCTCTTGGTTTTGTTCTAGATTCCTATAGACTCCAGAGTTTTGCATAAAGCCTGAGCTCCTCTGAATGTCAGAAGTTTGGGGAAATGGTGTGTTTTTGTAGAGGTCAGAAGGTTGGGTGAGACATGGGCTCCTAGAGATACCTCCATCTTGAATAGGACCTAGATTCTTCTGGGGGCCAGAATCTTGGGTAAGGACTAGATTCTTGGGAAGTCCAGAGTCTTGGGAAGGGCTTGGACTCTTGTAAAGATAGGGGTCTTGGGGAAGGCCTGGGGGCTTGTTCAGGCCAAGATCTTGAACAAGGCCTGGGTTCTTGTAGGGGCCTGGATTTGGGGCAAGGCCTGGGTTCCTAGGAACTCTTGAGTCTCTTGAAAGGTTTGGAGTCCTTTGGAGGTCAGAGTTTTGGTTGAGGCCCGGACTCTCGTGAAGTTCAGGGGCCTGGGGTTGGATTGGGGGTTGGAACGTCTTGGAGAGCTGGGGAGGGATGGGAAACTGGGAGGAGGGGGTGGATGGAGAAGACTTGGAGGCTGGGGGATTTTGATGGTTGGAGAGTTGACGGAGGACGAAGGATTTGGGAGGCATAAGAGGCAGAGATAGAGTGCATGGTGGAGGAATAGTGCCCAGCACGCTCTGGCCACCGGTTGGAGAATGAACGCAAGGTTGTGAAGGTATGGCACCCTTGGAGTAGACCACGCACTTGGGGTAGACTGGAGTCTGGGAGTCTGTGTGTTTCCTCTCAGAGCTGCAAGGGTGGAAGCTGCAGTAAGGGAAGGTCTTGGGCTGTAGGAACTTGTCTTTGGCGTCATTTGAGATCTTCCATTCCATATTCCCCAACTCCAGGTAACCCAGTATGGACCCTGCGGAGGGCTTGGCACTGTCCCCACTATGTGGCTTCGGTGTCTGCTCCGCTGCACCAGAACTGCCCAGACCCTGCCCCTCTTGGGCCCTGGGGAGGGTGCCCAAGTCCTTTCTGGAATACCCAGAGTTCTGGGGCGGGCACACGTGGCATAAGTTCTGCTTTGTCCTGCGGGCATCGTAGACCACCTGGCCAGTGGAGAGGCCTTGGCTGAAGGCAGTCGGGGTAGAGGGAATAGGAGTTAGGATGGGGGTAGGTATGGTGGCAGAGACAGAGATAGGAATAGGGACAGGAGCGGTAGTCAGGGTCATGACCAGAGCTGAGGTTGGGACAGAGATTGAGCCAGGGGCTGGGGTAGCAGTTGGGGGAGGCACTGGGGCAGAGGCGGGAGCAGGGAGCAGGGTGTGAGGGGTGGAGGTATAGGTCACAGGAGCATGGGCCGGAGGGAAGGCTGGGGCATGGGCTATTGTGTGCTCAGGACTGTGACCCAGGGAATGGGCTGAGGGGTGCTCAGGGTCATGGGCCTGGGCAGCAGTGTGCTGGGTGTGCTCAGGGGTGAGGCCTGGGGGATGTGGAGGGGCCTGGGCTGAGGCATGCTCGGGGGCAGGGGCTGGGGAGAGGATCTGGGCTTGGGGGTCGGGGTGCTCAGGAGTGAGGGCCGGGGAGGAGGGCTGGGCCTGGAGGGGGTTGTGCTCAGGGGTGTGGGCCGGGGGGGAGGTCTGGGTCTGGGTCTGGGCCTGGAGGGGGTTGTGCTCAGGGGTGTGGGCTGGCGGGGAGGTCTGGGCCTGGGCCGAGTCGTAGTCTGGGGTCTCAGTCTTGCTCTCAGGCAAGTGGAGGGGAGCCATGTCTGCCTTGCTCATCCTGGGGAACTGGGAAGGTGTCTCGTGCCTGGAGAGGAAGGGCGCCCGGGCCTCTAAGGCTGTGACCTGAGGGGCCTCCCCGGCTCCCATCACCCCTTCCTTCCACAGTCCCCATGGCGCGTCCACAGGACCCCCTGTGTGTCCACCACGAGGCGGCATCCAGCGGCACCCGGAGGCCTTCTCGTCGTTTCTGCCTACTCTCCAGGAGTCCAGGTGGTCGGAGCGCCCCGGCAGGAAGCGCCGATGGTAGCCGGAAGGGACTCTCGAGCACAGGTTCTTGGGGTCCTCGGAGCAGCACGCGCACGTGGGACGGTGGCCCACGCCTCTGGCTTGTTTGTCTGCAGGGAAATCGGGATGGGACGAGGCCCGGCTTCCTGAGGGGCCCGAGAAAGGGGGACAGGCCCACATCCCCTTGAGGCCACGCTGGGGCCCGCTCACCTTTGGGGAAGAGGTGACGGAAGAGGATCCTCAGGTTGCTCTTCAGATGCCTCCAGAGCTGAGGGACGCGGGGAAAGGGGGAGTCCGGAAGTGGGGTGAGCCCCGAAGGCCCGCTGCCCTCCCGCCTCGGCCCCTTTGAGGCCCCCCTCCCCCGCCCCTGGTGCCCAGCCCTGCCCTGACCAGAGTCACCACGTTGATCCCCACATTGAGCAAGATGAAGCTGCCCAGAATCAGAAGAATTGAGTCTCCGAGGTCCTGGCACTTCCTGGGGTGGGTGCCAGAGCACCCTGGCGCTCCGGGGTGGGCTCGCTGTCCCATGGCCGGGGGTCCCAGGACTGCCTGGGCCCCCTGGCCCCCACATACTCGCTAGGAGCCAGGCTCCCCTGGCGGGGGAGGGGGAGAAGGACTGGGTCATAATGGGGCGGGCGGCTGGGGTCACAATGAGGGAGGGCCGGGGACAGTGTGCCCTGGTAACTAGGTCACCTGAGCCCGGACAGTCAGGTGGGGCCTGGAAGCCCGCGTGCCTGCCCCGCGGCCCTGGCTGGGTCCCCCACTGCCCGCTGCCTCACTCCATCAAACACGCACATTCCATCCCCTTGGCGGCTCCTGAGGCCGGGGAGACCTTGGCCTCAGAGCCCTGGGGAAGGCCCGGCTGGACCCCAGAGCCCTGGCACGCTTCCTGCCCTTCCCCGGGCCGTGGTCCCGGCTGTGCCCACACGTGGAACCCACGGGTCTGGAATCTGACCTCACGGTCTCGCGTGGGGCTGTGCCTCTGAGCCCACTTTGGGATCAGGGTGACAGGGACCCAGCGTAGGTGCTCAGGGACCCGTGGTTTGGAGTCTGCCGCTGCAAGATGTCCTTAGTGCGTGGCACGGGACGGGGGGGAGGGGGGGGTCTGCGGGGGCGGGGGGGGGCGTGGCCGCCGCCGAGGGGAGCCTCACACCGATAAGGGGACACTGGCTTCTCGTGTCAGGAAGCCAAGAGCAGGGACCCGGGCTGGCAGGAGGAGGGGACGCTTCCAAGCCACAGAGCATCACAGCGCTTCCTGGACTTTGTGGCTCTTTATTCCTCTCTCCACGCCCCCCCACCGCCCACGTTCCCCGCCGGTCAGTGGAGTTTCCCGTTCTGGCTCCTGTGCAGGGAGGGCCTGGAGGCCGAGGTGCAGGGGGGCGGCAGGGAGCTGGCCCGCGCTCTGCTCTCCTGGACCTGCCGCTTCAGCTCCAGGCTGTCGTATACCTGGTAGCTGCCATTGGCCCCCGGGGTCCGGCTGAGTGGCCTGAAGGTGGGCTGGGCTGGGGGCCGCTCGGGAGCCTGGACTTCGGGCAGGGGCTGGGAGGAGCGGGGCAGCAGGGCTGAGCCGGGAGCCGGGGCCCGTCGGTGGGAGGTCTCGCCCAGCACGGTGAGGGATGCGGTGGTCAGAGGGTGCCGGGCGGGCGTTGCCTCGGTGCATTCGCCGGTCCGGCGCCGAACCTCGTGGGGGTCCTGGGCGCCTTGGCCCAAGTGCCCCGTGGATGGGTGGGGGCTGCGGTTGGACTGGCTGTGAGCGTGGCCAGGGAGGCTCTGCCGGTGGGCCTGGGGGGAGCAGGGCTCCCGGGCCTCGGGCCGGGACCCCCGGGGCACCAGGGCACAGGGGGGTCCGGAGCCCTCCAGACCACGCCGCCGCTGATCCCGGGAGTCATGGAGTAGCTGGGCCCCTGAGGGGTAAGGGCTGTGTTCCGCGGGGACTCGGGAGGGGCCGGGGGGCAGCCGGCGGAGGGGTGGTGGAGACGGGGTCTGCCGCTCAGCCTCCAGATTGCCCCAGATTCGGGACTGGGGGCAGTGGGGCCCGTAGGACTTCAGCCTCAGCTCCGACTTGGCCTCCACGCGCCTGGGCATGCGGCGCAGCTCAGGTGACAGGTACAGAGAAGGTGGTGGCAGGCTGGCCAGGATCCCACCCTGGCGGCCCCACAGCCCCAAGTTGGAGGGCAGGCCCACCGGCTGGTAGAGCCCTCCCCAGCCCCGCCATGGGTACTTGGGGTGCGGGAAGGATAGGTCATCCTCCTCCAGGCAGGAGTCTAGGTTGTCCTCATCAAAGGAGGGCACTGGCCGCAGCTGTGACATCTTGCGGCTGTGACAGTGACTGTGGAAGACGGAGCGGTTGGGAGGGAAATGCCTATGGTTCCTCAGTCCCCACTGGTGGCTGCAGGGGCGGTGGTGGCCGGGGTGCCGGCCACGGCGGTGGCTGCAGCGGCGGTGGCGGCGACAGCTGCAGTGGGGGCTGCGGAGACGGCGGTAGGAGGAAGAGCGATGGCAGGTGGGCCAGGCCATCTTCACTTCTACAGGGTCCAGGGCACAGTGGATGTGAACGTCTTGGGTCTTGGCCGGGGCGTCTTTGGGGGAACCTTCGGAAGCCTGGAAGATTTCATCTGGGGGCGACGAGAGTCCGTGAGGACAGGGTGAATGTCAGAAGAGCTCGGGGTTGGGAACAGTGCGGCCTGGGTTTCTAGGGTGGTGATGGTGACATCGTGGGGGGGGGGTGTCCCCTATCTCTCTTGCTGCCATACTCACTTTCCAGATGAATCCACTGTATCATCTTGTCTAAGGCATTCTGGAGTTCATGCCACATCTGGGGGTACGGTGGGGTGGGAGTGAAGACCACGCCCGCCCCCAGCCCTCTCCACCCCGGGGGGGGGCGGGGGGGCCCACGGCCATGCCGTCACTGACCGCGGTTACCACGTTGATCCCAATGTTGACAAGAATGACGAGACCCAGCAGCAGGAGCAGTAAGTCGTTGGCACCCTGGGGAGCTTCTTGGTATTGACTGCAGGACCCCAGGCTGTCATAATAGAGCTGGTTTTCCATGGTGGGGGGGTCCTAGGGCCACCTGGGCCACCGCGCCCCCCCCCCCGCCCGTGACCACACTGTGCTCATGCCAGGACCTGGGGACACCTACCAGCTGGTGAGGCTGTTGGGTCACAATGAGGCACATGGCAGGGGAGTCACAATGAGCATCTCTTTTATCCACTTGGCTTGCTCTTTATATGGCCGTCTCTGACCTTGGCTGCCACCTGATGGGAGTCCGGTCCCCAGATACCCCAGAGCTCCCTTGGTCTCTCTGTCTCCATAGGGCTTTGCTTAAGTCAACACCTGATTGCGGATTTGCAAAATATGGTGGCTGTGGGTACAAGACAGTCTTCATAGGGACTGAATCAGCCAGAAAGGATTTCCTCCAGTGCGTTGTTCTTTCGAGACCTTAGGGCAGCTTAGTAGCCTGATGGAACCCTCCACCCGCGCCCACTTGGGGCCAGCAGCTAAGGTGACAGCGAGAGTCCCCTCTAGGGTTGCAGTTTTCTCTCCCTGTCCTGCCAGCGGCTGCAGCCATAGGCGTTGTGGTCACTGAAGCCAAGCTCTGAAGCTCTTGGCTTCAGAGCAAGACTGACCGCCAACCGTGGTCTCTCCCCTTCCTAACCCACTGCCCTCCCACTGGCCCATCCCTCCAAGTTGAAACACTGTTGGCTCCCACCTTAAGAAAAAAAACTCATGAAATACACAAAGCACAGCACAGATGTAATTGTCGATGTGCCAAAAGGAGTCTTCTTTTTTTTTTTTTTTAAATTTTTTTTTCAACGTTTTTTATTTATTTTTGGGACAGAGAGAGACATAGCATGAACGGGGGAGGGGCAGAGAGAGAGGGAGACACAGAATCGGAAACAGGCTCCAGGCTCTGAGCCATCAGCCCAGAGCCTGACGCGGGGCTCGAACTCACGGACCGCGAGATCGTGACCTGGCTGAAGTCGGACGCTTAACCGACTGCGCCACCCAGGCGCCCCAAAGGAGTCTTCTTTTAAACCAGGTTCGTGGCTGGGGGTCCGTGCAAGTGGTGCCCCGGGGACCTCTAGTCTTTTGTTGGCTTGAGGAACAACTCGGCAAAAAAATAAAGGAAGAGCCGATGGGCAGGGTGTTTCCCCTCCAGCCTCCAAACGCCTAGTAGGTACACGCTCACTGAAGGGAATCAGCTTAAAGCAGGCTGATTCACAAAGGGCCTTCGAGGACTCCACCTGCTACGGAAGGTGAGGTCCAAGCTGCTTCCGCCTGGGTGCCTGCCCTCACGTGGCTTCCCTTCCCTAAGGTCGTGCCTGTGCACGTGTACGTGGGTGCATGCCTGTGACCCCAACTGTCTAGGAGTGGGGTAGGGCCTGGGTTTCCCTGCTCTCTGTGGATGGAATATTCTGATGAGTTCACACGGCAAGCTGAGGAAGGTGGGAGATTCTGCTGGGCCAGGCTGACTCGGTGGCCGTGAAATCTACCCGTGAAATCTACCCGAAGCCTCAGGGGCCGCGAGGTTGATCCCTGGTGTCTGTGTGACCGCGAATAAGTCCCTTATCCTCTCTGAGCCTCGCTCTCCTCGTTGTGACAGGCAGGTGCCAATCAGAGGAGCGAAGTCACAGAGAATGTCCCCAGGATTTCATCCTCTGCTCTGAGCCTGCTCTGGGGTACGACAGCCTCAGGTCCCGGCCGGGAAATTCTGAAGGCCTGGATCTCTCGGCCGGCCAGCCACCCTCCAAGAAACCAGGGCTTAAGAGGCAACCACACCGCGCCCTGTGGCTGCAGCCTACCTCTGGCGGAAACCAGGCCGCTCAAGGGCTGGGGCCATGGGGATGGGGTCCCCCTCTAGTGCAGGTCTGCCTGAGGATCTGGGGAGGGATTTGGGGGGCCTGGTCTGGGCACAAAGGGAAACAGGGGAGCTACAGGTGGGAACGTTGGAAGGAAGAAAGAGCTGCGGGCAGGGCCCAGGGCAGCCAAGAGGTGGATGAGGGTCCTTAGGGCTCTCTAGGCCCCGTTGCCAGGGAGAGCGTTGTCTTAGCGACCAGGGCTTTTGGGTGCCTGGGGGCCCTGGCACCCCCTTCCCCCCCACACCATCACAAACCACCTCCTCTCTTCCTTTTATTTGTCTCCCGGTCACCTCTCTGCCAGGGAACGGTATACCCAGTCCCTGCCCGTCCCCTCGGCATTGCTGGACTTGGAGATCAGCGGGTAGCAATGGGACAGGGCCTCTACCTCGCGGGTCAGCTCCCGGAGGCGCCGCCTCACTTCTCGGGCGTCATACAATACGCGGCGCGAGGAGGGGCGCCCGGGGAGGTCAGGGACGATTGCGGGGCCCTGGGCAGGGGGCGGGGCCGGAGGGGCAGGGGTGCCCTGCTCCTGCTCGGCCTGGGCCCCCACCCCCGCGCCCGCGCCCGCCCCAGAGCTGTCGTGGCTCAGGCCCTTTGGGCTCGGGGGTGGGGGGTTCACCGGGTACACGTAGGCCTCCGGGCCCAGCTCCGACTGCATCCCTCCTTTGAGGGGCTTTCCTTCTACGGTCTGCTGGAAGCGAATGGTGTGGGGAGCCCAGAGCCCCTGGGTGGATTGGAAGCTTTCCCAGTCTGCGCAGTGATCCCAGTTGTGGGAGCAGACTGCTGGGTGCCGATGTGGGGGCTTCTCGTCGTCGTCGGTGTCGGGGGCCCAGGCGACCGGGCGGTGCGCCCGGCGCCTCGAGGAGCCCCTGTGGCGATGGCGGCGAGTGGGTGGGGGGGTCACGGTCATTTTCACGGGGTCCATGGTGCATCGAAGGTGGACCGCAGGGGCGCTCTCTTTCGGAGGCTGGGTCTGCTTCTCAGGTGAGGATGGCTTAGAAGCTTCTGTGGATCGAGGGGAGGCGAGAGGCCGGGGGAGGGGGGGAGGCTGGTTCCTCCAGGGATGGGGAGGGCGGGGCGCGGGGTGGGGGGAGAGGGGGCACCGCCGTGGGGTCTGAGAGGGGAGAGCCGGAGGGGAAGGGGCCGGCTCAGGGTCAGGCCTGGAGACCCCTGGGTCCTGCCTCTCCTATGCCCCCAGCAGCCTCCGCTTACCTTTCTCATAAACGACACGGAACACCCGATGTAAGAAGGCGCGGAGTCTGCGCCAGAGCTAGGCGATGGAGAACACAATGACCCCGGGCAGGCCCCAGCCACCAGGCTCTCCCCCAGCCCTCCTGCCGTCCCCCTCCCACCAGAACCGCCCTGACCAGCGTCACCATATTGATGCCAATGTTAATGCAGATGATGAGACCCAGCAGCAACAGGATGGAGTTGCCCAGGTCCTGACAGCTGTTGGTGCTGGAGCTGGGATATGAGGCCCAGCCAGGCCGCGGCCGCTCAGCCATGGCCGTGGGGGTCCCTAGGGCCACCGGGGCCCCTAGGCCCCCAGCCCACTGTGCCCACAGTGTCTGCCCGCCTGCCTGTCCCAGAAGCTCCTGGGGGTAAGTGGGTCACAATGATGCCGGGGCTCTCCCTCACAATGTGCCAAGAGGGAGAGTCTTGGGCCCGTGGCTGACCCTCTGGCCTGTCTGCCCCCATCAGCCCCTGCCCGCTCCTCCTCTACACCAGGCTCAGCCCCTGCCCACACTTGGGCCCTGAACGGAACTCCCCAAACAACCCTGCCACCATAGCAGCCTCACCCCAGCACCCTTTCCCCCTTTCTCTCAGCCCTTGAAGCCATCAGCCGAGATGGGCCGTGGGCTCCGACTGCCTCCCCGGCGCGGGCAGGGGGGCCTCCCGACGGCTCGTTTCCTCGGGCCCCCACCCCCATCAGAGCACGCACGAACAACAGTTAAATTTTTATATTTACAATATTCTCTTCATCTTTTGCCAGGTTTAAAAATGTGTACAGAGCCGCGAAGGGTTGGGGCAGGGACATGGGATTGTCAGGGGGTTGTTCTGGGGAGAGGGGCTGGGCATTGGAGTCCGTGGCTGAATCATGGGGTCCCCCAGCCCCCCTCCCGTGCCCCAGCTTGGGGGGGGCATCTGTCTACAGGGTTCGGGGCCCAGGTCCCTAGCATTTAGAGGACGTGGCTGTTTGGAGAGGAGCTAGACCAGGCAAGGGGAGGGGGCAGAAAAGAACTAAGTCTCCATGGGGGGAGGTGGGAGAAGGGACAGTCAGGAGGCAAGGGCTTTGGGGAGCCAAGGCCAGGGGTTCTGGACCCGGGTGTGGAAGACAGCACCCCACCCCTACTCAAGTTTGGCACAAACCCGCAAAATGCCAGCAGGCGAGGATTCTCCTCCTGCTGGTGTCCCTTCAAACCCTTCCTGACGACGTTCCTGTCCCCAGAGGCCCAAGCCCTTTGTCCTGGGGCACCTCCTTCCCGGGCAGTCACCTCACACATGTCCTTTCAGATTCTCCCTGCTGCTGTCTGCCCAGGCCCCGCCCCCCACTGCCCCTCCATCTGTTCCTGGGCACGGCTGACCTCATTCTCTCCCCAACCTGTCCCTCGAAGCCTCGCCCCCCTGCTCTCCCCCGCGCCTTTCCTTGAGCCCTGGCCGGCTGAGGGAAGGGGGGCCAGGTCAGAGAAGGGGAGGACATCCAAGGGGAGAAGGTGGTCTGACATCGAGACGGGATGGCTTCAAAGAGGGAGACAGGGTTGGGGGATTAGGACACCGAGGCACCGAGGGAGGGGATGAGACACAGTGAAGAGCGGAGACACAGGCGGGACCCTTGTAGCTGCCGCTTCCCCTCCCCCCCACCCCGTATCCCCCCCTCCCCTGTCTCCACAGTTACCTGCCCTGGCCCAGGACTGGGGAATCCTTGGCACGTTTTGAGGGTCTTCCCCCCACCCCACCCCTCAAACCCACCTACGCAGTTTGGCACGGATGAGCAATGATCTGAGGACTGAGGGAAAGGCTGTCCTCAGACCCCAGTGAGGGCTTTGGTCAAACATGCATGGCCTCTGTGGGTGGCACGCCATGCCCCCCCAACTTAGCATCTCTTGGAGAGGGGCAGAGCTCTGCCCCCAGGAGTTGTACCTCCCCCCACCCCCCCAGCTTCTGTCTGTCGGGAGTCTGTCCCCACCTGCCGGGTGGGGAGGAACGGGGCGCTAGGCCTTCTTGGACCCGGCGGGGAGGCCAAGGAGCGCCGGAGAGCCGGGGGCCATCCGCATGGGAACACACACATCCTCATGCATGAAGGCGTTTCCACCCAGAGAAATGTGTCCCGGACCCGTGGGGAAACAAGTTCCCCGGGGAGCACGGGGGTGCACGGATCTCCTCCCTCCCTCCCCCTGGCAGGGAATCTGTGTCTGTCGTCTGCGAAGGCCAGGCCCACCCAGAGAACGTGCTTCATCTGACATATGCCAGGGGTGGGGGGAATAAACATGCTTGGCTGGGGCAGAGAGGGGTGGGGCAGGGGGCCGGGGTGGGGGTGGGCGGGGGGACTGTGATTTCCTCGCTACTTCCCAGGCACCACCCTGCCGTGTCTGTCCGGTGGCCAAGGGTCACGGGTCCGTGAACACGCCATTTCCAGGGTCTCCATGGGGTGGGGGAGGGGAGGAGGTGGGAGAAGGCAGGAGGGAACGGGATTCTGGGGTACAAATCCCCGCAGAAACTCTTCGAGGGGGCCAACATGTGTCCAGGGCGGCAAAAAAAAAACCTCACCCTGCACATGGCAAAACGCACCCCCTCGTGAGAAAGCACACCTCCACGTGGGAAAACACTTCCACGTTTCCGCACACCTAAGACTGGTGTCCCAATGGAGGGGACGAAACGCCCCCCCCCGAGTTGTTCCGAGGCCCAGGTCCAGAGAAGAGAAAGGGCCTCTCGGCATCCTGGCGAGGAAAACCCGTGTCCACCTCATGCTCTTCCGCGCGTGACGCCCCCCCCCCCCCCGCCCCCGCCACTCCCCGCGCAGGAAAAGCCTGTCGCCGCCGAGCGGTCCTCCCTGCCTCCCCCCCCCAGCGGCACTGCCCGCCGGCGGGGGGTGGGGGGTGGGGGGTTCGTGGGGGTGGGGGGACGGCTGGGGAGGAGGAGGGCCTCCCCCCGCCGCCCCCTATACCCGAGTGGTGGAGTGGGGGTGCGGTAGCGTGTTGTTGTGGCTGGTAGCGGTGGGGGGCGGCGGGGGGAAGGGCCCGAAGGGGTGGAGGGAGGGGGGCGGCGGCGGCGGCGGGGGCCCCAGGCCGCTGGGCAGCAGGGTCAGCGCCCCGGGGGCCAGCAGAGGCACGTCGTCCGGCGCCCGGCGCAGGGCCAGGGTGTAGTCGGGCGGGCAGGCGGGGCGCAGGGCCTCGGCGGGGTCCGCCCCGACGCCGCCCGCCCGCTTCAGCTGCAGCGACACGAGCTCCTCCTCGGGCGGCAGCTCGCGGCCGGCGGCGGGCAGCAGGGCGCCCCCTCCCGGCACGCCGGAGCCCGAGCCGCCCGGGGGGCTGAGCCGCCGGCACCGCAGCTCCTGCCGCCGGTCCCGCTTGTAGTAGAGCGCGGCGAAGGCGAGGATGTTGAGGAAGAGGAGCGAGGCGCCCACGGCCACCGTGACGCTGAGCTCCGTGGAGTAGTCTCGGGAGTCCCCGGGGAAGCGGTCGTAGGCCCGGGGCCCCGGCTCGGGCTCGGGCTCGGGCGGCAGCGTGGCGGGCGGCGGGGGCCGGCGGGTGCCCGGGGCGCCGGGCGGGGGGCGCGGCGGCCAGCGCGTGGCGTAGGGCGGCAGGCGCGTGGTGGTGGTGAAGAGCTCCGTGTGCAGGTTGTGCAGGTGCGGCACGAGCTCCAGCCAGAAGGCCACCTTGTTGGCGCGGTAGTTGTCGCGCACGCGCGGCTTCAGGCCGATGTGCAGGTACTGCTTCTCCTTGCTGTTGAACTTGCTCCACACGACCTCCTCGAAGCGGTTGGGCTTGGTGTGGATGAACTTGGTGTCCTGCGGCACCGGCTGGTTGGGGTCGCTGTGGGCACAGGAGGGCGGGGAGAGGGGGAGTGAGGGGGAGGCCCCGAGGGGGAGGGGTGGGGGACGGGGTGTGTGTGCGTGTGTGTGCGCGCGCGCGCGCGCCCCACAGAGATGCAGAGAGCCCGGGACACGGAAGGAAAGCCAGAGAACACGAGACAGGAAGAGAGACAGCCAGGGAGAGAGGCAGCCGCTGAGACCGAGTGAGATGGACACATTTTAGAGGGGCGCCTGGGCGGCTCAGTAGGTTAAGCGTCCGACTCGGCTCAGGTCGTGATCTCACATCTCCTGGGTTCGAGCCCCGCATCGGGCTCTGGGCTGACAGCTCAGAGCCCGGAGCCTGCCTCGGATTCTGTGTCTCCCCCCCTCTCTCTCTCTCTGTCTGTCTCTCTGCCCCTCCCCTGCTCGCGCTCTGTCTGTAGCTCTCAAAAATAAATAAAAACGTCAGAAACCGAGAGTCGAAGACACAGGAGAGAAACCAGCAGGCAAAAGGTAAACAGAAGAGAGAGAGGGGGAGAGGCATCCGTGGATTCGAAGAGACGGTGAGAGAGAGCCGGACAGACACAAATCCCCACACACGCTCACATACACAGCCCCGAGCATCAGACCGCGAGCAGAGTGTCCGGAGAGAGGGAGGAGGAGGGCGGGAGAGACAGACCCGGAGCCAAAGCCGCCAAGCGAGCCGCCCCACCCCGCGAAGGACAGGGCCCTCTGTGTCGGACCCCGCGGACGGTCAGTGCGTGGCACTGAGGAGGCGTCCAGCAGGTGCCTGGGCGGAGAAGGGTCAGGGTTAGATGCCGGAATGACGACTTGGGGAGTGGGGGGCGCGAGGGAGACCGCGCGGAGGGTGGAGGGTGTGTGCGCCTTGGCCTGCAGGGGGCGCCCCACCCGGCCCCGCCGGCCCTCACCCGGTCTTGGCGAAGTTGGTCCAGTAGGTCATGACCACGGCGCTGAGCATGACGTCATTCTTGGAGAAGTTGCACGGGAAGAGGTCGGTGGCGCCCACCATGGGCACGCCGAAGACGTAGGGTAGTTCGTCCCCGTGCGCTGCGTCCGCCCACTCGGGCCGGCCCTCCGCCTGGCAGTGGTGGTAGAAGGTGTAAAAGTACACCGGGGACTGGTAGTCAGCGTGCAGCTTGGCGGTGGCCACGGCCGGCGCCACCCACTGGTGGTCTGTAAAGAGCGCAAGCAGCGTCTTTCGGCGCATCTCGCCGTTGTCCCGGTCGGCCCAGTCCGTGTACATGAACTTGATGGTCTCTCGAAGCACATCCTTGCCCTCCGGATAGCCATACAGGTTGTCCACGAAGTTGGAGACGGTGAAGTCAAACGCGCTGGCGGAGACCCCGTCCTCGCTCTCCGCCGAGTCCTCTACGAACTTGAGGCCTTCTCCTTGGTTGACACCAATGAGCATGTCATAGTTGAGGAATTCTCCCTGCTGCATGAGGATCTCAGGGTCATCGGGGACGACGTCACCGTCCACCACGGGCCCGAAGGCGATGTGGTAGCTGGGGAGAAGGGGTCAGGGTCTCATCACCTGCCCCCTGGCCTCCTCTCAGCTCATAGCCTGCTGAGCCCTGTGCTCACAAGACCCTTCTCCCCTACTTAAAAATCTGCCGAGTCCTTCGGGGCGCTTGGCCTCTCGGGAAGTCGTCCCTGAAGCACCTCATGGCACCGTGCGCCCCCTCGCTCTGTTTGGGCACCTCCGCTTAGGGAAGGCTTCCGAGAGAAGAAGGCGGGGCCGGTGGGGGGGCCCGAAGCCCACCTCTCCTTGCCTGCGGACACCTCTCACCCTCAACCTCCTTGGAACCAACAAGGCAAGTGAAGGCCTGGCCCCGGGCCCTCTCCCACCCCCATACCGGGCGGGCTGCACATCCTGGTCCACCAGCTCCCGGGAAGGCTTCCGGCGCAGACACTCCACAGCCTCGGCGCTGTCCTCGCGGTCGCAGCCCACCTTGGCCGCCAGCAGCCGCGTGTACTTGAGCGGCTGGTAGTTGACCGACCAGCTGGAAATGGCAGTGCCGCTCTGGGCGATGGCCTTCTGGAACAACCCTGGCAGGGACAGGCAGACCTCAGGCTGGGCTGTGTTAGCCCAAGGCGGGAAGGGGGCGCCCGGGAGCATCCGAGTGTGGGAAAGGGGACGGGAGGAGGGGGCAGGCGGCGGGGTGGCCAGTACCTTCCGAATGGTGAGAGAGGATCAGAAGGTTGACACAGGAGGCCCCTGCTCCAGATCCAAAGATGGTGATGCGCTCGGGGTCACCCCCAAAGTGGGCAACGTTTTCGCTGAGCCAGCGCAGGGCCTGGATCTGGTCCAGGAGGCCGTAGTTCCCTTTTGCAGCCTGGTCCCCGGTGCTGAGAAAACCTGGGAGGAGAGGAGGAGAGGGCCTTCCTGGGGGTGTCGCAGCACCCCGGCCCCCTCTCTGGGCAGCCCGGTCTAGCCCAGAAGCCCTTCCGCTTCTGCCGGGTTGAAGGGAACGCCGCCCGCCAGGGCCCCCTCCCGGACTCCAGCCCCTAGAGTTGGCCGTCCACCCTCACCGAGCACCCCAAGTCGGTAGTTGAGCGTGGCTACAATGACGTTGCCGTAGGCGGCCAGGACGGAGCCGTCGAACATGTTGCCGGTGCCCTCCATGTAGGAGCCGCCGTGCAGAAACAGCATCACGGGCTTCTTCCCAGAGTCCCGGATATCTGCGTGGGGAGGGGGTGGGCGGTGGGCCAGGGTCGGGGGACAAGAGCACAGTCAGACCAGAAGCAGCACCGCCCAGCTCCCGGGGCTACGGAGGACCGGCCCCGGAGCTCAGGGGACGTGTCGCTCCCATCCCTGGGGGGGCAAGACCGGATTCCCCTCCCCCCCCTCCCCGTCTAGCCCTGGCCGAAGGTCCCTCCTCACCTCCTGCCAGTCTGCCCCACGGCACGTCTCCCAATGCCACACAGACCTTCCGAGAAGCCTAAGAGGCCGGGGTGAGTGGGGGACCCTCCCCAGGGCATCTGCTGGACCCGGGGGACCCCCCAACCCACACACACACGCAGCAAATCGCCTTCCCGCTCCTAGGGAGACCAGACTCCCAAGTCTGGCGCTAGGGATGCTGGGAGGGTCCTGGCCGCTCCTCAGACTCAGGCCTTGGGCCTCAAGTCCATGTGGTAGCCTGGTCTGTGGGTGAGGGGGTGCCAGCCTAGGGTCCCTGGGGGCTTGGTCTCCTCCCCGCCCTAATTCCTTTCTAGGTCACCTCCCCAGTTACCATGGCAACCCCCAGCCTAATTACTGTGCAGGAGGAGGCAGGGTGGGAGAGAGCCTGCCTGATAAAGCCAGGGCCCGGCTCTGTACTCTCAGACCACCCCCCCCACCCAACAAACTGGCCTGACCCTGGGTTCTGCACCGGACATCCCTCTTGCCATGTCCCTAAAGGATCCCGTCAATCACTGCCACATGTGGTAGGCCCTTGAGGCCCTCCAGACCACACCGAGGAGTGACAGATTCCAGAAGAGGGTGGGAGCCTGGGAGGGCCCGCCACAGTGGTCCCCAGGGCTATGGCAAGTACCCTCCCTTGCAGCCCCTCCCACACGATTCAGCCACAGCGCCAGGCTGGGGTCACCCATGGCCCCATGGGCCCTCCTCCTCCTTGACACCTGCCATGTCTGACTAGCCTGGGCATTCAACAAACGAGAGCCGGGCCTGGGCCTCCACAGCCCATCCCCAGGGCCTCTGCTCACCTCCCTCCTGCTGGAAACTTTGCTCCTGCCACGAGGTCAGCCCGCAGGCCACTGAGACACTCCCCTCCACCCCTACGGACAGCTTTCCAGCCTCCAGTCTCTCAGGACCTTCTCTGCCACCTCCCCCTGCCTGCTGCCCTCTCTGTGCCCTCTCCAAACCTCGTTCTTCCCCTTGCTCCAGACCCGGGCTGGAGTCCGCCCTGCAAGGCTCTCTCTTAAAGTCCTCAGTTCTCCCCCTCCGCCCCACCCGGCACCTCCACTCCCAGTGTGGGAGGAGGGGGGGGTCAGAAAGGGAAGGAGCAGGGAGGGGAGCTGGGGGCGACAAGAATTCAAAACCAACAACAAGAAACAGGATCAAGAAAGAAGAAAGAAAGAAAAAAAAACAACAACCAAAAAACAAGAAGCTCTCGGGGGGCAGATTCGACAAGAAAAGAAAAAAAAAAAAAAACCCAAAAACCAAAAAGATCCTTTTTTTTTTTTCGGAAAAAAAGAAAAAAAGAAAAAAGTTCTTTGCATTTTGTTTTCCTTTTCAAAATTTTGCGGTGAAACTCCAAGATATTGGGCCCTGCTTTCAAAAATTTCCAAATTCTTTAATTTGCTTCGAATGTTTGCGTTTCCTGCATCTGATAGGCTTTTGGAAATCGTAGCAGGCTTTTGGTTCTGCCGTTTCAATTGTGCCATCAATTTGCCAACTTTAGATTTTTGTTTGTTTCCAATGTCGTTTTGCTCCAAATTAAAGTTTGTGTGGTTTTTTTTTTTTGTTTGTTTGTTTTTTCCCTCAAATGTTACTTGTCACGAGTGGCAAACCAGCCCAAATTTCTGTCAAACTCTCAACATCCAATTGTGTTTTCACTTTTATTTTTGCTGTGTTTAGCTTTTCTTGCAGGTTGGCTAGTGGGTCCGACATGGTGCGGATTGCCTTTGCAGTTTTCGTAATTCGCGTTTCGAATTATTACAAGTTTTTCTTTTCTTTTCTTTTTCGTTTTTAGTTGGGACAACGACTTAGGGGCCTGGAGGGCTGCGGGGGGCATTTAGTTAGGGGCAGGGCCGTGACCGTCCTCTTATCAGCAACCACATGCAGCGGCCGGATTTTTAAATCTACCTGTGTCCGGCGGATTGAGCGTCGCCTCGTCACGTTTTTTTGTGAGCGGACCTAAGACCGGGAACACAAAACAGAGAAAAAAGGACAATTTTGTGGGGAAAGATGGGGGTCGGGGGGAGGTGGTGGATGGGGAGGGGAGGGCAGAAAGCAGAAAAGGGGAGGGTGGGGGCAGAAAAAATAAGCCAAAAAAAGCAAAATTTGGTCGCAAGAAAAAGAAACCAAGAAAAGAGAAAAACGTTTCTACAACCCGATTTTGTTCCCCTTCCCGGAAAAAGTCATGCCCCAAAGAAAAGGCTGGTTTTGGAGGTGGGGGGGGGGGGGGCCGGGGCCTGAGTGGGCTGAAGCCTGTTTGAAAGACATTGACTTGGCTTGTCGAAGTGTTTGCTAATCGCTGGAAATTAAGCGGTGTTAGAGGTGGGGGTGGGGAGGGGAGGGGAGGCCCACCCGAGCCCGGGTCACCAAGGCCAGCTGTACCACGGGGCCACCACTCGCACAGGCCCTCTTCAGGGCCCGCGCGGCACCTGCCTGCTCCCCCAGACTGAGAGACGGGGGCTGCAGCGGAAAGGACCGATCCGGGGGGGCAGAGCAGAGACACCCCCCCCCCCCCAGCTCACAGCCCCTGGAGGCCCTCAGCTGCCCACCGGAGGGCTGGGGGTAGATCAGTCGGGCCGCCCGCCCGCCTGTCCAGCCTCTCACCCGCCAGCACGCCTCTCCCTTCCGCACTCACGGGCCTGGCTTCTCACCCCACCTCCCCAGTGTGGGGCGAAGCAGGGAAAGGGGTCATCAGGTCTTGCCCTCCATTCCACCTTTTCCCTCTGCACCCCCCAACCTCCCCCCTTACCCAGGCCTACTCTCCCCCACCCCGGTCCAGAACGGTAAACTTCCCACCGGGGGCGTGAGCACCACCCCCCACCCCACCCCCACCCCGCCACTGCTCTAACGCCAGAAAGCGCCCCCTCCCCAGTTCGGGGTTCGGTCCCCACATAGGGAACAGGAAACACAGTGCCCTGAGCCAGCCTGACACATAAGGTGCCAGCCAGAAGGTGCCGGGAGGCACAAAGTGTGCCCCTTGTCAAGGAAAGGCCCCAGACTGGGCTCGCAGTTTGGTTTCAGGTTTCTTCCAGACTGGGGAATGGTCAGGGGAGAGCTAGAGCCCAGGAATCGGAGGGGTCCCCCCCCCCCCCCCCCCCCCCCCGCCTCCGTCCCCGCCGGCTGATTGATCTCTCCGCATTGACATAAGGACCAGCGCGGGGAGGGACGGGTCTGCAAGGCCTAAGCCAGTCTCTGGAAGGCTTCTCCCAGCTGGCGGTGATGGCCCCGTAGGGACCCAGTAGGATCAGGACCCGCTCTCTACACCAGGAAGCGACTGGGGATGAAGTCAGCAGGGCACGTGTGGGCGTGAGAATGTTGTGCGTCTGTGCCCGCGCGTGCGCGAGCGCGAGGGCGCGCCTGCCTGAGTCAACCTCTTCCTCCCAGAGCTGATGTGAAGATTCAGTGAGATCACCTGAATGTGTCAGGCCCCAAGCAGGTCTGTGATAAGAGACGGTTAAAAATACAGAGTACCGGGTGGACGACTCACAGGCCATCGTTAGGGGTAGGTAGGCTGTCGGGGTGGGTGGCCCGTGAGAGGGCAGGGGGGCGGGGGTGGACGGCCCTCACGTGGAGGGGGTCGCGGTATTGGGGAGGAGGTGTGGGGTGCATTGAGGTGCTTGGGATCTGGGTAGGATTACAGTAGATGAGACTTCTGAGCGTCGTGGGCATGGGTTGCTAGGAGGCATGGTTTCTATGGGAAGGGTGGTTACGGTGTTGGGGTGCATGGCTGGTACAAGGAACACAGGGTGGCTGGAACGGAACGTGTTGGGAGTGAGGTGTCCGAGCACTGGATCTGTGGGTAGGGGAAAGGGCTGTTGGGCGCACTGTCACAGCCTGAGTCGTGACGCGAGTCCCTTCCTGGGGCTAGGGAGGGTTGGGGTAAGCGACGCCTGGGAAGTGTTGAGGGTGCTGGGGACTGTGGTGTGAATGGCCACGTGCGGGGTTACTCGGGTCAGCGCTCTCGCTAGGTCACGTGATCCATAGGTGGCCGTGTGGGGGTGTTCTGGAGTAATGATATGGGGGTGTTCATGGACATAGACGGAAGCAGTGATACAAGGATATCATATAAGGACAGCTGGAAGGTACCCTGAGAGATACCCCGTGTGCTGAAGGCTGGCCCGGGGAGAACTTTCCGGGCAGTGTGCTGGGGGCCATGTGCCCTGCTGGGGCGCACCTCACGAGGGCAGCCCGCTCCAGAGCCCTGAGGGAAAGATGTTCTGATGGGGATGGGTGTGCTGGGCTCTGAATGGAGGGGCCCCTGGCGAGGCAGGGGGTCCCTGATCCTTCAGGGGTGCACAGGGGTCGGGGACAGAGCTGTCTGAAGAGGAGACGCTGAGCTCGGGTGAGGCCCTCTGGATGCGATGTGGGAGGTGGCAGTCTGTCCAAGCACACCTGGAGGAAAGGGAGTCTCTGTCTGTCTTGAGGGGCAGAAGTCACTGAAGTGGGTATTCCTCGGGAGGAGCCCAGGCCTGGGCGTGGGAGGTGGCACAGAGCTGGAGTGGGCGTCTAGGCGGGTAACAGGTCCTTCCGATGCCTGGTCACCCTCAGGGGCCACTCTGTGCGCGCCTTTGCGGGGATGGGGTCGCTAAGCCCCCAGAGAACGTCCGGGGTGGCTGTCTGTGGGATGCGTTCCTGGGACTGCCCGCCAGGCGCCCGGGGCCACCCTCGGAGGGCACTCGGCGCCCGCAGGCACACAGCGCCTCTCACGTCCCCCCCCCCCCCCCCCCCCCCCCCGCAAAGGCCAGCAGGTGCCGGCGCCCGAGGGTCCGCATGCGCGTTTGTGGCCTGCGTCCACGGGGTGCCCCGCCTGGTGCCCGCGCCCTTACCGTCCTCGGTGGGCACGTAGAGGTTCAGATACAGGCAGTCCTCGCTCTGGTTCTGCACGTAGGTGGCGGCCGCCTCCAAGTTGTCGGTGAACCACACAGGCAGCATGATTGCGGGCAGCGCCCCGTGCAGGTTCTGCGGGCAGGCGGGCGGCAGGGTGGTGGCGTTGCGCACGCCGGGCCACGAGGCGGGGGCCTCGGGCGGCTGGAAGCGGCGGGCGCCCAGGGGTGGCGTGGCGTAGGGTACGCCCAAAAACTGCACGACGGGGCCCAGGATCTCGTTGTTGAGCTCACGGCGCACGCCGCGCACTCGCCCATAGGCCGTGTTCACCACTGGGAAGCGCTCCTCCCCGAGGCTGCTGAGGCCCAGGCCCGGGCCACCCGGGGAGCCGCCAGGACCCCCTCCCCCCCGTTGAGCCCCTGCCAGCCCCACCAGACACAGCGCCAGGAGCCACATGCTGATCGGGGGACCCCCCCTCCCTCCCCGGGACCCCCCCCCTCGGAGAGAGAGAGAAGGGGGGGGAGAGGGAGGGAGGCCCCCCTTGCCCCAGGAGGGGGGAAGGGGGTGGGGGAAAGGAGGGAGGAGGGGGGTGGGGAGGGACCTGGGTTAGACTGGACAGAGAAGGGGTCTGTTCCTCTCCATGGAGGGGGCGAGGGGTGGGGAAGGGGAAAGAAATGGGAGAAGGTGAAGGCAGGCCCGACCTGCAGGGGGAGGAGGGACGGGGTATGCAAGAGACAGACAGACAGACAGACAGACAGACAGACAGAACAATACGGAGAAGTGGAAGAAGGGAAGGGAAATTGGACAGGGCAGACAGAAGGGAATGGGGAAAACAAGAGACAAGTGGTTAGTGACTTGGAATCCACACCAAGTTGCCCCCCTTCTTCCACCGTCCGGCCCCCTAGCGCCTCCCCCTCCCACCCCAGCACCCCACCCCCAAAGCAGGGACCCAGATAGAAAAGTCTAAGGCTAGGGTAGGGTCAAGATGCCGCACAGGTCCAGGACAGAGCCAGAGGAGAAGCAGGCCAGCTCCCCAGAACCAGCCTGCCCCCCACCCTTCCAGCTGCTTTGTCCCTCCTAGGCAGGCGTTGCTGGGGGACTCAGGAGTCCCAGTTCCCACCTCCCTGGGAGGGATGAGAGAGACAAGGAAGAGAAAATAAAAATACCAAGTCATTAATTAGCAGGAAGTGGCGGGTTTGTTTATACGTGTTAATTACTCCTCAGCTGTGATTTCCAGGCACTGAACCCCCAACCCGGCCAGACTCGGGCCCTTCTTGGGACCACAGGAGCCCAGCACCTTTTCCTTCCTTCCACAGCCCATCCCCTAAGAATCTGTGCAGCAGGGGCGGGGGGGGGGGAACCCCTTTCCCCCAGGTGTTCCTCATTCCTTCCATCAGGAGTTAAGGTGCCTTGAGGCAGGGCCTCGAATAGGCAGGGGATGCTGGAGGGGCAAATCCGGGGACAGATGTGTGATCCTGCGGCCGGTTGCCGGGCGACGGGATGCTGCCCCGCAATGTTACCTCGGCAACCGGCTGCAGCTTTAACCCTAGAGGGGGGTCTGGAGGAAGAGGGGAAGGGGCTGGCTTGGTCACGGGGCACATTCAGGGCATGAGGGCAGAGGCGTGAGTTTTCCCCAACCTTAGCATAGAGAAAGAAGTGTATATGTTGAGGGGAGCGGGAGATTGGGGCCTGGAGAACCCTAAAAGATCCGCCTCTTGCCCCTTGTGGGCCAATCAGAGCCTAGCCCTAGTGACCAGGCCTCTGGCTGGGGAGAAGGGGTGCTGAGGTGGGTTTGGAGGGCATCACATGCGTCCACCCACTGCCCCCCTCCCACAGTCTCCAACAGCCTTGGACCCCAGACGCCTCTTCCATGCGTGGCATTTTGACCTCCGTCCTGGGGGGGGGGGGTCAAACCTCGGCTTTCTGCTCACCCCATCTCAGCTACTGATGTCCCCTTCCTTCCCCTTGCCAGCCCCCCACAGTTGCTGCTCTGATGCCTGGATGCTCAGGACAGCAGGGACAGGACAAGAGACAAGATCAGACCAAAGGGGCAGACACCCAGGTCATTCCAGCAAGCGCCCCCTGTCCCCCCCCCCCCGCCCCCCCAACAGCCGCCAGAGCTGTTTGCTGACGCGGGGTTTTCGGAGCCAGGCGCCAGCCCGCGGGTGGCTCTCTGCAGGTGTCAATTTATTCCAGAGCTGAGGACACAGGAATCCTTACCACACACACCCAGTCGTGCCCTCCCCCTCTTCAGGTCCTCTTAAGCTCCTGTTCCCCCATCACCAGGAGGGGGCTTGGGGCTGGCTCCCTCAGGATCTCCTCTGTCCAAGCCAGGCTGGGTTCTGCTTCCATGGCCCTGCCTCCCCCTCCCCCCCCTACTAACATGGTCTGTTTCTGCCGCCACCCCCCCCCCCTTTAAGGTACTTTGGGCCCCTGGCCTCCTCACTGCCAGCTTCTCTCCCTTCCCTCCCCTCACCTCTCTCCTCTCCATGATGCTCCCTCGGAGCATCTTTCCCGGCCTCTTCCAGCTTGCTCTCGTTTCTGCCTTCAGTCCTTTCCCCTTCTCTCTTCTACATCTTTCCACATCTCCCTCCTCGCCGTGGCTCATCTTTCTCTCTCCTTCAAACCTCTTCCCCAAATTTCTCCCTTAAGCCCTTTCTACTTCTCTCTCTCTCTCCCCTCTTTCCCTATCTCTGTCTCCCCCATTTTCTCGCCCCATCTCTGTCTGCCACATCTTTCTCCCCCTCCTTCTCCCTGTCCCTCTGCCTTGCTCTCTCCATTCCTGCCCAGGCCTGACTCCCCCAGCCGGGGAGAATTGAGGGAGGGGGGCTCAGGCCGCAGGCCCCCCCCTCTTCCTGCAGTGGGGAAAATGGCTTGGCCGGGAAGGGGAGAAGGAGGGGGAGGGGGAGATGGGAACACACGGGGTCTGTGGGCCCATTCAAAGGATCATTCATGGGCTGGAGAGAGGCAGAGACAAAGAGACCGAGACGCAGAGACACGGCGAGAGCATCCCTAGGCGGAGACACGCAGACAGAGCAGGCTGGGGGGAAACCAGGCGCAGGGAGAGAGATGGGGAAAAGGAGACCCCAGTGGACCGCCACGCACCCCCCTCCACCCGGCCCGGCTTAGCTCCTACCTGGCTCAGCCCTGGGGCCGTGGTGCCTCCATCCAGGGCTCCGAGTAGGGGGCGGATGGGCTTCGGGAGGGGGGCGGCGGCCTCTGAGCCCCCGCGGCCCCGCAGGCCCAGCCCCCGCCCGCAGCGCCTCACCGGGCGGGGGAGGGGGATCGCCCCAGCCCCGGGGGGCGGGGCCGGGATCCAGTCGATCCCCGGGGAAAGGAGAGGTAGGGGATGGGGTCAGGAGGAACCCGAGAACAGGGAACCCCGCAGTGGGGCCGGCGGAGCGAAGAGGGGGCAACGAGACAGGACTGGATTGGGGATCCACTGGCTCCGTGGGCCGGCTTCGAGGGACCAGAAGGTGGTACAGGCGGAAGATCCTAAGGGATCGGGTGCGGGAGGAGGTGTCCACGGCAATCCCCAGGGGCCCGGAGCCCGGGAGCGCAGGATCCGCGGTGCAGGGGCAGGGATCCAGCCGGAATCCTCGGGGAGGGGGAGGGATCTAGTCGATCCCGAGGGCGGGCGGGAGGGGGAGGTCCAGGGAGTCAGAGGAGGGCGGGAGCCGGGTCTGGAGCCCCGGGGTGGGGGTCGGCAGGGCTCCTAGGAGGGGCAGCGGGGGTAAAGGGGAGGCTTCGGGAGACGCTCAGCAGCCAGGAGGCCCGGACTCCTGGCTCCGCGCGCCGGGGCCCGCCCGCCCCGCGTCCATCCCAGCCCGAGAGTGATGATCCGCCGGCGGAGCAGCCGCAGCAGCCCCGCGCGTCACCGCGCGGCCGCCTCCCCCGCCCCCTGCGGAGAGAGCGGCGCACACCCCTCGCTCGTACCCGCCTGCCCGCCCGCCCTCCAGAGTGTGGGGGGATTGGAGACGGGAGAAGGGGGCGGGAGCGGACAGACCGACGGATGGACGAAGCGGGCCGGGGCAGGGTGGAGACATCGCCCCCACCGGGTCTCCCACCCTCCAGGCTCCCGCGGTTGGTGGGTTGGGGGCGGGGGCGGGGGGGGGGGAGGGGGAGGGTGAACTCAAGGGGGCGGGGCATCACACGAAGAGGGCGGGGCCTTGGATCCGTGGGAGGGGCCATCTCGACAGTGGGCGGGGTTTTGACGGCGGTGGGTGGGGCTTGGTTACCCGAGCGGCCGCCTCCTTGTGAGAGTAGGCCTGGTTTAAAGCTGAAAAGGAGGAGCCAGTGGGGAAAGGGGCGGAACTCCGCGTGGGGACCGGGATCTTTGGAAATTGGCCGGAGGTGGGGGGGTGGGGGTAGGTATCGGAAGGAGCGATCAACTTTGAAAGTGGGCCAATCCGTGACGCAAATCCTCTAGTCCCGCCTCCGCGCCCCGCCCCTCACTGCTCCGCTCCTCCGACCCTGATTGGTTCTTGTTTCTCCGCCCGCCACGCGGCTTCGCCACTCAGCAGAGCTTTTACAAAGGCGCAAGTACCCGGGTGAGGACCTGGACGCTGGAATGAACACGTCCCGGATTGGGCACTTTTGGACATTATTTGCATGGGAGATTGGGATTGGCTGGCCTCTTGGGTGGCCTGGGCGGTGTTCCTCCGGCGCGTGACCATCCACTGCCATGGCCGGGCCGGGGGCTGCTTTCCGCCGCTTGGGCGCCTTGTCCGGAGCCGGGGCCTTAGGCTTGGCCTCCTACGGGGCGCACGGTCAGGGGGCTGGGGTCGACTTTCGGGGTCTGGTGCAGGGGCGGGGTCTATGGGAAGTGCCGGCTTTCCCCTCCACCGGACAGCCCTCTGCCTGGTCCAGTTTGGTCCCCAGAAGCGCCCATGTGCGTTTCCACCAATGAGACGCCTTCTGGGGGCACCCACCTGGGCCCTCCCTGGGCCCTCCCTCCACCCGGGAGTCGGGGCGGTGGAGGCAGGTGCTCGGACTGGTAACCTTTGCCTCTCCTTCTACAGGCGCCCAGTTCCCGGATGCCTACGGGAAGGAGGTGAAGGGACTTGGGGCTGCCCAGCTTCCGGGTCTAGGAGCGCCCCAAGTCTGGGGTCGCTGAGGGAAGTAGGGGAGGGGCGGAGCACCGAGGGCGGCGAGCATGTGCCGTGGGTGCTGGTGGGACAGGCGAGCCGGGACTTTAGCGGGGGGACGAACTTTTTCCGATGTGCCCCCACGGGATGCAGGCACCAGCGTTGCTTAGGAAGTGTCTTCCCCCACCCCGCCTTCCATGTCTCTTTTTCTTACAGCTCTTCGACAAGGCCAACAAACACCACTTCTTACACAGCCTGGCTCTGTTAGGGGTGCCCCATTGCAGAAAGCCCCTCTGGGTAATCCTACCCCCATGCCCAACCCTGACCGTGCCCCACCAGCTCCCTCCGTCCGCCCTGTTCTTACTGGCCTGTATTCTTGTATCTCCTTCAGGCCGGGTTACTGCTAGCCTCTGGAACCACCTTATTCTGCACCAGCTTTTACTACCAGGCTCTGAGTGGAGACCCCAGCATCCAGACTTTGGCCCCCGTGGGAGGGAGCCTGTTAATCTTGGGCTGGCTTGCCTTGGCCCTTTGAACTTCTTTGTAATTGATTGCTGGGTACTTCTTTAAGAGTTGGAGCAGGGAGGGGATTAAAAGGGAAAGGCAAATAAAGAACTCGAGTCTTTGTTCGTCTAACCTCGTGGAGAAAGAAGGGTAAGCATTGTCCACCTCTGGACTCCTTCCCTTTCCTGAGACTGAATCTTGGGTCTGGGGATTCTGTTCATTCGAGATTAGCTCGTTAGGAGGTTCTGAAACCGGTGGGCGTCAGAGTCCTAAAGAATGTTGGAAATACTGCAGAATCTTTCGGAAGCACTCTTTGGGCCCAAGTCACCATGCGGTTCTGCTGCCCACTAGAACTGAGGGTTACTGTAGGGTAAAGTTTTCAGGCCTGCCAGGCCACACATTTATTGAACATTCACTCTAGAAGTCAGAGTTAAGGCAAGGCAGCTCAGGAGTAGTGCCATTAGTTACAAAATTCTTTGGGGTTCAACGCAGGGACAGATCTTCATGTATGGGGGGCGCATAAAAGGCTTCAGTGCTTGAGATGATCCTTAAAAGAGCTCTGTTGCGGGGCCGCCTGGGTGGCTCAGTCCATTAAGCGCCCAACTCTTGATCTCAGATCAGGTCATGATCTCACGGTTCATGGGATCGAGCCCTGCGTCGGGCTCTGCACTGACAGCACTGAGCAGGGTTGGGATTCTGTCTCCCTCTTCCACTCTCTGCACTCTCTCTTCCTCTAGCTCAAAAACAAACTGAGGGGAACCTGGGTGGCTCGGTTGGTTAAGCGTCCTGTCTCAGCTCAGGGCATGATCTCGTGGTCCGTGAGTTCGAGCCCCACATCAGGCTCTGTGCTGACAGCTCAGAGCCAGGAGCCAGCTTCCCATTCTGTGTCTTCCTCTCTCTCTCTGCCCCTCCCCCCCCCCAAAAAAATAAATAAACTTAGGGGCACCTGGGTGGCTCAGTCGGTGAAGCGCCCTATTTCGGCTCAGGTCATGAACTCGCGGTCTGTGAGTTTGAGCCCCACGTCAGGCTCTGTGCTAACAGCTCAGAGCCAATAGCCTGCTTCTGATTCTGTGACTTCCTCTCCCTCTGCCCCTCCCCTGCTCGCGCTCGTGCACTCTCTCTCTCAAAAATAAACATTAACAAAAATTTTTTTAAATAAATAAACTTAAAAAGAAGACTCTGTTGTGGAGGAGACCACAAACAGAGACAGAGGTGGGGAAGGTGGGGCAGAGTGGGGCTCCACGATCTGTGTGGGCCGAGTTTCAAAGTAGTAAAAACGGGCTTTAACAGCTCAGCATACAAATGGATGGTTGTGAGTTGTGCTCTGAACGCGCAGGAAAAGAGCAGGGAGGCAGCGGGACAGTGGGGTCGTGGAGGGTGTGTCCCCCCCCTCCGATGGGAAGGCCTCACAGAGGAGGTCCCATTGAAGCTGGAGCTAACCAGGTACAGAGTTGGAGGGGAAGCATGTCCTAGGTGGAAAGACAAGCTGGCGAAACGGGCTAGAAAGGAGCAGTCCAAAATCATTGAGGCAGGAGAAAATCAGGCAGGGGGGAGGGTGGTTGGAGACAGAGCAAAAACCATGTGGCTGATGGGTAGTGATGAGGGCCCCCAGGTACTCCTTGCAGGCCTTGCAGGGAGTAGTAAAGCGCTTGAAATCTGTAGAGCAACAGTGAGTTGTTGAAAGGTTTCAAGTAAGAGAAGGCTAGGCCCTTTTATACATGTAATTTTTACGGATTTATCTATTTAGAGACAGGAGGAGGGGCAGAGAGAGAGAGAATCCTGACTTGGGGCTCGAACTCATGAAACCGCGAGATGATGATCTGAGCCCAAACCAAGAGTTGGATGCTCAACCCACTTAACCCAGGGCGCTTAAAAGATCTGGAAGAAGCCAGGGTGGCCACAGGCCAGTCGGGAAGGCCAGGGATGAGATGATGGTGCTGGCTTGGCTTAGGGTGGAAGAGGTGGTGGAAAGGGTCCGATGCAGGATATATTTTGAGGGTCGTACCGATAGGAACTGCTAATGGATTGGATGTAAGGGTGAAATGAGCAGGAGGCTTCCTGTTTATACACCTAGTGGTTGGAGGTGCTGTTACTCAGATGAGAAGAACGGAAGGAGGGGGAAGATGAGGGGGAGGCAGTCAGTTTGGGGCAGGTTGCTTCTGAAATGCCTGGGACACATCCAAGTAGGTTGTTGGGGAGCTCGGGGAAGTGTGGGGGCTTGGGAAAGATCTGGACTCAGGTTTACTCAGCACCCCTCTTCTGACCGGTCTCCCATCCCCTCTCTTCCCCACAAATGCCCTCGGAAGGATCCACGGATCGCTTAGAGGTCTTGGTTGCCTGATCCAATGGATGATTTTCTTTCTTTTTTTTTTTTTTCCCCTTTCTTTCTTTTTAAAAATTAGGCTCCACGCTGGGCGTGAAACCCAACAGGGGCTTGATTACAGGACCCCAAGATCAAGACCTGAGCTGAAATCAAGAATCGGACCCCAATAGGGGCGCCTGGGTGGCGCAGTCGGTTAAGCGTCCGACTTCAGCCAGGTCACGATCTCACGGTCTGTGAGTTCGAGCCCCGCGTCGGGCTCTGGGTTGATGGCTCGGAGCCTGGAGCCTGTTTCCGATTCTGTGTCTCCCTCTCTCTCTGCCCCTTCCCCGTTCATGCTCTGTCTCTCTCTGTCCCAAAAATAAATAAAAAACGTTGAAAAAAAAAATTAAAAAAAAAAAAAAAAAGAATCGGACCCCAATCAACTGAGCCATCCAGGCACCTCCCTTTTTTTTTTTTTTTTTTTTTTTTTTTAAGTAGGTTCCATGCTCAATGTGGGGCTTGAACTCACAACCCTGAGATCAAGCGTCCCACACTGTACCGACTGAGCCAGGCTGGTGCCCTCAATGGTTGACTTAATCTTGTCTTTAGCCTCTGCAGCATTTGACACAGTTGGCCACACTGTCCTTAAAATACATCCTGTTGTTTCTAGGACACCCCTCCTGGTTTTCCCTCTGGCTGTGACTGCCTGGCTGGCTTCTCTATCCACTTTAAATCAGTGGTTTTCAAATTTTAATGGAAAAAAGTTAGAGCTCCTAAGCACACAAATTTTTTTAAAAAATTGTAGTGTGTATTTTTGAGAGAGAGAGAGATAGAGTGTGAGCAGGGGAGGGGCAGAGAGAGGGAGACAGAATCTGAACCAGATTCCAGGCTCCGAGCTGTCAGCACAGAGCCTGATGTGGGGGCTCGAACCCATCAACTGTGAGATCATGACCTGAGTGAAGTCAGACACTCAACCGACTGAGCCACCCAGGCGCCCCAGTACACAATTTTCTTTTTAATGTTTATTTATTTTTGAGAGAGGGGAGGGGCAGAGAGAGGGAGACACAGTATCCGAAGCAGGTTCCAGGCTCTGAGCTGTCAGCACAGAGCCCGACGTGGGGCTCGAACCCACAAACTATGAGATCGTGACCTGAGCCGAGGTCAGATGCTCAACCAACTGAGCCACCCAGGCGCCCCTATGTACACAAATTTTAACTTCCATCTTTTTACTTTTCATTTTTGTGTACGTCTCATAAAGTTCATATCTGTGTGATATATCAGAGGTGCATGCTTAACTTTTCAGAAAGTTGCATTCAAAAAAGCACGGACCAGGGGCGCCTGGGTGGCTCAGTCGGTTGAGCGTCCAGCTTTGGCTCAGGTCATGATCTTGCGGTCCGTGAGTTCGAGCCCCGCGTCGGGCTCTGGGCTGATGGCTCAGAGCCTGGAGCCTACTTCCGATTCTGTGTCTCCCTCTCTCTCTCTGCCCCTCCCCCACTCATGCTCTGTCTCTGTCTCAGAAATAAATGAACAAACAAAAAAAATGGACCATTTCTGTAAATGAGAGGGATACTAGAATTTCTGTCTCCCCTCCAACTAGTCCCTACTGAGCTCCAGAGCCTCGGAGCAGCTGTTGGGTGCCAGAATGTTCAGTGGGGACCTTGAAGGAGTTCGGTGATGCAGAAGGGGAAGGGGTGTGTTCCAGACCCCAGGCAAGAGCTATCCGGGCAGCCCTGAAGCCAAAGAGAGCCCGGGGCATTTGAGACGTCAAAAAATTCCTGGTGGCTGGCTTGAAAGACCTTGAGAGGGTCGTAGGGAAAAATGGCAAATAGCAGGGCAAACGATGGAGGGCCTTGGGCTGAGATGTTGGACTCTCTTCTGAGGGCAATGGGGAGCCACTGAAGCATTGATATCCAGGGAGGAGGCATGATTTGAGGTATATTAGTAGATCACAATATTTCATTGTAGTGATGACTGAAATACAGCCTCAGAGGAAACCTCCAGGTGGGGGAGGCGCCAACATCTGGAATGGCCACCCTCCGTGTAATGTGATCCCTTAGCTTTGACCCTGGCCCTGAGCGGGGCTCTTGAGGAACCAGGATAAATAAGGCCTGCTTGATAATCGGTCCCTATTATTACTGCGCACTGTGTCTAATCTTCTCGATAGTCCTGCATGGGAACTAAAGCTCACGGAGGTGAAGTGACTTGTTCTGTATCGTAGTTGGGACCAGCGTGGCCTGGGGTTCAAACTCTCCTCTGTCCAATTCCCAGAGCTAAGCTCTTTCCTTCCTGTGAGCACCAAGAAACTCCAATCTTCCGCAGCGAAGACCGATCCTTTCAAGAGATAGTTTGGTACAGCCCAGGTGGGCTCCTTTGGTTTTTGGAGCCTGGTACAGACTTCTGTCCATCTGCCAGCTTTCAGCGTGACTTGTTCCCCAGAAGAAAAGGGACACACCATACTGGTGACAAGACGAGAGAGACAGCAGAAGTGCCTGGAGCTCAGGATGGAGTGGGCAGACAGGAAATGACCAAACAGGAAGAGCAGGGCCCGCTGGGAATGGCCTCCTGGGCCAAGCCTGAGTCAACTTTGCCCTTTTCCTCACATCCTGTATCCAAGCCATTATCAAGTCAACACGTCATTGGCTGAATGCATAACCAGAATCTGACCATTTCCCACCACCTCCATTGCTACCGATCTGGCCCCTGGTCAAAGTCACCATCACATCCCCCCTCGCTTTTTGCAAGAATGTCCTTCTGCCCTTGCCTAACTACAGCCTGCTCTAGACAAAGCAGCCTGACAGAGAGAGAGAGAGAGAGAGACCCTGTAACAGTGATCTTCAGCCTTAGCTGCACATTAAAGTCTTTGGAGAAATTCCCAGAAAGTTCTGATAGCTGCACCTTACCCCAGATACTCTAATTCAATTGTTGATACGACATGGGGCCTGTGCAGAGGTATTTTGTGAAGCACCCAGATGATTCTATCTTGTGGCCAGAGCTGAGGACCACCGCGTGTGTAAGGCTCACGTCTCTATCCGAACCTTGCAACACTTCCTGTCTCGCTCAGTATAATCCAGTGGTCTGCAAGGCTGTATGTGATCTGGGCTCCTGGGATCTCCATTCCTTCTGCCTGGTTCGTTCCATTCCAGCCACACTGGGGTCACTTTTGTTCACTGAATGACTAAGGCACACTTTGCCTTTCTTGTTTGCGCTGTCTGAAACTTTTTTTTTTTTTTTTTTTTTTTTTTTTTTTTTTTTTTTTTTTATGCCAGAGGCCAGCCTGGTTCCGTCCTTGACCTCCTACAGTTAGGTCTTGGCTCAACTACCACCTTCTTGGTGATACCTTCCAAGTTCACCCTCTGCAAAACTGCAACCCTTGCCCACCACTCTCTGTCCTCATCTTGCTCAATTTTTCTCCATAGCACTTGTTACCCTCTGACTTCTAGTATATTTTACACTATCTGTCTCTTCTCTGCTAGAACGTAAGCCCCAGGAGATCAGCAATTTTGGTTAATTTTTTTAAAAACTGCTGTATATTCCTCTCAAAAGCTGACATATAGTAGGCGCTCACTAAATCTTTGTTGAGTAACTGAGTTTCTGTATGTTGATGTTTTGGTGGATGCCGGTGCATGGTTTGGGCCACGTAGAATCTGGGGTACTTAAGCACCCCCGGGGGGGAGAGGTCAGGCACTTGGGTCCGAAGCTGATGATGGCTGAAGCTGTGGGAGCAGCTGACCAGCCCAGAAGAACTTGGACCCATCTCTGAAAACCTGCTTCTATGTTCACATATATATTTTTTTAATATTTATTTATTTTTGAGAGAGAGCGCGCACACAAGCAGGGGAGGGGCATTGAGAGGGCGACAGAGGATCGGAAGTGGGCTCTAACAGCAGACACCCCAATTCGGGGCTTGAACTCACAAACCGGGAGATGGTGACCTGAGCCAAAGACAGACACTCAGCCGACTGAGCCACCCAGCCGCCGCCCCTCCCTGTATGTTCATCTTGGTGGGTGACCCCTCCACCTGCGTGGTCACCAGACAGGTACCTGGGGTCATCCGGAACGCCTCACCTCCACATGTCACCCCTCAAACAAGCTCTAGATTTGCTGTGTCAGCATCTCCCCGATTTACCACTCCTGTCTGCACCTAGCACAGCACCCGCTCCTCCGGCCGCCGTCCACCACCCAGCCCGGGCGCCCTCGTGGTTCTCCACCTTGTGGTTTCGATGTGTCTTTCTAAAACCCAAATTCGACCTTCTCTTTGGGTCTTAACATCTTTCGGTGGGCCCCCCCGCTGCCCCTGGGGCCAAGTCCCAGCTGCCACCAGGCCTTCCGTGCAGGTAGGTGGGTGGCCTCCCTCTCTCAACTCTTCTCTCGTTGCTCTGCCTACAGGGCCCCAGGCTCAGCACCTCCTTACACCTGCGGGCCTCTCTGCTCAGGACCCAGAAGAAGCGACTCCTCTGGCAGTGGGGACCGGGGTGGGGGGGGGGGGAGGCTTTCCTGCTAACCGCGCCGCGTCCTCTGGCCACCCCCGGACCTCACTGCGCGCACGCTCACTGTTGCCACCGTTTGGCGGCCTGTCACCCACGTGGCCAGGGGCTCCTGGAAGACGTACTGTCGTAGCAAGGTGTCTGTGTGGATGACCGCAGCGTCACGGCGAGCAGCCGCGGGGGCAGCCCCCCGGGGAGGTGGAAAGGGAGCCGGGGGGCCAGTCCTAGAAGCCAAAGAAGGAGTGTGGAGGGTGTTCCGCTGCGTCAGCGAGGCCCGAACCGCCCTCGGGAGGAGGAGCCTGGGGTCCAGCGCCGCGCCAGCCGCCCTGGCTTCCCAACCGGGGACACCGAGCGCTCTGCGCCCGCAGACGCGGCGGGGGTCGCCGGGCTAGGTCTGGGCCGGCGGCCCTCCCCAGGCGGGCCTCCTCTGGTGTCGAGCGGCGGGGCGGAGCGGGCGGGGACGCCGGCCACGCCAGCGAGCTCCCCGGCGCACGGCTCGCGGCCCCGCAGGAGAGCCGGCTTCCTTTGTGCGCACGCGCGCCGCCCGGGCCGGGAGGGGCGGGGCCTGGACGGGTCGAGGGGCGGGGTCGGGGCCCGGGCCCGCCTCCCCGAGCTCCTGCGAGCCGCCGAGCGCTGGGCACGCCAGCTCTTCTAGGGGCTTCAGGTGAGCCGGGGGGGACTGGGGCGCAGGGGGCCCGGGAGGCCTCCCTCGAGGCCGGGCCGTCGCTCGGACCGCGGGTCCATCCTTCCGGCCGTCTGCCAGCCGCCGCCTCCGCGGAGAATGGGAGAACAAAGGGAGGGGGCGGTTCTGGGGCCCCCGAGGGAATCCAGGGTCCCAGGTACCCGCCCTGCCCGCTGACACTTTCGGTTTCTCCCTGAGTCAGAGGCGCCGCCCAAGAGACCCTGGGCCCGCGCCGCGCGCGGCCGCCTCTCCGCGTTTGCCTGTCCGTCTTTGTGTCTGTCTCTGTGTCTGTCTGGCTGTGTCCGAACTTGCCACCACCTCCAAAACTAAGCCTCCCGGACACTGACACCGGCGAACTCTCGCCCCTTTCCCATGGCAGGTAAGTGGGCGCGAGGCTGAGGGTCTCCGTTATCCCCCCACGGACTCGGGAGCTGGGCGTCGAGCACACCCTGCGGGAATGTGCTCCGACTGGCCGTGTGGGGCCCCTCCCTTCCTCCCGGGGAGCCGCCGCCCTGCTCCCCCGCCCCGTCGTCCTCAGTCTCTTCCCATCTCATCGCCCTGCAGCCTCGCGGCCCAAGGGGAGAGGGGATGTGGCCGCGGGTCCCCGTCTAATCTACCCCTGTCCCCCCACCAACAGGCTACTTGCCCCCCAAGGGCCACGCCCCTTCACCCCCTCCTCCCTACCCTGTGACGGCTGGGTACCCGGAGCCGGCGCTGCACCCCGGGCCCGGGCAGGCACCAGTGCCCCCCCACATGCCTGCCCCTGCGCCCGGCTTCTCTCTTTTCCCTTCGCCCGGCCCCGGGGCCCCAGGGCCTGCTGCCCCGTTCTTGCCACTGCCCGGGGTGCCTTCCGGCCTCGAATTCCTGGTGCAGGTGAGTGGGAGGGCGCGGGGTGGGGGGGCGGGGAGAGTGACGAGGAGGGGACCCTGGCGTCCAGACCAGCCAGCTGACATCGGGCGCGGACCTTCCTGCCTTTCCAGATTGATCAGATCTTGATTCACCAGAAGGCCGAGCGAGTGGAAAGTGAGTGGAAGGAGTAGGTTGGGCCTCGTGACGAGGGCAGAGACAGGGGGCTCTTGGGCAGGTGGCGGGGCCTGAGCCTCAGCGTGTCCCCCTTGGCAGCGCTCCTGGGCTGGGAGACATGTAACCGGTATGAACTGCGCTCGGGGGCCGGACAGCCCCTGGGGCAGGCGGCCGAAGAGAGCCACTGCTGCGCGCGCCTGTGCTGTGGCGCCCGCCGGCCCCTGCGTGTCCGCGTGGTGGACCCCAGTGATCGAGAGGTGCTGCGTCTGCTCCGCCCCCTGCACTGTGGCTGCAGCTGCTGCCCATGTGGCCTCCAGGAGGTGGGCTGGGCGGGCTGGGGCCAGGGACGGGGTTGGGTGGGGGGAGGGGCAGGCCGGAATGGGGAGGACCGAGGATGGAACGTGGTCCGCTCGTGATGAGGCCTGGGATGAAGCTTAGCTCGGGTGGGGGTGGCAGGCGGGATGGGAGATCTAGTGGGGAGCGGGGCGGGTGGTAGCCCCGGGAGCTGAGGGCTTGGGCCAGGGTGCCCTGGCTTGGCAGTGACCCTGCCTGCCCCTGGCTCCAGATGGAAGTACAGGCCCCTCCCGGCACCACCATTGGCCACGTGCTACAGACCTGGCATCCCTTCATCCCCAAGTTGTCCATCCAGGATGCCGATCGCCGGACCCTCCTGCGCGTGGTGGGGCCCTGCTGGACCTGTGGCTGTGGCACAGACACCAACTTTGAGGTACCAGGAAGAAGGGGAGATTCCTGGGAGCTTCATAAACCAAGATGGCAGCTTCTGTGAGGCACGATGGCCAACACTAAGGTCAAGACCCTGAGCTCACTGATCCAAGTTCACTGAGGCTCCTAGCACATCTCCAGTGTTCTCCATGCAGAAGGGGGTGGCCCGGTGGCCTTCTGAAAGCTCGGCAGGGAGGCTTTCCTCGGAAGGACCAACGCTGACTGTCACCTGCCGCCCCGTGTTGAGGGGGAAACAAGCTAAGGCCAGGCTTGGTTTGGGACACAGGATGACCCCTGGGTCTGCTGCGGGCTAGCTGCTATGTGTGAGTGTGTGAGCCCGGGCCCTGGAGCCAGCACCAGTGTCACTTGTCAGCATCCTGCGGCTTGCCCCCCCACCCCCACCCCCACGGGTGATCTATGTCCTCGTCATCAGAACCCAAGTGGTGACAGTGCCAGGGGTGAGGCCTGGGAAGCGCTTTCGTTTCTAGAAGACAGAGGCACCTCCCCGACACTGTGGTTCTTTAAGGGATAATCACCAGGGCAGATAAGGGAGAAATCACAGGGAGAAGCCCGTAGACTTTCCAAGGCTTCCGATGAGGTGTCCTACCTAAGCCTGCTTTTACAAATCGAGTCACCTTGGGAGCTGGGTGGAGGCTCAGTGATAGAAAGATGACTGGGTGGCCTCTGCATGGGAACGTGCAGCCCGTGGGGCCCTGGGAGACCCAGGCTCCCTTTTCCGTAGTTATGAGCAGCCCTTCTTTGGGGTTGCACTGGGGATGGCAGGGCTGGCTGGGAGAGGCCCTGCCCAGCCGGAGACTGGTCTGCAGGAAGTGCCCCAGAGCTGTCAGTGGGGGAAGGGGACCGGGAGGGCACAGAAGGCAATCACTTCAGTTCTAGCCCCTGAAAATAAGCATAGGAAACGATCAGGAAATCGCAGTGAATTACCTCCTCCGTCACCAGGGCCTGTTGTTCTTGGGCCCGGAGAGGCCGGTGGAAATCCTGGTCCTCAGAGGCCACTTACTGCTGCCCCTCCCCCACCAGACGGGCTTGGATCCCCTCTGGATGAAGCTTGGACAGGGCCCTCGCTACTTTGCGGGGTAAAGGCACCTCTTTGGGCAGGCACAGCCTTCTAGGCACCTGGCTGGCTGGTCGAGCGCAGCCCCCTAGCCCTCTTGGACCAGGCCACTCAACAGCTACGGGCGCCAGGTACTTTGGTGACCAAAACAAACCTGGGAAGCAGCCCTACACGGAGACGAGTACTCGGTGCTTCCGTTCCTGCCGCTGCTTATGTTCGGTTTTCGCGTATGGCCTTTCAGGAGCAACAGACGTGAGTCTGAACTCAGATTTGCACTATACACACGCAGTGTGACCGAGGGTGACTTGGTTTCCCCGGACGCCACCGGGAAACCCGCCGGAAGGATTCGCTGAGGACAAAGCCGGCGCCGCTCACACGCGGCGACGGTGGGAGGGGGGCCTGGCGGCAGGGGAGGTCAGCCGCGCCCCCCCCCACCCCCCAGTTGGCTCCTGCCTTCCCGACAGGTGAAGACTCCGGATGAATCACGCAGCGTGGGCCGGATCAGCAAGCAGTGGGGGGGGCTGCTCCAAGAAGCCCTCACCGATGCGGATGACTTCGGCCTGCAGTTCCCGCTGGATCTGGACGTGAAGGTGAAGGCAGTGCTGCTGGGAGCCACGTTCCTCATTGTGAGTCGGCGGCCCCGCCTCCCCTCCCACCACCCCGCTCTCCATCAAGGCTCTGTGCGCACCTTGGCCTCCTGCTAGATTAGAGACACGCTCTATGGGGGCGGGGGGCGGGTGCAGGTTCCGGACCTGGGTTGTGAGAGCTGAGCCGGGCCGGCCCCGCCAGCCCCGTTGACCGTGCCCTCCCGTCAGGACTACATGTTCTTCGAGAAGCGAGGAGGCGCTGGGCCCTCTGCCGTCACCAGTTAGAGGCCACCTCAGGGCGAGGGGACCATCACCTCAACCAGAATCCAGGATGGCCACCTGTCAGAGGCGGCCGCTTTCCGCGACGTTTGCCGCAGGGGACAGACGGGGATGCCCGAGAGTCTAGGGGCCACGGCGCCCTACCCCTACCCCGGTCCCCTGGCCTCCTTCGCCTTGGCCCCTGGGGAAGGGTATGTACGAGAACCCTTCTCCCTCGCACCGCTGTCTCTCCGAGCCCTTGGCACACAGGCATGTCCGCTTTCTCCTCCCTTCCCCCGGCCCCCTTCCGGGGCCTGTGCTCCAGATCCGGCCTTGGGAATCCAGGGCCCTCAGGCTTTCTGGCAGGAGCTGGGTGGGCAAGGGTTTGCAGCACCAAAGATGGCAGGCGTGACCGCTCTTGCCCCACATCAGCTTGGCCAGTCGGTTCAACCTCAGACCGTGGCGCTCTGAGGGGATCCCCGCCTCCCCCAGGCCCTGCCCACAGCCGGTGCTTCGCGCAGCTTCCTCCGGAGCCTTAAGCACCCCATCCTGCCCTTTGCCTTAGGAAGGAGGCTGTATCTTTGTATGTTATATTCATATAAACTTTGTAACTTTTTGGATTTCGGAAGATGTATGTGATGGGAGAGAGGAGAAGGGAGTTGGTATGGGAAGACACGATGGGCAAATAGGACGGCTGGGCTGGGTGGGGGCCGGCCCGTTTCATGATCCGTGCTGCCAAGATCCAGCGTCTCTGAGTTCAAGAGGGCGACTTCATCGTCCATTATGGCCCGGGACCAAGCCAAGGCAGTCTGGGCCACGTAGCCCAAGTCAGCGGGATCGCTTCCGTCGTCCGAGATGACTGCTCCCACAGAGACCTGTGTGGCAGCTGACGGCACTTTGGGATGGCTGTTCCCGAGGCCCAGGATGGCCATTGGATCGCCCTCTGTAGCAAGTGGAAGCTTCCTGTGGGTGCGACGTGTGGCAGCTGTGTCCCTCCAAGTTCTCCTCGTGGTTGGCAATGTGGGAGGCAGAGCGGAGGAGATCCTTCTATGAACCAGCCGAGGGAGCCTGAGCCCTCAGAGGCCAAGGGGCAGGGCGGGAGGAGACATTCAGCAGTGCCCGACCCCGGGCTCCTCCCGTACCTGCCAACGATCTCCCCAGGTGGGAAAATCTGCCCTGATGGGACCTGTCCGGGTTCTGCTTGGTCCCACGTGGCCAGGCCCTTGATCCAGGCTAGTATCCGCACCCAAGGGAGCAGAGCTCAGGGCCGGGCCAGGACGTAGCGGCTGGCGGCCGAGAGGTCCCACTGGTAATGCTCCAGGATGCGTCGGCAGTCGGCCCTGGACCGGCTGCTCAGATGGAAGAGCTGGTCCACCTGCGGAGGCAGGAGGGAGGGCGGTGGCTGCCACAGGGCAGGGGCGGGAGGGGTGGGAACCCGAGAGAAGGGTCTGGCTTTACCTTGAGATTCCGGATGGCAGAAACCACGTCTCCCCCAGTGGCCCTTAGTGCCGCCTGGCACTCCTGGTGGGTGACTCCGTGAACGCTCAGCTCCACCTACGGGGCACGAAGTCCGGCTTAGGCCACGGTCCCACCTGTAGCCCCTCGGGACACCAGGCCGCCTCAGGGAGTTCTCACCTCCATAACCCTCCTCTGCAACTCGGGGTCGGGCAAGAGGCCTCCGGAGGGAACGGTGGCTTTGCCGGCTCCAGGTTTTCCCGGGGGGTGGCTGGGGAGGGGTTCTCTTCTGGGCCACGGAGGCCGCTCCCTGGGGGGCTGGCTGGGCTGAGAAGGACTGGAGGCAAAGGGAGGGCAGGATGGCAGGCCAGGGGGTCCCCGGGTCACGGCTCTGGCATGGCGAAGTTCGGGGGGGCTGGAACCACCCCCTGTGGGGCGGGGGCCCAGGGACAGAACAGACTCCAGGCTCTTGGAAATGACTGCACAGTTGAGAAGTAATCAACCTGAGAGGAGGCCCAGATGCTGGGCCCTGCCTTCTCCCCGTTGTGTCTGTGCCGTGCTCGTGGGGGGCCCTTGGTTAGGGGGACAGGAAGACGGGTGTGCGAAACAGACACCCCAGCCCAGGCAGCCGAGGCCCCAGAGAACAGAGAGGGCGGGTGCTGCAGGGGGAGACGCACGGCGCTAGAGAGGGCAGATGGGGGGCCGTCACGTCGCCGACACCAAGGTCAGGACTCAGAGCGGGGGCAGAATTGCGAGAAGCCGGGTCCCCGGCACCACACCCACCTCTCGCCCTCTGCAGGGGCACTTTCCTTCTCTGGCCCCGTGCCGGAGGCAAATCCCGAAGCTTGGCCTTCCCTCTGTCCCTGTTGGAGAGCAATCCGGTTCATTCTCCCCACCGGGCACATCAGTGTGCACCCCCCCACCGGAAACTCTGGGCGGGGGGGGGGGGGGGCGCTCCCAGGCAGGCTGAGCCCCAGAGTGCAAGCCCCGGCTGGGAGGCAAGTCCAGCCTTCCCTCCAGCTTCCCGCCCCCCCCCCCAGACCCCCTTCCCAAGCTTCCCTTCCAGAGGCATTGCTGGGCTTATGTCCCCCACTCACCCATCTGTGCTTCCCTGGTGCAGCTCGCCCCGGGCAGGGGACACTCTGTGGACCGGACGGGTGGCTGGCGAGCCCCCCGAGTCTGCCAGTGTCACTGCTGAGGCTGGGAAGCTGCCCACTTTGAATGTGCGGCCATTCTGGCCCTTCCAGGTCGTGGAGTCCGGGCTGTGGGAAGAGGCACTGTTAGAGGGGACGGAGGGGGAGGGGGGGCTGGGCTCCGGCCCACATTCAGCTCGCAAGCTGTGTGCCTGCAGCGGCAGCTGCCTGGAAGAAGGGAGGCTCTTTTCTCCCTAACACAAAAGGGCTCTACGGGCTTGGTGGCTCCAGTGGGAGCCACGACTTTAGTGGCGCTCCCGGGGCCCAGCGGGGAAGGGAGGAGGCAGAGGGTCAGGGTTCAGGGAGCTGGGCGGGGGGGGGGGGGGGGGGGGGGCAGCAGATTGGGACCAGGGTCAGGCAGGTCGGGTGGGAGTCCTCCTCCTTGGGGACGTTCGCGAGGCCCGAGGCTGTCACCTGCCCTCGATGATGGTGATGGGGTCACCAGTCTCCATCCTTAGGGCGCCTGGCTCTGTGACCTCCCTCACACAATGTGCCTCAGGAGGCCACGCCTGCAGAGACAGGAAGAAAGGGTGGCAGGGCTTGTGGCCTGAGTCAGAAGGGCAAGATCACGTGAGCAGGAGAGGAAGGAGACTCCTGTTTACGTACCCACCCATCAAACCCATACCAGGTATGTTCTCCGTCCCGGGCCCAGGGGGGACTGTCCCTATCCCCCAGTAGGGGGTGGCAGATCTGGGTTCCACACCAAGCCGGACGTACCCCAGGGGTCAGGAAGCAACAAAGGGGGGGGGGGCTGTCTCTGCCCAGGAGAACCAAGGGAGGGTCCTCCCACGCACTGCTTTTACTCCACGCACCGCTCTGCCTCCCAGCGTCTCTGGAAATATTTTCCTTTTCTTCCCAGCCCCGCTGCCTTGACCCTGACCGCAGACATCCTTTCATTTCTGCTTCATGACCCCTGTCAGCCACCTGCTCTTCCCTTGTTCAGTCTCCTTCCTTTCATCCCTCCTTGCTCCAAGCCAGAGTGAGAGAACATGCAAAGTGACTGGGAACTCCCCTGCTCAAAATCCCTCCATGGCTCCCAGGTGCCTTCAGGGTAAAGACAGAGTCTTCAACAACGCAGTTTACCGATTTAGGGGACGCCACTCTTGGGTCGATTGACTGCTTCAAATCCCAACTCCTCCACTTAAACTGTCACTGCCTTAAGTGCCCCCATCTGTAAACTCCAGATAATAATGGCCTTACGGGGTTGTTGTGAGATTGGAGCGGGCCAACGTGCAAGAAGGAGACATGTGAAGCACTTAGCACGGTATCTCCCAGGGCCCAGGGCTGGCCCTGGTTACGTATCATTCCTCACATAGCCGTCCACGGGGCACCTGAGATGCTGGGGCCGCCTTAGCTGTATTTCCCAGTCGCACGCAGACCTTTCTTCCCTCTGCCTGTCAAACCTACTGCTCTCTGTTCCGTACTCCGTCCCCCAGCCCTCAGCATCTGTCTCCGCAGCCCTAAGCTGTCTCCCCAGGGCTCTGGGCCCCGCTGCAGGTAGACACTGAATCCGGGTTATCCAGAGCCGGTCCCCGACCCCAGCCCAGGAGTATCTGTCACTCCTGTGCGCGGAGCTCTGGGAGAAACCAGAGACTGGGTGCATCTGGGGAGGTGGGGGCTCCCACCTCTTGGAGCAGCCCCTCCAGGTGGGGAAAGCTGGGCCGGTCGGCCGGGTGGGGGGCCCAGCAGCGCAAGGCGAGGGCGTAGAGAGCCCTGGGGCAGAGGGGAGGCCGAGGCAGCCGGGCTCGGTCCTTCTCCAGCCGCTGCAGGATGAGGTACGGCGGGACGCCGGCCCAGGGCTCCTCGCCCCCAGAGAACATCTCCCACAGCGTCACCCCAAACATCCACACGTCAGACGCAGAAGAGAAGGCCCCGTGGCGCAGGCTCTCTGGGGCGCACCTGTGGAAATGCAGCTGAACGGGCCGCACGGGTCCCTCCCGGAGGAGCTGGGTGATCTTCTCGAGGACTTCCGGGGGCCCTCCCAGAATCCTCGTCCCAGCCTTCCCCGGAGGGAGCCGTCCACACCGCCCCAGCCCTCTAGAGCCCTCTAGTGCCCGGGGATCCCGGCTCCGCGCCCTCACCAGGCATAGGGGATGGGGCGGGGTCCGCCCATGACGTAGCGGCCCCGGGCGCCGCGCAGCGGCCGCACCAGCCCGAAGTCGGCCACCTTGATCGTGCGCGGGGAGGCCAGCAGCAGGTTGCGCGTGGCGAGGTCTCGGTGCACCAGCCCCCGGGCCCCCAGATACGCCATGGCCCCCGCCAGCTGCCGCAGGAAGAGGCAGAGCAGGGCCACGGGCAGCGGGGGCGTGGGGGCCGGGGCGGCCAGGCGCGCGTGCAGGGAGCCCAGTGGCGCCAGCTCCATCACCTGCGGGAGCACGGCGCCGCGTGAGCAGAGGTCCGGCCCCAGGGGACCCTGCCGCCCACCTGCCCTGGGAGCCGCTGTCCGGGTCTGCTCACCATCTGCAGAGGCTGGCCCAGGACGAGGCCGTGCAGACGCAGCACGTGTGGGTGCTCCAGGTTCATCATGATGGACACCTCTCGAAGGAAGTCCCCCAGCTCGGTGCCCACGGGGCCTTCAGGACCCACGCGCAGGGACTTGACAGCCACTGGGACCTGGGAGGAGTGGGGGGTGGGGGGGATGGGAAGGACGCTTAGGGAACAGCTACGGTGGGGGCCAGAGCACAGAGGGCACGCGGAAGAGTCGGGCGGCCGGCCCCAGCACCCAGAATGCACTGGGTTCCCCGGGTACTCACACTCTGACCGCTGGGCAGTGTCCATAACCCTCGGTGCACCACTCCAAAGCAGCCAGAGCCCAGCAGCTCCCCTCTGCACACAGCACCATCCGGGATCAGACACTTGAGTCCCCCCTCGGGCTCAGGGAGGGACAACAGGGGGCTGTCTGAAGGGGGGGTGGTCTCCTTCTGCTCAGGTACAAAGCCCCCAAGGATCTGAAGCAGGGGTGGGAAATTAAGTGGGTGCCCTCCTCCCTGACACTCAACCCACCCCATTCCCGGGCCTAAGCTGGCCCTTTAAGTCCACGGCCCCCACCGGGAAATGCACACCTTGTAGACCCAGTTCTTAGACTTAAGCCCGGAACGGTGTCTCTTCAGGGCTTCGGCCAGTCTGCGCTGGGCTGGGGAAGGTCAGAATCAGAGGACTTGGTGGTACGTGGGGGTGGGGGTGGAGGTTGCAGAAGGATTTACAGGCAAAGAAGAGGGCTGGTGTGTCGGGGCGGGGGGGCAGAGGGGGTTCGAAACTACGAGGCTGGGGACCAAGAGAGCAGGACCTCTGCGCAGGGGCCCCTTACCGGGCCGGCCCATGCCGATGCCGTCCAGGTCCTCAGGCTTTACAAAGTCGAAATGCTCCGGCCGAGTAACATTAAGTTCCTCGAGGATGGGTCGGTAGAACTGGGCCAGCTGGATGTCCCGGAGCAGGCGCAGCAGCCACAGCGAGCTGGCCTCAGGGAGCATGTCTGGAGAAGGAACCCCTCAGGATGATGCAGTCACCTCCAGACACAATAGCCCAAGGAAGGCACCTGAGACCGAGACCCCAGAAACACGCTCGCCAGCCGCCTCCACCCTCCACCCATCAGAAACGCTCGGGGGAGGCGGGGGCAGAGGGAGGGACACACCCGGAGCAGCCAGGAATCCCGCCGCTCCCACAAACCCCAGGGAGAGCGCCCCCCATGCCTGAGATCCACTACCCTACCCCCCTCAGCAGTGAGAAACCGGCCCTCCTCACACCTGAGAGCTGAGCACCCTGGAGACCCCAGGCACGTTCCTCTGCTCACTCCTGAGCTGTGAAGGCACGCAGCCTGTGTATGCTTAGCGCACCCAGACCAGACGCCCAGGGACCAGGGACCTACCAGACATGCCCAGATATGCTAACCACACACACACACACACACACACACACACACACACACACAGGTACAATGCCTCCCACGCTCAAAACACTGCCACACGCACAGAGATCTACAACATGCTGCAGAGGGTGTCTGAGCCACCCAGGTAGGTGGCCTCGCGGATCTGAGACACTTCGGGACGCTGCCATGAAACGCAGCTCATATTGCCACATACCCTCCCTCCTGTGCCTACTTGTGACCCGGCAGCTCACCGCCTGGGAGATACGGCCGTCCACGTGTCCGAGACGTGAAGGTCCCCGTAAAGCCACAACCCACGGGGACGCCAGGGCACCCTGGGCGCGCAGGCCTGAATCATTCGGGCATCCCGCCCCTCCGCCCACAGAAGCCCAGGGTCACTGCCTTTCCTACACCGGAGGCGGCAACGCTTGAAATCGCGCTGGGCGTCTGTGATTGGCGGTCAGGTGCAGGCCAGCTGAGCTCGGGCGCTGCCTACAGAGGCAGGTGCTGCCAGGCGCACAGTCCCTTCCACACCCACCTGAGCTCAGCTCCAGGTAGCGCCCGGCCCGCACCCCTGAGTCACTCAAGCCACCTTGAGCGTCACCAACCCAACTCCACCAATCTTCGCTCGCTAAGGCCCGGTGCTCCGGGCGCCCGCTGCCTGCACAGCGCTCTCCCTGACACACGCCGGGACCTCTCCGTCCCCCCACGCGAGGGAGACCTGGAGGAAGGGTTGAATGAGGAACTGGGCGCGAGGAGGGGCGGGGCGGGGGGGAGAGGCCACGACACGAGAGACCCGGGACCACCTGCCAGGTGAGAGGGAGAAAGCACGGGAAGGGGGACCGGGGGAAACGCGGCCGCGGAGGGGGGAAGGAGAGGGGGAGGAGGGAAGGAGGGAAGGCGAACAGGGCACCCGCGGACGCACCCCAAGTGACGGCGGCTCCGCCAGCCCCTGCGCGGGGCGTCCCGGCTCCTCCGGACCCTCACCTGGAGAAAGCGGAAACGGCGGCTGCGGAGCCGCCCAGGCCGCCAGCGCTAAATCCCGGGGGGGGGGCGGGGCCGAGGCGGCGGGGCGGGGCCTGTGGGGGCGGGGCCTGGGACCGAGGGGCGGGGCCTGGCGCGGGTCCCGGCCAGCCCACGCCACGCCCGGGTCCCCGGGCCCGACTCCTGGAGCCCCGCGACCGCGGGCTGGGGGCCCCTCCTCGGCCAGGCCAGACCCCGAGAAGCCCTTCTCCGTCGTTTCCCTCTCCCCTGCTGCACACCCTCTTTCCAGCCCCTTTCAAAGAACCTTGCGCCCCTCCCAGACTTCGTCCTCGGTGTCCTGTCCCCCATGCTCCCCTCTCCCCAGATCACCTCTCTCAGCCAGAGCCCCCCCTTCGAAGGAATCGGCCTCAGATGGAGATAACGGGCCCGGGCGCCGGGAGTATAAGGCTAAACAGGACAAAGTCCCCGGGTCCCAGCAGGGGAGAGAGCTTCCTAGCCCCCACGTGGAGAAAGGCAAGGTGCGCAGGTGCCTTGAAATGGAGCCAGGGCAGGGGCGCCTGGGGGGTGGCGGGGTGTGTGGGGGCTCACTCCGTTAAGCATCCGACTTTGGCTCAGGCCATGATCACGTTTGCGGGTTCGAGCCCCGCGTCAGGCTCTGTGCTGACCACTCAGAGCCTGGAGCCTGCTTCGGATTCTGTGTCTCCCTCTCTCCCTGTCCCTCCCCCAGTTGTGCGCTCGCTCTCTCTCTCTCTCTCTCTCTCTCTCTCAAAAATAAATAAACATTAAAAGTTTAAAAAAAAAAAAACAAATGGAGCCAGGCCAGAGAGGTGTTGATGGTGCAGGAAGTCAACCCCCAGCCTAGACAGAGTCTAAAATTGGAGGGATTGTCCGTTTCCCAGCTCTGAACCTGGGTCCAGTGTGCTGCCCCTGAAAGGGACCTTTTGGGGAGCATGTGGAAGGTCTTGTGTGTGGGTGCAGGGTGGGGAGAAGTTGGGAGTGGGCTCCTAAGCCCCATCCCATGGGACACCCCTCCCCATCACTGGCATTTAAGTGGCCTCATTCTGGCATAACCCTCCTTCCCCCCATGTAGCCTCTGCGCGCTGCTACCTGGACTGTGGCCACAGGAGAGAGTCTAGGACTTTGAAGAAGGGTCTGAAGAGGACCATCCCTCTCCCTTTCCTCCAGGGCTCCAGGGAGGAAGTCACCAAGTCTTCGGAAGGATGTGTGAGCTGCCCCGAGAGTCCCGTGGAGGAAAAAAAAACCTACCCCATCTCGGTAAACACGCAGGGTATTGCGGCACCGATGAGAAATTTTTCCCAGTTCACAGATCTACCTGTTTGATGTTTTTGCCAATTCTCGTGCCCTCCAGCCAGGCCAGCTCATCACGCTATAATTGCTTCCTCCACGTCTGTTGTTCCTGATATACCGTGGGCTCCGCGTGGTAGGGGCCGGGGCTGTCTTGTTCACCCTAGCGTTCTTAGCACCTGGGACAGTGTGGGCATATAACAGGTGCATATTGTTGGGGAAGACGTCTGCTCAGTCACCTGGTCATTCCTTTGTGGGTGATCTGCCTTCTTCTCCCTGCTTTCGAGATACCATTGGTGGGGCACCTGGGTGTCTCAGGGACTTAAGCGTCCGACTCTTGGTTTTGGCTCCGGTCATGATCTCACAGCTCGTGAGTTTGAGCCCCACGTCAGGCTCCACACTGTGCAGAGCCTGCTTGGGGATTCTCTCTCTCTCCCTCTCTCTGCCCCTACCCTGCTTGTGCTCGCTCTCTCTCTCTCTCTCTCTCGAAATAAATAAATAAACTTTTTTAAAAAAGTGTCAACATTTCTAAAAAAAAAGAAAAAAGAAAAAAAAAGAGCTATCGTTGGTATTCGTTGGTATTTTGTAGTTCTTTACAAAGTATCCAGGAAGAGATTCTTCTTTAATTTATTCTCTTAGTATTTTGTATTTCCTGTATCTGTGAATTCATACCTTTCATCAGTTTGGAGAAATTCTCAGCTAGTATCTCGTCAAATATTCTTTTTCGTCCATTCTTTGGTCCTTTGGGGACTATGGCTAGAAGTATGCTAGACCTTTTAGGGGCACCTGGGTGACTCTCGGGTAAGCGGCCACCTCTTGATTTCGGTTCAGGTCATGATCTCATAGTTTGTGAGTTCAAGCCCCATGCTGGGCTCCGTGCTGACAGCATGGAGTCTGCTTGGGATTCCCTCTCTCTCTCTCTCTCTCTCTCTCTCTCTCTGTCCCTCCTCCACTCGCTCTCTGTCTCTCTCTCTCTCTCAAAATAAATTTTAAAAAAAAGTATGCTAGACCTTTTCAACCCGTCCTCCATGTAATCTGCCTCCCTTCTGTATCTTTCAATCTTTGTGTCACTGTGTTGCCATCTAGATAATCTCCTTGGGTCCATCTTCCAGCTCATTGTTCTCTCTTTGCTTACATCTGATGTGCTCTTTAATCCGGACACGGAGGGTCTTTCGTTATTGTTATATTCGTGCGATCGTTACTGTACTTTGTATACTGACAGTCCTTTATTGAGGTATAACTCACATTCAGTAACATGCCCAGATTTAACCACGTGGCGCAATGCACGTCAGCCAATGTACAAAAAGACTCGGAACATTCCAACGATCCCAGAAACTTGCCTCGTGCCCGTTTTTTGTCAATTGCACTTCCCAGAGGCAACTACTATTCTGATTTCTATAGAGCGAAGATCACTGTTGCTTGCTCCCAACCTTCTTATCAACGGAGTCACACACTGTTTATAATTGCACTTGGCTTCTTTGACTCAACGCGCTTCTGAGATTCGTCTTGATGTCGCCCAAGTTCTTGGTGGGAAACACGTGGCTCCGTGAGCTTCTTCGAGGAAGAGCGTGTAACGCCTGAGTTTTCTCTGAGTCCAGTGCCTTGGGGTCCTCTGGGAGTTGAACGTGTGCGTGAAGCGCGCTTGGGGGTATATGAAGGCAGGTGCAGCCAGAGAGGTTGGTGGAAGCCAGACCGGGCATCAGTTCACCCCCCTCAGCAAGCTTGCACCATGCCAGGTTTTGGGGACCCGAGTGGACAAGCAGCCATGACCATGGCCCTGGTTGGATTTCCACAACGCTTTGGAGAACGTGGTCAGGAGCTTGGGCCTTGCCTGAGGGCCCTGATAACCACTGAAAGGTTTGAACGGAGGAGTGACAGAACCAGCCTAGTGCAGGAAGGGGCTGGGCAAAGGTGAGGGAGAAGGAGCAGGGAGTTCAGGGAAGGGGCTCTTCCCATTGGTTCCGGAGACAGAGACTGGCCCTGCTTCGGCCTTGGCGACGGGATGGAGAGGCGGTGAAGAGAGGGGGCATTATTGACTGGACTCCAGGCCCAGGTCCTCTGCCCCAGCAGGAAACCAGACACAGAGGCTCACCCCACCTTCATCTTGGGCTTGGACAAAACCCAGGGAATCAGAGAGGCCTCTTTATTCCTCCCCTTGTCCCTATTCATCTCTTACTTTTGGAGTTAAGCTTCTGTCATCCGCACCTGTGTGGGGAAGCACTGTCTGACCACCCTCAGGAGCGCCCCTTCTAAGCCACGATGGGGGGTCCTGCTCACCCTTAAACCTGGCGGCCCAGATCTGGCATCACTCCCGCTTCGTCTGCTTTTCCCCAACCCCTGCCCTGCCCCGCGGGCTCTGTATCCGGGAAGGATGAGCACATTGGCACCACCGGCCAAGTCTTTCCCCACAGGCCAGGGAACCAGAAGGGGAAGCAGAGAGGTCTGCTGGGGTCCTCCCAATCTACGGCCTTGGGTTCGGGTCGGGGGTAGGGTCCATCGCTCTGCGGAAAACTCCCCTCTCCTTTGGGGAACCACGTTCGTTCCCCCTTAGCTCCCACTTTCCTGCCCTGATCTCTGAAGTCACTGGGCTCTCCCCTTCCGCCTTACCCACGCCAACCTCTCAATGAGGGGAATCACCTCTCTTCAGAGCCTTTGTGTGGCTCTTCCCTCTGCTTGGAAGTCCTCCCACCCTTATCCCAATCTGGCTGAGCGCAGGAAGCCTGTCCCTCCCTGATCTGCTCCCTTCCCCCAAACCCCAAGATCCCTGCGCCTTCCCATCATCGCACTCGTTGTTCTTGTAGAATTTGCCGGTAACTTGTCTGTCTCCCTTGCTAGATTCCAAGCTCCAGGTAGAAAAGGACTTTACCTCGCCTGGGTCTTGCTGCGTCCCTCTTGCCCAGTCCTGTGCCTGGCTCGTACGATAAGCGCTCAGTAACCTTTGTTGAACAAGTGGGTGAGACAATGCCATCTGGGTAGGGTGAGGCCAAGGAGACTTTTTGACGCCAAGAGCTCCTTTGCTGGTAGTGATGGGGACAGGAGTGCCCAGACCTCACCGTAAGCATCCTCTGGTCAACCCGTCCCTGCTTCCTCACTGTTTGGGCCCCCAAGTTTGGCTCTCCCTAGACCCTTGGGTGAAACCCTCCCGTCCCATCACCCCATCCCCAGGTCCCATCCTTCCCAGGCTGCATTTGTCTTGCTAGTTTTTGGAGTCACCAGCCCACCACCCTGTACGCGTCTGTCGGTTGGCTTTCCGGAGTGGAAGCGGTCCTGAATCCACCCTGTTCCTTCCGGGCCACAGAGGAGCTGAAGGTCTGTCTTCAGGGTCATGGTAGCTTAGACCCCACCTTGGGAGCCTGACCACCTGAGTTGGCATCCTGTGACTCTGTCACTTACCCCCCTGTGAATCTGAGCAAGTTACTTCCCATTTCTGGGCCTCTGTGTCCTCCTCTTCGAGCTGCATCTGTTAGCAGTACGTACCTTCGGTGTCATTGGAGAATTAGCTGTGTCTACACAGCTGGGTGGTCGCCAGCCGGTAGCCAAGTGGCTGCCGATGAAACTCCTTCCCGGCACCAGCACTGTTGAATACGGTGCCTTCCCACAGTGACGAGGGCTCCTCTGTGTCATCAGAGGGACGTCGCAGAAAGGATGGTGTGTGACTTCCGAGTGAGCTCGTACGAGACTGCGAGGATTCTGCCCCGCTCTCTTGGACCCCTCGCTCTGGGGGAACCGAGGCACCAGGCCATGAGGACGCTCAAGCAGCCCTGTGGAGGGGCTCCGCGAGTCAAAGGACTGAGGCCTCTTGCCAACAAGCCAACGCCAACCTGCCAGGCACGTGAATGAGACATCTTGAGAGATGATCCTCCGGCCCCGGTCAAACCCTAGACTTCCGCAACCCTGATGGACGTCTTGAAGCACCCTCATGGGAAACCATGAGCCAGAACCACCCGGGGAAGCTTCTCCCGAATTTCTGACCCACAGAAACTATGAGATGATGTTTATTGCCTTAGACAATTAACCTTTGGCATCATTTGTTACACAGCTTTAGCTAACTGGCTGTGTCTGACACATCGTCTCCATACATTAGCCACCATTAACATTGACTTTGCAGGTAGGGGGGCGCCCAGGTGGCTCAAGAGTTAAGCAGCCGACTCTTGGTTTCGACTCAGGTCATGAACTCACAGTTCATGAGTTCAAGCCCTGCATCGGGCTCCGCACTGGTAGGAAGACTAAGGCTGAAGCTGGTGAGTGATGTTTCTCCTGCACGTAGCTAGATGGTGACGCGGCCAGTTGTGTCGTGAGGCCCTTAGGTGCCCAGTCCCAGGCTCCTTTCTTCTGTCCCCACTGTCCTCGACTGCTGAGTAGTGATATCTAGTGGCCTAAACCAACCACTTGCTCACGCTCCTGGGCTCTGAGAGTCTGGAACTCCAAGAGAGCAAGGTGGGGACAAGTTCTCTGCCCTACTGGGTCTGGGGCCGTCGTTGGAAAAACGCACAGTCTGCAGGTGACCTGACAGCTGGGGACTGTATTATCGCTCCCGTGGTAGGAGAAGATATTGCCTTTTGACTGAAACCCGCCCCCCCCCCCCCCCCGTCCGCCGCAGGGTGGACTCTCCCTGTAGCCTGCACATCGTCACAGTATGGTCACTGGGTTTCAGAGTGAATGTCCTCGGAGGCAGAGGGCAGAAGTTGCCAGTTTCTCAAGGCCTTGGCCCAGGGAGTGGCCCAGTTCACTTTGCCTCATTCGGTTGGTCAACCCGTCGTAGAGCCCACGTTCAAGGGAAGGCTACAGAGACCCTACCTCCTGATGGAGGAGGCATGTCAAAGGCTTTAGGGTCCGTGGTTTAAAACTGCCAGAGCCCTCGTGGCCCCTCTTATTTTGTGAGGGGCTCAGAAGAACCAGCCTTGCCCCGGCAGGCCGTCGGCCTTCCCTGCACAGAAAACACCAGCCCCGCCGGCGTCCTGTGTCACAAGTTCATGAAAACCTCATGTGCGGGGGGGGGGGTGGGTGGGGGGGGGTGGGGGGTGTCACCAAGGTTCAGAAGAGGAGGGATCAAGATGGCTAGAGATGCTTCCTGCTGTCACCGCGGGCCCGGTTCTGGGGAAGCAGAGACAAAACCTCAGGTAGCGGCTTTATAGGGTAGCGCATGGTCGAGAGGGAAGATTTTTAAGGAACCCCCTCCCCCGCCACCTGACGTTGGCGCCCCATGACAGATGTCTGGAGAAGGGACATTCTACTCTGCCTCAGGAGCTCCGAGAAGGCTTCTCAGAAGAGGTGATGTCGGAGCCAAAGGAGAAGGGCATCCCGGGTACAGGAACAAGCCTGGGCAGAGGCAAGGAGCCATGAGAAAACAAAGTGTTTGGGCAAGTGATTCAGCGGGGCTGCGGGGCGGGCAGAGCTGAGATAAAGCTCCGGGGACACATGGGGGCCAGATTCCAAAAAGGATTATGAAGGTGGACGGCTTACTGATGAGAAGCAGGCATGCGGCGGGGAGAGGAGGGGGATGTCCCTTCCTCCTGGCACCGCCGTTAGCCCAGAGGGAGATCACGAGGAGGAGGCGGGGTCGGGGAGGAAGGTGGGTTTGGACTCGTGGACTCCGACAGGCTTGTGGGGCGTTCGGGTGGAGATTCCACTTATAACCAAGATCGGTGAGCTCTGGCACGAGGACCAAGTAAGACGTGGGGAGCTGCTGATGGAGAGTCTTGAAAGTCAGGGTCAAGGGCCAGGCCTACTGTATTCCACAGGCAAGAAGGGCTAGGGAAGGGCTGCTGCAGACCAGAGGGGGCCGTGGTGCCCGGGCGGTCGGCAGTCGTGGCTTCTCACCCCAGGCTGGGCAGTGACGCTGCCTGGCACCCGACGCGTACTCGCTAAGCGTCCATCAGGTGAATGGACGTGACTTGTTGTATGATCTTGGGCAGGTTGTAAGAACTTGGCATATGATCTTCGGGTCTTTTTCCTTGCTTCCTTCCTTCCTCCTTCCTTCCCCCTTCCTTCCTTCCTCCTTTCTTCCTTTGTCCTTCCTTCCTTCCTTCCCTCCTTCCCCTTCCTTCCTTCCTCCTTCCTTCCTTTGCCCTTCCTTCCTTCCTTCCTTCCTTCCTTCCTTCCTTCCTTCCCTCCTTCCTTCCTCCCTCCTTCCTTCCTTCCTCCTTCTTTTCTTCCCTCCTTTTGGTATAAAATGAAAGGATTGGATGAGAATGTGTAAAATAATATCGAACGTACTTTCCTAGAAGGAGTAGGCACCCTCCCCATCCCCAGGACCCTTATGGACACCCCAAAAACAATGGTTCTAGCCCTGGCTGGTTGTAAGTTAGATTCACTGAGGCCCCACTTCACACCACTAAATTCAGAATCTCTGGACCTAAGGCCCAGGTGACTTCGATGTGCAGCCGGATGAGAACCTTTGCCCTGGAGCCTCTAGATACCCAGTGTGAAAACCACCGGGCTAGGTGTGTGTCAGGATCCCTTCCAGGCCCAGCCCCTCCGACGGAGACTTGGGGTTGGCGACAGGCCTCTCTTTATGTTTCCTCGTCCATCTACCCAACCCCAAGCTCCCGATAGCCAGCGGACTAAGCGCCAGGGTCTCTGAACCACACACGAAGGAGGTGTCGGGCAGGATAACTCTGTGTCGCAGAGGACGCCCACGTTCATCATAAGGTGCCGGCGGCATCATAAGGTGCTCGTGTGTACCCACTAAATGTCAGTAGCACATCCCCCAATCGAAGCAATAAAAAATGTCTCCAGATGTTGCCGAACGTCTCTTGGGGTATGAAATCCACCCCCCACCCAGTTGAGAACTGTTGTGCTACACCGAGTCTCCCGTGCCCCCTCCACCCAGTTGTAGACAGAGGCCAGGCCCGGGCGGAGGCCACTGAAAAGCAGGTTTACTTGATCTTGGCAGGAGGGAGGCCTCTGTGGGAGGCCAAGGCTTCACAATGTTAAATGGAGGGATAGCATGCCAGCAGGCTGACTGATGTGGTCGCCACTCTAAAGGGAGGGAGTTTTCCAGAACCCTCCTTCCCGGATTCCCAATCAGTCAGAGGAGGGCCAAGAGCAGCTTCTGGGGCAAACAGCCCCCGCTTTCCGAGAACAGGCAGAAGGGGGTGTGGGGGCGGCGGTGTGTGTGTGTGTGTGTGTGTGTGTGTAAGGGGTTCTTTCCTCCTGTAGCCATTTTCCTGGAATCAGTGACTGCTTCTGGCTGATTAGTTGAGGGCCGGAGGGGAGGAACTTTCCAGCTGTGGGTGCCTGGGCCCCTGGAGGCCATCTGACACTGGGATCACGGAGGCGGCTGGGTTTAGGGTCTGGAAGGCTGAGCCTTTGGGATTGGAAGTGAGGGGCTGGCGGGTCCCTTCCAAAGGATGTGGGGGCTGGGAGGCTGTCTTCACATGTCACTTTTTGCTTTGAAGTGTCTGGACCTGAGGGGACACAGAGAATGGGGGGCCTGAGAGGGGCAGGGCAGGCAGCCGGGAGGAGAGGGCACAGGGACGGTGGTAGAAGGTGCTGGGGGGTCAAGGGTGGCGAGGCCACACCCGCCATCTGCCCACTCACTCCACCACGAGGCTCAGAACGCCCAGGAGCAGGACAGTTGTGAACACAGAGAGGAGCAGAATCCTGGCTTCCCGAAGATCGTGACTTCCTGCAGGGAACCCAGGAAGCAGTGAGTGATCCTGGGGACCTCGCTTGTCCTTGTGGCGGGGCGGGGCGGGTGGGGGGGGGAGCCCGAGCTCAGAGATCTGAGCAGGGGTGAGGCGAGGGCGGGGAGCGAAACCTGGGAGGCAGCGCTTTAGAGGCCAGCAGCGCACGGCAAAGCCCTGGCAGGTGGAACAGTTGTACAGGACGGTGCTGCCCCCTGCAGGAGACAGCCGGGCCAGAGCTGGGGCAGGGGAGTCCCGGCTCCCACCTTCCAGAGTACCCCACTCCCTCCGGGACCACCGCCAGGCTCTCCTCGGGTCCCCCGTCCTCACCTACCCCTTCCCTTTTCTACTCACGGCAGGCGGGAGCACAGAAAGCTGAAACCAGAGACAAGGAGGGGTGGGGGGGAGGGGACACTCAGCCACACACCCCTTCACCGGACAGCCCGGGTGTACCTGGTCCCTGCCCGCGTCAGTACCTTCCCTGGTGTATTCGGGAAACTTGACCTTTTGCAGCCATTGCCAATATAAAGGGAGTGAGGAGGGAGACCCTTTGATCTCTGGGGAGACAGAGGGCAGCTGTATTGCCCAGGGCCTCCCCAGGGCAGGCGCACCTCCCACGCTTCACCCAGCACCTCCCCGTTACACCTTCCCGTCGTCTCCACCTGCCTTGCACCCTTCCCTGCCTCCCCAGGCCCCTCCTCCCATCCCCCTCCCTGGTGCCCATCCAAGCCCCTAGGTCATGCCTTCGCCCTTGATCTCACCCATGACCCTCAGGACTCTGTGAGTCTTCTCTATGACTTTGTTCGTGGACACCTCATCTGTGGAGACAGGCAAGGACCTGTGACTCTTTCCTGACTTTCCCAGGGCTGGGGACTCAGGTGGTGGCCGAGGGGCTCAGCTGGGAAGCCACATGCTGCCGGGCCGGGCCCTGGATGTCTGATCCTACCTAAGGCAAAGGCCGGGAAGGTCCAGGAGGCCTCACAGGTCTCCCACCGAGCCTCCACCTGGTTGCAGAGTCGAGCCAGGCGGCCCGACAGGTCACGGTCTGAGAGGTGACAGAGGACACAGGCCTGGGCGGTTGCCAGGAAGACCCCACCTAGTGCCAGCGTCCACATGAGGCCCGCTAGCGGGTGGCACAGGGAGGCTGGCCCCATGTAGGCTGGGAAGGCCTGGAATGCTTCCATCCTGGATCCAACCCTTTGCCCGGAGGTTCTAGACTGTTCCGGAACAGCCGGGGTTCGGGGTTCTAGAGCATTCTGGAACAGCACCACCGCTCCATCTCTGGCTAGGGCAAAGCAGGGGCCCAAGGAACTGGGGGCCAGAAGAAGACTGGGCAGAGAACGCAGGGCTTCTGCTGCAAAGGGGGCAGTGCCCCCCCACCCCCACCCTGGCCCTCAGCAGCAGCCTTTACAAGTTTGAGGTTCCAAAAAGCAATTTTATTTTTCTTCGTGTAAGTTCGTGACCCGCGATAAACAGCGAGTGAGCCCGCCCCTCCCCCCTCCCCCCCCCTGCCGTGAAGAACTCCTGCGTGAGGATCCCATCCCTCGGGGACCCAGAAACCACATCCTCCCCCACCCAATCCTCCCGGCCTCCTCTGTTCATCTCCCCTCTGCCCTGGGCCGCCTTGGGCCTTCCCAGCTCTCTCCTAGCAACCTGCCCACGGTTGCCTTAGCAACCAAGAGTTCTACACAGGCCTCCAAGGGCAGGCGGGGCCCAGTGACTTCTCTTACCTTTCACCAGGAAGCCCCTGGCGACCCAGGCCTCCACAGCCCCCTCGTGCCTACGCGGGGAGGCGAACACACATGTGTGCACGCACACACACACACCCCCTCGTGATTCAACTACTAATTCTCAATCTACTCACACCCATACGGCAGACATACCCAGCGCCAAAGCAGTTGCTGGGCAACCCCAAACAGGCCTGCACAGGCAGAGACCACGGAGAGACTGTCACACGGACGGGAGCCTGGATGTGAGAGGCCCAGACGTCGCTCAGACACTCTGAGAAGATGCCACCCTCTTCCCAAAGGCCAGCTCCACCATCAATGGAGGGTCCTTTAAAAACTTGGCTTTCTAGAGTGTGGGGTTCCAGCCCCATAGTAAATGGGGATTCTCCTAGCTCCCTTAGGCCACCGTGGGGTGGGGTGTGGCCTTTCTGTCTCCTTCAGGAGGTGACTTGAGACAGAGCAAAGGATCCCCCTTCCCATATTCCAGAATGTTCTGGTCTGCCTTCGGTCAGGCCTGGCCAGGCCATCCAGCCGCAGGAGAAGCCACGGTCCAGGAGACCACATCAGAGCAGTTCAAAGTCCTCCTTTCTCCCACACTTCAGTCCCCTCCAGGGTTCTGCGAGGCCTAGCCTGGGCAGAGAGGTGTCCCTATTTCTCTAGACCCTTGAATACTGAGCTCCAACGGGGAGACACTGCAGGCCCCCAGCCTCGGGCAAGAGCAAGCCAGGGGATCTTCCCCGCCCCTCCCAGGATTAGCACCAAGCCAGACCCTTTGCACGGCTCAGGTTCGGGAGCTCCTGCCCACATCTGGGCTCCAGTCAAGGTGCAGCCCTGACCCTCACAGCTCCAGAGGCAGAGCTAAGAAGAGGCTTCGGAGGTGATGGTGGTGGGGGGAGTCTCTCATTCTCTTTGCTGTCCGTTCTCTCCCCCTCCCAGGCAGACGGGAGGGCCGCGTTTTCAGTGCCTCACAAAGCGCAGAGATCGGGAGTTGAGCAGGTCCTCGGGGTCAGGGAAGACGGAGTCTAGACGGAAGCCGTGCTCCAGAGCCACCCGCAGCACCTCCTCCAGGAAGCCCGGCGTGCCCACCACCTCCCGCAGCTCCCCCGGCCCCCCAGTCCACAGAGGCTGTAGCCCCAGTCTCCTATACTCCACCTCAGGGAGCTCTGCGGGACAGGGGGCCCACTCCAGACGAAAGTGAGGGCCTCCCTCTGCCCTGCCCTCACTGGCCACACCAAATCGGGCCCGCATGGCGCCCAGGCACTCGGGGTCGGTGCAGAAGATGTTGGCTCGGAACGTATCCACCTGCACAGAGCTCAGCTCATAGTGGTGTGGGCCCCGGCGAGCGGAGAAGTGCACCAGGCGGGGGCTGGCGTCTACATCGGCATGGAGCAGGGCAGCTGTGGGCACGGGGGTCCCCCGAGAGGCCTCCAGTTCCCGCAGGGCATCCAGGAGGGGCTGGATCTGGTAGAAGTCCGCCTCTGCCCTGAGCAGGGCCGTCTCCCCATAGCCACGGGGCAGGTCCAGGCGGCCCAGCCGCAGGAAATTGAGGATGTGCCGGAAGGCCTTGCCATCTCTGTCGATGAAGTAGTGGCCGCCTCCCTGGGGGTTGAGGTTGGGGGGGATGGGGGTGCCCGCCCTAAACATGGCCCCCAGCATGGAGTCTGGGAAGCGAGTCAGGGTCTCCAAAGTGGTGGAATAGAGTGTGCCCCCCACATTCAGGGTCACAGGGCCCCCAAAAGAGGGGGGCGAAGAGGGCACAGGAGGAGGCGAAATTTTGGGGAGTACAGGAGACACCGACAGAGAAGAAAACGCAAACTCCGCGGGCGTGGGCAGAACTGGGTCCTAAGGTTCGTTCAGACTCTCTCGGGGTTGGATGCACAGGTCGGAACACAAGGCAGGAAGATTTAGGGCTCACCCCAGCTACGTTGGTAGTGGGGGATGGTTTCCGGGCACAGACACGGCCGGCCGAAAGGAACAGAAGCCAGAGAGGGAAGGGAGCTTTCGGCCCAGACGCATTCGATGCAGGCCGGTGGGTCAGCAAATCTCTTCTGCGGTCTTCAGACAGCGGGTTTCCGGAGTCCAGCCAGCAGGTGACGGTGGCGAGCACGGGCCCACCCTCGGAAGGACCCAGCCTCCGAGTTCTCGGGTCGATGGCTGTCGCCGCGGGCGAGTCCGCGCACGGCGCCGGGGGCCAGTCGGAGGCCCGGCAGGGCCTGGCTTCGGCGCGGGTCTCTGGCGACGGAGGCGGGGCTGAGCGCAGCTGGCGGCGGAGCGGCTCCGGATCCGCTGGGGAGCGAGGGCGCACGCTCAGAGCGAGCCGGGCGCGCCGGAGGGCTCTGAGGGAAGCCGCCCGGTGCTCTCGGGACCCGGGCTCCGCCGCCTGCACGGGTGTCGCCGCAGCCGCCGAAGTCCTCTCCGCCCCCAGGAAGTGGCCTAAGGGCAGCGGCTGGGAGCCCTTTAAGAGACAGCCCCGCCCCCTTGGCGCCCCGCCCCCCGCCCCCGCCCGGCTCGCGCGGCCCGGGCGGAGGTGGGAGCCGAGAGTCTGAAACCGGAGAGACGGGGCGGACGGGCTGGACGAGCGGACACGGGCGGACACGGGCGGACGCGGGCGGGGGTGGGGTCCGCAGGGTGACTCAGGTGCGTCGCTCCGGATGCGGCCGCGTCCGCCCCGCAGGCCCCGCAGATGTGCCGGGCCTCACGTCCGCAGCTCGCCGAGGGCCCCCAGGCCCGGCGGTCCCCGGCTTGGAGGCGGTGCCCTCCACGCTCGCTCCCGCAGGGAATTCCCGAGGGGGCGGGTGCTGAGCCGCCGCATTCCGGGGATGCCTCCTGGCCGGGGTGGCCGAAGCCAGCCTCTCAGTCCCGGCCCGACGCCAGCTACCCCCCCCCCCCCGCCCTACGGAAGGCCGGCCCCCAGCCCACGCGGGCGGCCTCTCCCCGGCCGGACTCGTCTGGCCACGTCGCCCGAGCCCGAGAGCCCCGCCTCGGGGCCGCCCGGCGCCAGGGCTGCGGCCGAAGCTACCACTAGTTTGTCCGGAAGGCGCCCCTCGCGTGACTCGAGCTCGCAAACCCCAACCGCCCGCGCACCCTGGCAGCCGCGGCGCCCAGTCCCCGGCCCGGCCCGAAGGCGGCGCCCTGCCAAAGAACCACGACGGGAAGCGCAAAGCACGGCGGCTTTATTGACCGAGGGGCCGGCGGCCGGGGAGAGGGGACTGGGGGCGCGGGCCCACGAAGGCCTGGGATCAAAGAGTGTGGAGGTCGTGGCTACGCCGGCTCAGCTTCTCCGGGTCGTCCGACGCCATGAGGGAGAAGTCGCGGAAGATGTCCAGATACGTCTCGTCTCCTGGGTGGGGGGGAGGGAGGGCTGGGCGGGCGCGGCCGAGCGCGGGGTGGGGGTGAGGGGACCCGAGGGGCGCGCTGGCGGCGTGGCCGGAGGGACAGCAGCGCCGACGCGCAGCGCCCTCGCGGGTTCTCCGTTTTGTTCCGAGGACCCGGCGCACCAGCTGCGCCCCACACAGATTTGTTGCAAAAGTATGACATTAATCAGTGCAGCTGGGCGCGACGGGGACCGGGCTTCGGGGGCCAGAAGCCCAGAATTACAGTGTGGGGCGGGGGCGGGGGGCACGTTACCTGCCTGGCCCTGAGCCGCTTCGGCCTCCCTCATCTTTGCCAATCGTAGCCTGAAGGGGAAGCAATGAACGTATGAACGACTTTTGCTTCGCTCCCCCCACTCGGACTTCCCATCGTGTAAGCTGGGTGGTTTAATTCATCTGCTCCCCCGGGGTCCAGTGCTTAAAGGCGTTCAACAACATCGACGTCCCTCACTCAGGACGAACTCACCATCCCTGGACCCTACCCGGCCCCCTTCCTACTCCACGCCCCAATCTACGCTGGGGACAGCACTTCTCCAGCCGAGTCCCGGAGCTGGCCCAGGCCGTCTGGGCGTTAGCCCCGAGTGGGCAGGGCAAGCTCCAGCCCCACCCCGCAGGCCTCCTCACAGGGTGACGATGTCAGCGTTGGCTGTTTCCATGGCGATGGTCAGCGGGTCCTTGCCTTCTGAGTCCAGGGCTCCCAGGTCAGCCCCCCGTTTCAGGAACAGGCAGGCCAGCCTAGAAAGGACAGCGAGGGTCAGCCGGCCACTCTGCCTACCCGAGCCTTCTTTGCCACAGCCGTCATCCCCGCGGCCCCTACCCCGTGTGGCCGAGAATGGTCGCATGGTGAAGCGGCCCCCGGCCGTGGTTGTCCGTTTGGTTCACGTTCGCCCCGTTCTGGAGGAGAAACTCACAGGCCAGAAGAGAATTCTGCAGCGAGAAGTTGCAAGCGGGGAGAGAAGGTGGCATCTTCAGAAGCAGGCCAAAGATACTTCGGGATGGGATCAGCTGAGAGGGTGGGGTAGGGGAGCCAGGAGTGTAAGGGTTCAGGCTCTGCCCTAGCTTTTTACAGTAGGTCATGCGTTAAAGCCGCAGTCCAGCCTCACATGAGGTATGCTATCCCTATTTCGCAGGTGGGCAAACTGAGGCACAGAGAGGTTCACAACTGTAAGCGGTGGGAGCTTGGATTCAAACCCAGGTTGTCTGCCCCCAAATCACACACCCTTCGCAACCCAGTGTCTGTGGGTTATCATTATCACTCTCTCCAGGGTGGGAGGAGGGGTAGGAGCAGGGCTCAGACTCCCCGTGGGAATGGGAGAGAAGGAGCCTAACGGTGGGGGCGGGGCAGTGGGCAGGACTCACAGCAGCCGTGGCCTGGATCAGCGGAGTGGCATTCTCCTGACCCCCGTTGACCCAGTTGACGTCAGCTCCGTGGGCAAGGGCATCAGCCATGGTGGGCAGGGAGGGAGGATGCCCAGCAGCTCGAAACAGCAGGGCCCCAGGGTGGAGGGCGCCCAGGTCATCAGAGGGGGGCTCTGCTAGGGGGTGGGAAGAGACCCTCAGCACAGTTCGCAGATGCTCTAATGGGACAGGTCATTTCTCAGTTCTGGGAGGGCCTTCAGGACGCTGGGGACTTCGGTAGGAGGTGCAGGCGGGATGGTGCGGGGTGGGAGGTGCACGTGTGTGTGGGGTCCCTAGGGCAGGGGGGGATCGACAGCGTCCCTCGCCTCTCCCTGTCCAACCACCTCCTCCAGCTCAAGCGTCACTCACCCTCGGCAGCCTATTCCCAGCCCTACACTCCTTCCCATTCTTCCCTTAACCCCCAAACTCTTGCCTGGTGAAACCAGTGCGCTGTGGTCTGCCCCCTCCCCCACCCCCCAGTACTGGCGGGGGGAAGGCTCGGGCCTCCGTACTCTGCCCTCCTCACGGGGCACAAGGCCGGGCTCAGCCGATGCCCCAGCAGCCCTCTACCTGGCCTGGATCTGAAGCTCCCGGGCTGGGGCCGGACGGAAGGCTTTGGGGGCACGGGAGGCTGCCCCCTGGGGGGCCCCCGGCCACCTCTCCGCCCTCGAATCTCCGGAAGCTTGGTCAGGAACTTCTTTTCCACGTATTTGGCATGAATCCAGGCCTCCTTCTCCTGCCTGTGAGAGTGTGGTGGGGAAGGAGGGGACCGTCTTCCCTCCTTCCCCACAGCGGGCAGCCCCCCACACACACCCCAACCTCACCGGGAGCAGCTGGGCCCGGGTTTCTTCACGGCCATGGCCTCCACCCGGGCCTCATAGATCCGGTTGATGACTACGTTCCCCAGCTCGCACATGAGCTTCGGGTGGGCCCAGGCAGAGGCGGAGACAGACAGGTGGAGGGGAGAGGTGAGTGTCTGAGTCCTCAGGGCTCTGCAGCCCCTGGACTCAGCCCCCCCCCAGTCCCCCTTCCCATCAGGAGACCCCCCCCCCCCCCCCAGTCACCTTCACCAGCTCTGGTTCCCACGAGTCAAGGGTCAGGGACCGGACTTTGGAGAAATGAACTCCAAGGCTCCTGGAGGGCCAGAGCGGGGGTCAGGCCCCTTGTGGGGTGGCAGCAGCCGCGGCTCCCCAGGAGGACTTGGAGGCAGGGCCCCCCTGCAGCAGAGGTGCTGGCCAGGTGGGGGCAGGGCAGCGGGCCACGTGGCCTTGCTCTGCTCACCGTCCCGCTTCGCCCTCCTACATTTCACGTTCAGGGCCTTCAGTTTCCCTCCTCTCGCCCTGCCGCTCCCCTCCTTCCGCCAGGCTGACCCGGGCGGAGGGCCTCATAGACTTGCTGGGGCCTGGTGACCTCTTCTCTCTCTGCTCTCCAGCGGCTCCCCTACCCTCAAGACCTCTGACCCCACGGTCAAGCCGCTAAGCATCTCTGGCCAGACCAGGACCCTGTGCCCAGGGCCGGCCAGGATCTAAGAAAGGAAGCCGGGACAGGGTGGGAGGGAGGGGTCTGTGTGATGGGCTCAATCCCGCCCCCTCCCAACCCCGCCCCCCTCCGCTGCAGCCAGGAGAAGAGCAGCCCCGGCGCTCGGGTCATGGGTGGTGACCTGTGGATGCCGGAGCATTGGATGCAGAGGGTGACACCAAGGTTGATGCTGGCCCACTCGGGGGCTGGCTCTCGGCAGTCACAGCACTGGGCGTTGCCGTCCACGCTCTGCACCTGGGCTGCCACGTGCCCAGCACCGCCGGATTCCCGTCCCCTGGCGGTTCCTCCACAGCCCAGCGTGGCAGAGGAGCCCACGGCCAGGGGTCCTGAGCCCTGGGGGAGACGGGGGGGGGTTGGAGACAGAGTGGCCATGGGGCCTGGGGAAGGGGTGCCTCGTCTCCCAGGGCAGCCGGGCCCCCGCACCCTCCCGTTAAGGCACCTGGCCTGGCCCCCAGGGGCCGTCGTCGAGGCGGGCCTGGCTGAAGGCCGTGGCTATACTGCTCTGCACGGCGTTGACCCACAGCTGCAGGAGGCGCTCCGAGTCGGCCTGCAGGAAGCAGGACCTGGGCAGGCGGGGAGAGTGGGGCGGGGAGGCTTCTGAGGCCGGGGGAGCCGCGTGGGGGGATAGGCGGGCTGACGTTCACCTGCCATTCAACCGGTACCCGCCGTAAAGAGATACGAGATACCAGCCGGATAGAAATTGGGCACCAGTTGGTCCCATCTTTCTAAATATCCCCGGTCACCCCATCCCCTGCCCCTAAAGGCACCCTCCCCCCCCCCCCAGGCTACCCCCCCAATCCAGCCACCAAAGCGTTAATGCCTGGTGCTACACAGGGACCCCCAAGACGCCCCTGCGATTGGCCTGCCTTCCTGTCGGTAAAGGTTTAGCTGCATCAGGGCATCGCCCCCCACGTCCGCACTCACTTGCTGGGGGACACCACCTCAAAGCAAAACCGCCTTTCCGAGTCAGGGCAGAGCTTCACGGTGCAGAGACGAAGGTCGTCAACCACCACAGTCACAGGGTCCTGGAACGGGACGGTGGTGAGGGCCAGCCAGCCGGCTGCAGCCAGGGCGGAGTATCCCTGGGCCCGGGGCGGCCAGGATGCGTCTCCCTACCTTGTACTTCTTCTGATAAACCAGTTGGTTGCTCTGAATAGTGAACCAGCGTCTGAAGGAGGTGGAAAGAGAGTTGTGGACACGGGCAGCCCTGGGACGAGCTCGAGACAGAAACAGCACAGAGGCTGCGCCCTCTGCCCCCGAAGGATCTGGCTGGGAGGGTTGGGCTGACCGTCCCATCCAGTCAGGTGCTCCAGAACAGGGCCGCGGAGCCGCGCAGGTCAGGACCCGGAAGGCGGGGCTGTTCACATCTCCAACAACCCAGATTGGATACATTCGGGAAGACAACTTTCCAGTAGATGGCAGTAAAATGCTTTTCCAATAAAACTGGTCTGCGGCTCCGATTTTTAAAATGTGTACGGTATATATATTTCTCTATATATTTTTAAGCTTACTTATTTTGAGAGAGAGAAAGAGAGTGAGCAGGGGAGGGGCAGAGAGGGAGGGAGACACGGAATCCAAAGCAGGCTCCAGGCTCTGAGCCGTCAGCACAGAGCCTGACGTGGGGCTTGCACCCCTGAACCGTGAGATCATGACCTGAGCCGAACCCGGATGATGCTTAACCGACTGAGCCCCCCCCCCAGGCTCCTCTGCAATATATTTTTAAATAGTCGCTACACCCAGCATGAGGCTGGAACTCACAACCCCAGAGACCAAGGGTTGTGTGCTCTACTGACTGAGCCGGCCAGGCGCCCCAAGTCTATTGCCACAACTTTTTGACAGATGGAAGTTTCTTACGGAAGGGGTTCAATTTTCTACTTTGCACAAATATCCTGCATGGGCTGGCAGTGGCCCTGGAAGGGGAAGGAGCGGAGTCAGAGCAGGTGACACCCCTGCCCCACACCTGTCGAGCCTCCTAAGTCCCTACGGAAGCCGACAAGGCCCTATCGTGGCTCACGTCTCTGTGAGCTCCGACTGCACCTCCGACAGCTTCTTCCTCCCTCCCGTGTCCGCACCCAAGTGCCCTCTCTGTTTCTCCAATGCCCTGGGCTTTTCAAGGGCCTTCGCACTGGCTCCTCCTTCTGCCTAGAACATTCTCCCCCCAGATACCTTTCAAGTCTTCACTCAGAAGTCACCTTCTCATGAAGCCTTTCCTGACCACCCTCTTTAAAACTGCAACCCCGGGGCCCCTGGAGGGCTCAGTCGGTTAAGCTTCCGACTTCGGCTCGGGTCATGATCTCGCGGTCTGTGAGTTCGAGCCCCGCGTCGGGCTCTGTGCTGATGGCTCGGAGCCTGGAGCCTGCTTGGGATTCTGTGTCTCCCAATCTCTCTGCCCCTCCCCCGCTCACGCTCTGTCTCTCTCAAATACAAACATCAAAAAAAATTTTTTTTTAATTTAAAACTGCAACCTCCCGCAGCTCTCTGCATCCCCTGCTTTATTATTTTTCTCCGATGCCGCTCTTCCCTTGTAACGTAACATAACTCACTGTCGTGTTTACCGTGTGTCTTTGCTGATGGAACAGAAATTCCCCGAAGGCGGCGGGTTTTGTCTGTTTTCTCACTGCGCTTAGCACACCAAACCACTCAGGAAACATTTACCTGAGCGGGTGTGGGTGACTGGGGGGTCCTCTCCTCACCTGCTCCACGTCTTAAATGCGTTGCTGGCCCGTTTGAAGAGGTGTCCTTCCATGACCAGGCCGCCAGGCCCCTCCTTTAGGCTGGGTTCTGGCTCCTCCCCGCCCAGCTCCTGGGGGCACAGGAGGGTCCCGGGCAGCTGACAGGCAGAGGCTGGGGCGCAGGGCCCCGCGCACCCTCCTGCGGGCGGGGGGACCCTCACCTTCTGCTTCAGCAGCACGTGCCTCTGTTCCATGTCCCTCCTCTCGCGAGCCGAATTCAGGACCAGCTGGTGCAACTGGGCACGGGAGGGGCGTTTCAGATGTCCCCAGCCCCCTCTCCTGAACCGGGCCAGGAGAGACATCTTGGAGCGCCCCCCTCCCTCCACTACCGCCCACTCTCCGGAGCCCCACCTGGGCACCCAGGTCCCTGCGATACTGGGCCAGCCTGCCCAGCTCCTCGTGGCCCTGCTGGAAATGGGTAGCCTGGGCCTCCACCAGACGCAGCACCTGGGCGACAGGGTGGGCAGGGGGCAGAGGTGACGAGGGACCCTCCTGTCTTTCCTTCTTCCCTCCGCCCAGCAGGCTCCTCGTCACGTGGCACTTGCCGCCCCCCCAACTCACAAACTCCATGATGTCAAACTTCCTCTTGTCCTCGATCACGTTGATCTGAGGGCCCCCGAAAGACGTCAGGTGAGTCTCGAAAACATAGCGCCCCCGCCCACCGCCCACCGGGGCCTCTCCAGCCCCGAGGGGTCCTGGGGGACAGGCCGGGCGGTCACCTGCAGTGCGTAGTCCAGTGCTCGTCCCCGGTACCCGGCCCGCGCAGTCTTCAAAGCGGCTCCGGCCTCTTCGGCCTCCTGGGCCCGGCGCCGGGGGACCTCGGCATTGTGGATGAGAGCAGCCTCCAGGCTCTCAGCCCCCTTCCAGAAATCCCGGCGAGCCTCTCGGAAAGCCCGGAGACCCCTGCGGGTTGGAAGGACAACACACAACCACAGGTACCCCTCCTGGACCCCCCCCAACCCCAGCCCAGCAGAATGGTCCCCGGCGGAGTGGTTCCCGGTGGAGGCCCGCTCGCGGCCTTCCGGACAGGCCTCCGAGAAGGTGTCGGGATGGGGGACAGCTGTCAGGCCACCCGAAACCCCCAACCGCACGGCTCCTGCCTCGAAGGAGGCCCCCGTGGTAACGGGACGAGGGACGGAGGACCGGGTCCCCCCCCCACACTCACTCCTTGACCAGGGTTTGGATTTGCTGCTGCAGGGTGTGCTGGGTAGCGTCCAACAGCTCCTGCGGGGAGGGGAGCAGACACTGGCAGGTGAGGGTCAGGCCGCAGACAGCCCAGGGCTCCCCCAGCCCAGCCCCAGCCCCACCCGCTTCCGCTCACCGCATGGCTGTCCAGCTTGTGGCTGAGGCTCTCGGTGAATTTGTCCAGACACTCCTGGGCACGGAGAGTCAGAGAGAGAGCAGGCGTGGGGCAGCTGGGCCGCCATCTCCGGACGAGCCCCGCTCTGGCCCAGGCCCTGCAGGCCCCGGGCCGACCCTCCCCTCCCCTCCCCTCCCAGAGGATCTCTGCATTCCAGGCCCCCCACCCAGCCTGCTCCGGGGGGCGGGAGGGGGCCCCCTACATACCGCCATCATGGGCTCCGGAGGACCCAGACGGGCCAGGTCACAAATGCCAGCAATGAAGGTGCGGCCGGCCGCAAGGTAATGGCGGCCACTTTCCAGGAGGCCGTTACCCAGCTTGAGGAGCTAAGAAGCAACAGGGGGGAGCAGGGAGTTGTGTGACCCCCTCACAGCAGCCCCCCTCCCTCTCCCTTCCTTCCCAGCCTCGCCCAAGCAACTCTGCGGCCCAGCCCAGTACTCCCAGTTGCGAACACACAGCTGCCGCTTTCTCACCTCTGCTGCTTTGCTCGCACTGCTCTGTGCCTGGAAGAAAAGTCCTCCCGGCCTGTCACCGAAGCCAGTGTCAGCTGGCTCCAACCCGTCTTTCTGCGTCCACTTCCACGTGTCCCTCCCTGCCCTGCCCTGGCTGCCTGGATCCAGAGCTTTCCAGAAACTGCCTCACAGGGTGAATGTGCTGCCTGGGTGGCCTTAAGTTCTAGCAGTCTTGGGGCGCCTGGGTGGCTCAGTCGGTTAAGCGTCCGACTTCAGCCAGGTCACGATCTCGCGGTCCGTGAGTTCGAGCCCCGCGTCGGGCTCTGGGCTGATGGCTGGGAGCCTGGAGCCTGCTTCCGATTCTGTGTCTCCCTCTCTCTCTGCCCCTCCCCCGTTCATGCTCTGTCTCTCTCTCTCTCTCTCTGTCTCAAAAATAAATAAACGTTAAAAAAAATTAAAAAAAAAAATTCTAGCAGTCTAAAGGCGCCTGGGTGGTTCAGTCGGTTAAGCGTCCGACTTCGGCTCAGGCCATGATCTCGCGGTTTGTGGGTCCAGGCCCCGCGTCGGGCTTTGTGCCGACAGCTCAGAGCCTGGAGCCTGCTTCGGATTCTGTGTCTCCCTCTCTCTCTGCCCCTCCCCAGCTCATGCTCTGTCTCTCTGTCTGTCAAAAATAAGCAATCATTAAAAAAAAATTTTTTTTTAAATAAATAAATAAATTCTAGCAGTCTTTACTGTCAGGAGTTTTCCCATTCTGGGCTCACTGAGCAATTTCCTCATGAACAGGAACAGACCAGGACAAGGATAGCACGTTGGGGTGTTCCCAGGGCCCATTTTGTCTGGCGCCTTCGACTGACAACTGAGGAGGCTTGAGAAACAAGGGACAGTTGGGGCGCCTGGGGGGGCGCTCAGTCGGTTGAGCCTCCGACTTCCGCTCAGGTCATGATCTCATGGTTCACAAGTTTGAGCATCGGCCTCTGTGCTGGTGGCTCAGAGCCCGGAGCCTGCTTCAGAGTCTGTGTCTCTGTCCCTCTCTGCCCCTCCCCTGCTCATGCTCTGTCTCCCCAAAATAAACAAATGTTAAAATTAATCAATTAATTAAATACATAAATAAAAGAAACAAGGGGACAGCTGACAGGCCTGAGCAGGGTCCCTCTGGTAGGGCCAGGTGGCTGAGTCAGAAACCAAAGTGAGATCTCCTGACCTCTGGCCCTTGTTATCTTCGGTCACCAGTCACCGCATTACATCCTGAGGTGACACGGCTTGGCTCTGGCCTGAGTCACCCCAACAGGGATGGAACAGGTGTCTGTGGAGCCCCTCAGGTCAGGCCCCAGGGACAGGAGACCACCAGGGAACCTCTGTGGAAAAATCCTGGGCAGAGGGGGCTCAAGAGAACTTGGGCCACGTGGGTTCTCAGTGGGTTTTTGAAAACTCAAAAACACTTCCTAGGGCTCGCGAAGGCTGCAGGGAGGTATGGCTTCACCTGAAGGTGACTGACAGGGTCAGCCACCATCAGGAAACTAACCACAACTCAGCCTCATCGGGGTCCATGCAATGGAGTAGCACTGAGCCGCGCAAGGGAAGGAACTATCCACACGTGAACTACTTGTACTAACGTGTAGCAAACCGAACGAACTTCAGGGGCGTTATTCCGAGAGAGAACAAGGACAAAAAAGGCTAATCTTGAGAGTTCACACAGCGTATGGCTTCAAGTAACATTGTAGCAATGACAAACGTCCAGAGAAGGAGAACGGATGAGCGGATCGGAGCAGGCAGGGGAGGGTATCTCAAGAGCTCCTTGCGGTGAGTTTAAGAGCTTGAACGAGATGCTGGCATGTGACAGAGCGCCGTTGAATGGCACACACAGACTTTGTTTTGTTTTGTTTTGAAAAAAAAGGACAGTCGACCCTCGCACAGCAGGGGTTTGAACCACGCTGGTCCATGAAGAAGTGGACTTTTTGTGATAAATACAGTACAGTAAATGTTATCTTCTCTCGCTTGTGCTTTTTTTCTTTCTTTTAGACACAGAGAGTGCGTGCGTGTCCGGGTGTGTGAGTGAGGGAGGGAGGGGCGGAGACGGAGAGAGAGAATCTCAAGCAGGCTCCACACTTAGGTCTGAGCCCGGCATGGGGGCTCGATCCCATGACCCTGGGATCATGACCTGAGCCAAATTCAGGGTTGGACACTTACCTAACTGAGCCATCCAGGCACCCCTGATTTTTTAAAAATTTAATTATGTATGTATGTACGTATTTAACTCTACACCCAACGTGGAGCTTGAACTCATGACCCTGAGATCAAGAGTCACGCACTCCAATGACTGAGCCAGCCAGGTGTCCCTCTTCCTTATGAGTATTTTTTTTTAATGTTTATTTATTTTTGAGAGAAAGAGAGAGACAGAGTGTGAGTGGAGGAGGGGCAGAGAGAGAGAGGGAGAGAGAGAGAGGGAGGGAGGGAGACACAGAATCTGAAGCAGGCTCCAGGCTCTGAGCTGTCAGCACAGGGCCCGACGTGGGGATCGAACTCATGAACTGTGAGATCATGACCTGAGCCCAAGTCAGACGCTTAACCGACTGAGCCACCCAGGAGCCCCCTTATGATTTTCCTAATAACACTTTCTTTCTTCTAGCTCCCTTTATTGTATAGACAGCATACGGTACACATATCACATAAAATATGTGTGAATTAACCGTTTACGTTATCGGTAAGGCTTCTGGTCAGTGGCAGGCTATCAGTAAAGTCTTTGGGGATTTAAGAATTATATGTAAATTTTCGACTGTGCTGGGGGGGGGGGGGGGTCAGTGCCCCTAATGTTCATGTTGTTCAAAAGTCAACTGTATATGCAAAACAGGTAAAATCCAGGTAAGGTCCACAGACGGTCATTGTACCATGACGACGTCAATTTCCTGCTTTTTGGTAAAGTACCAGCATTACCCCAAATGCCACCATTGGGGGAAGCTGGGTGATGGGTACATGGGACCTCTATCATCTTGTGACTTCTTGTGAGTCTGCAATTAACTCAAAGGACAACAGTTTAATTAAAAAATATATGTTAATTTGTCATTGGGGTGCCTGGGTGGCTCAGTCGGTTAAGCTTCTGACTCTTGATTTCAGCTCAGGTCATGATCCCAGTGTCACGGGATCAAGCCCCTCCATGGGCTCTGGACTGAGTGTGGAGCCTGCTTGAGTTTGTCTCTCTCCCTCCCTCTGCCCCTCTCTCCCACTTGTGCTCTCTCTCTCTCTCTCTCTGTCAAATAAATAAAATGAAAAAAAAAAGTTAGAAAGCTCCTCCAGCTGGCCTTGAGGAAGCAAGCTGTCTAGGGGCAGGGCCACATGACAGGGCACCGGGCAGCTTCGAGGAGGTGAAGGTCTCAGTCCCGCAGCAGCAAGGAGCTGAAGTCGGCCAACAACCACGCGAGCTTGGAAGGAAACCCTGAGCCTCAGATGGGACTGCAGCCCGTGGGACCCTGAGCCGCGCCCAACTCCTGACCTACAGAAACTACGCCAACAAATGTGTGTTGTTTTAAGTCACTAAATTCGGCATGACTTGTTACACAGGCGGTAGAAAGCTCACACGCCAATACGTATGTAACACGTGAGACTGGGGTAAATGCTATAGAGAAAAACCAAACCCGCTAAGGGGGCGGGGAGTGTTCACACGTGCGTGTGCACATTTTATCAAGAGTAGCCACGGAGGGCCCTACTGTCCCGTGTTTAAGTGTCTCACTGCTTTGTCTCCCAAAAGCTGCTGTGAGCTCCCTGGGGGCAGAGCGGTCTTGCGGTCCTGAGGCCCGGGCTCACAGCTGACCCGGCAAAGCCCCCAAGCGAGTCTTGTCTTCCAGGACCTCGAGCTCTTTGAGGGTGCGGAACTTCCATCTGCTTCTCTATAGCCCCCAAAGTATTGACCCCGCACGGTTAGCATTCACAAATCCCTGGAACTCCTTCGTGGTCTCCAATTTTCTCCCTGGCCTCGCCCCTCTCATATTTACCCCATCCTGGGTCCCCCGCCCATGTCACCTTTTCCAGCCGGGTCTCCAGTTCTGACACCTCGGCTTCCACCAGCTCGATAGAGGCTCTGGGAAAAGAGGGGTCACAGGAACAGAGCTTGGGCCCATCTGGTCTGTGCGCCCCCGGAGGGCTGGGGCTGGGGTGAGTGGGTAAGGGCGTAGACAGGAAAGGCTGATGGGGTCGGGGACCTGTCCGCAAGCCCTGGCCGCCTCCCTCACTCCGCGCAGTCTGAAAGCTAGTAGGGCCCAGGCCAGAGCAGGAAGGGCAGAAGGAGGGTGGATGTGGCGAGGGCAGGAAGTTGCTAACCGCCCCAGCAGGTGCTGGGGGAGGGGCGGGGGTACAAGGAGCCGAGGAGGTAGTGTCCGCTCTGGGGGTAAGAGGGGCTAGAGAGGCCCCCTCTGCATGTGAAGGGGGCAGAGAGCATCAGAGTCTGGGGGGTTCATAGGAAAGGTGCTACTATGTCCTCCGAATGGCCTAGAAGCTCCATCTTGTCCCGTTGAGACTCATTCCCTGGAAGGACATCTGGCCTGGGGAAGGGCGTGTGCGTGTGTGTGTGTGCGTGTGTCCATTGGGGATGGGGGTCGGACCTCACCCCCTCTGCCGCCCAGACCTGCGCACACTTACCGGAAGCGGGGTGAGTCTTTGAGACACTCCTCGAAATCCAGCTTGACCGTCATTTTGCTGTGCTGCACGGGGGGGGGGGGGGGGGGGGGGGTCAGACGGGCGGGGGCTGCAGGGGGAAGCGCTCCCTGCCCCAGAAGGGGTTGGTGAGGAGGAGGGGGGGGGGTCCTCTCCTGGGGAGAGCCTGGGGGTGGGGGAGGGGGCTCAATCCCTTCCCCAAGGGTTAGGGATGTGCAAGGAGGAGCTCTCACCTCACACTTGCAGGCAGTACTGGGAGGGGCAGAGGCGGGGCCAGGCGGAAAAGCCACAGCCCCACCCACACAGACTATCTGCAGTCCCCTTCTTACCAGAGTCCCCTTCCCCGCTTTTTTCTCCTTTAGCGGTGCTGGGGGCTGGGGGTGACTGGCCCTGATTCTGTCACTCAGAGACTGTGTGGCCCTGGGCAAGCTCTCTGATTCCTCAGTTTCCTCATCTGGAAGATGGGCATGACAACCTCCCCCCCCCCCCCCCCGCAACCCGCCCCGCCCAGAGATGTCGTAGGAATTAAAGAGGACATTGGTACGTTCGTGGTTTTGGGGTCCCACCAACCACCGTCCCCCTGCTGCAGTGGGGGGGCCTTCTGGGCCTCCCAGGCCCTCCCCGAGTCCAGTGCCCCAGGCTGTTCCAAGCTTTCTTCTCCGCTTCTCTGCCTGCTGTGGTTTCCTGTGTGCAGACGTCCTTCCCTCCGCCCCTCTCCTCTGTGGCTGAGCAGGCCATGCAGGGCCAACGACTCGGAGCACCCAGACTCCTGCACTTTTCTTTATTGTCCACCTCGAGGACGGTGGGCAGGGGGAGGCTGGGACCCACCCCATCCCCAGCCGGCTACGTTTTCCATTGTTTGGCTTCCCCCTCTTGTGTCCATGGAAGACGCAGGGTTTCATCTGGAGAGAAATGACTGGGCTACTGGCTTCCTTGCAGGAGGCAGGAGATCCGGCCCGCGTGACCCTGAAACTCCCTAGAATCCACCCATTCGGGCCCTCTCTCCGGGACCGGTTCAGGCCGCCCCCTTGCCCCCCACCCGCCCAGGCTCACGTCTGCTTTGGTTTTGGCTTGGGGACTTCCGGTGGCTGCCAGGCTGCCTCTCCAAGCTTTCTGGCCTTTGCCAGGTGAGCCCCTTGGGTGCCAGGCACTGACACCAGCCTGACTCTGATCTGGACCCATTGTCTTTGGAGAACAGGGCGGTACCTGGAGGGGGGTGGGGGCAAAGGGGAATCAGGGGGAGGCGCGGGACCAACAGCTCGTGCCAAGCTGGAGGGGGTCCCAACCCCTTCTGAGCCTCCCTCGTTCCTCTCTGTACAACGTGGGCCTGCACACCAGGATGCCCGAGGCCGCTCTTAGCATCTGTTGAAGGTACACTGGTATGCAAAGAAGGGGGGGTGGGGGGAGGGGAGCTTGTCAAGAGCCAGCTATTGGGGCCTGGTGCCCTCCCCAGGTTGCGATTTTGTCACTGTCACTTTCAGGCGGTCCTTGGTGGCCTTGTGATCCTGAATGGGGCTTCCTGGGTGGCCCAGCAGACGGACCTCAGTGCTTATGGGATTCTCCGTCACCCAGCTCAAGTTTGCAGAGCCTGGAAACACCACAGGGTCAAGGCTGGGGCACCCATCGGTCTGGGGTTGTCAGCATCCCCCCCTCCGCCCCCGCCCCAGGCTGACCCGGCCCAGCTCTCACTGTCCTGCTCCTCACGCTCATCTTCTGTGTCCTCCTCGAGCTCGGGGTGGGGGGAGCTCCTCAGGTATCTTCCTTTGATGTAATACTCCTTTCGTTGTCGCAGACCACTTTCCTGGCCTGACCTGACGGTGGCTGAAGCTCGGCACTGATTTCTGAAGGCAGGGGAATCTGCCGAATCATCCAAGTCCATCTGGGTCTTATGGCCACCTAGGGTATCCAGGACCCCCAGGTGTCCATTATGGCCCCCTCCACAGGGGAGAAGTTCCAGCCCTGGGTTTTCATCTCACTTCTCCGTCCTCTTCCCGTATTAGAAAATCCCAGTGACCTCTCCATCCCCCATGGTTCTCTTGGGCTTCCTGAGGACTATTCTGATGAGGCCCCCACCCCACCTGCCTTCCGTCTTCCCTGGGGGTCACCTGCCATTACCTCCCTCCCAGGTAGCAAGGCCCTGGGCCAATGGCCACTGAGAAAGATAGGGTATGGCAAAGACTCTGGACTACAATTCCCACAAATCCCTGGGGCTCCACCATAGCTAACCCTTGGCTTCTCGGATGTGGTTCCTGGTGACCAGGCCAATCTCATCATTGACTCCTCTGGCCAGTCCTCCTGTCCAGCCTCTCTCCACAGGCCTGGGCTCTGGGTCCAGCATCATGCCCCGACTGTCACTGCCTGTATTGGCACGGCCTCCTTTGTTGTTGTGCTTATTATCGTCGAAAGGAAAAACTTTGCTGAGTCTCGAAGACCTTTCCTTCATCGTAATGTGTCTTTCGGCGGTTTACGAAGTCACTGGAGTCTGTGGGCCATTGTAAACAGCTTGGCTTTCCGGCCAGGCTCTCGCTGACGGTTCACTCTGCCTCCCCTTTCCGCTCAATCCCCACCCCTCATCTCACGTGTCTTGGAAAAGTGGTCCGGAGCTCCCAAACTTCTGGTATCACCATACTGGAGGACCTTGGGATAGAGATTGTCCATTTTTGCCAACCTGAAGAGGAGGGAGACTGGTTGCGGGCACCAAACAGAGAGAACGAGGAGGGGCAGGTGGTAGACGTGGCTGGCTAATTCCCCCACCTTGGCCTTGGTCAGTCCAGATGGGAATTGTAGTGCCTCCCATTTTGGTGGCCAAAAAGCAGGCCTGGCTCAGACCTCAGAGCTCAGGGGCGGAGGGAGGAAGAGGCCCCACATCCCTACTGACCTCTGGCAGGACTCTCACCTCTTGGCCAGCACCTCCGGAGTCACCGAGGGAGAGGATGCCCCAGGCAGGTCCTCATCACTGTCCTGCAGCCTGCACAAGAGGGAGTAAGCAGTGGTGAGGGGCAAGCATCTGGAAGTATCCAATCCCTGGGGCCTCTCTGCCTCCCCCACCGCCTTTGAATAAGGAAGGGTCTGGGCTAAAAGGTTAGGGCTGAGGGCTCAGCACCTGTGGTAGGGAGTGCTGGGTTCATCCACCTTCATAAATCCATAGTCCTTGTCAGCAGGGTGGTAGGTGACTAGGATATTCATTTCGTCCCACCGCTGAGACTTGTTCCTGGCGTAGGAGGACACAGAAAGGTGTAGGAAAACTTCCAGCGACCTCCTCCTCACAGCCCTCCCACTTTCTTTCATTCAGAAACTTCTTGTACCCGCTCGTAGTCTCAGACGCGTAGCAGTGAGGGCGGGGGTCACGCCTAATGATAATCACACACGGTGTAGCCAGCGTTTACCCTGTACCTGCTCTCCCGAAGGCCTGGAAGCTCAGATTCCACCCCCCCCCCCCCCCCATAGCCCTCAGCTACTCTCTCTTCTAGTTCTCAGGACCCCGCCCCTTCCTCCTAGCCCCGCCCCCTCCAGTGTCCGAAACCCCTCCCTCCGGGCTCCGAGCCGGGTGCCAGCCGAGCTGAACTCTTTACTTCTCCGCAATGGGGGATTTCTGCATCAAGACGGAGCCGTTGCTTTTTAGGATGCTCCGGGGCCGGTCCTCACAAGGTTTGTGGGAGTGCAAGCAAGTTGGCTTGGAGCGCGGACTGCGTCCGGAGTTGTACGCCCCAGACCCCTCGGACCCGAGCCTGTAGGTCCCGGATACTCTAGTTTCAGGGAAGGGGCCATGTAATCCGCTTGGGTACGGGCCGGACCCAGTGCCGAGGTGCGCAACCTCCCCAGGGTGCTGGTTGGGTCCGGAACCGAGGACTGCTACGCCCCCGGAGGGCCGGCTAGATTCAGGACTGCGAGTTACGATTCCCCCGGGGTGCAGGGAGGGCCCAGAACCGTAAAACGGGCCTACGCTGGAGGGCGGCCCGGCGTCTGCCTCGACCGTGATTCCTCCGGACACACCCATGGTCGCCTCTCCCGGGGATTCCCCACTGCGGCCGCAGGCAGCCCCCAGAGCCTCGGGCTTCTCCATGGCCCCATCCGGGGACCTCTCTCAGCTGCCCCGCCCCGCCTCCTTGTTCCTCATAGCCCTGCCCTGAGGCCCCGCCCCCACCGTGGCGTTGGGCGGAGGGGCGTGGAGGTCGGGGGCTCGGACTGAGGCCCGGGCCCCCTCCCGCTCAGCTACCTGGAGCCGCGGCCCCGGCTTCGAGACTTTATATAGGGACCTCGGGCTAGGGGCCCCTCCGGCTGCCCCACCCAAAGGCCTTCTTTCTTTGTCTCTGGGATTTGTTCCCGCCCTTCTGCCCCATCACCGCCTTCATCCGAATTATCCAATCAGAGTCAGGGGTCCCGGTCATGGGGCGGAAGCCTTAATTGTGACGTCATAGTCCTCCAACCTCAGCGCGAGCTCGGACAGCTGGGCTGGGGGGCTTGATAGCTCGGGGTTTGGGGGGCAGCACCGTCAGTGCCATTGCTTGAATCTGCCTGCCAGGGTTTCATTGGACTCTTCATCCGTGGCTTTAAAATTTAAGGGTTTGGCTAGATTGAAGTTCAAGTGGGCTTGTTTAGGAATATCACGAGCCCCTTCCCTGCCCCCCCCCCCAGTCGACGCGCTTTGCCTCTCACGAGAAGTGCGCTACACAGTGGAGGGACTGCGACAGCGTCGCAAAATATATCCGGTCTCGGTGCGAGGGCAGAGGTTTTTATTTATGAAGCTACCGGTTCCCTTCTCTGGATGCTCCAGACGCCGCTCTTACGGCGTCGAAGGGTGTAGCGCGAAGGGAAGACACCTCCTCCTGTTGCCGTAAAGCGAAAACTTCAAGGCGTCGCCTGCCTCGGCGGGGGCGGGGTCGTTGGGGCCGCTGTCGCAAAGCTGAAGGTGGGGGGCCAGCACCCCCTGCGTCGTAAAGATGCCTAAGGCGGTCGTTTCTTCTACTGTCGCAAAAGCTCGCTGCCCAAGTCTGCACCCCACTCCGAGCCACTCCGTCACCCGGCCGTGCCGTAAAGCAAGCCTGCCCGACCCCGTCGTCCTTCTGTTCCCACCGCGGTGGTCATTAGTTCCCCAGCCCGGGATGCTTCGTTGCCCGGCAGTGCCGTAAAGCATACCTGGCCCCAGCCCCGAGCCCTATTCCCTCCGGGTGTGTGTGTGCACCGCGGTTGCCACGGTGCCGCCAAGCGCGGCTGTCGCGCGGCCCGGGTGTCAGCGGCGATGGCGGCGGGGTCGGGTGGGAGCGGGGGCTCTGGGGGAGGCCCCGGGCCGGGGCCGGGTGGGGGTGGGGGCCCCGGCGGGAGCGGCCCAGGGCCGGGGTCCGGCGGGGGTCTGGGCAGCGGCGGGGAGCTGCACCCGCGCACCGGGCGCTTGGTGAGCCTGTCGGCCTGTGGGCGTACGGCGCGGCGGCAGCAGCCGGGCCAGGAGTTTAACCACGGGCTGGTGTTGAGCCGGGAGCCTTTGCGCGACGGCCGCGTCTTCACCGTCCGCATCGACCGCAAGGTGCGGAGCTGGGTCCGCGGAACCGAGACGTGGAGGGTGGCGGGAGGGGGAGAGCGAGAGGCGGGATGGGGGACAATCGGGGCAGCCCCATCGCCGGGCACCGAGAGGGAACCGACGGACCTTATGGGCACCCGGTGACGGGCGGGGGGGGGAGCGGGAAGTAGAAACATTGAGTCTGAAGGGGAAACGGGTAAGGAGAGCTTGATTTCCTCCGGAGCCAGGAGCAGGGAAGGGACACGGGCTTCAGCCGCTAGAATGGCTAGGGAACAGGTCTCCTGGAATGGCTTGTGGCAGGCGGAGGTCGGAGAGATGTCAGGGACCTGACAGGAGGAGAGAGAACCAGGGGAAGTACAACCGTCGGAAGATAAACTCAGGCCGGAACGATGGGTGGGGAGGGACTCTCAGGGACAGGGAGGTGTGCCTCTTGTGTGTCGTCCGGTGACGAGGCCAGGGGCACAGAGGTGGAATTTGGGAAGTGAGTGAATCTGAGTGGAGCCAGGGCCCAGGAGAGAAATGGGCCAGGGGAGGAGAGCGGTGTACAAGAGCAGGGACAACCGACTTGGAGAGCTGTGCATCTGGGTGGTTGAGAAGTCACAGAGACCAGGCACTTAGAGGCGGCAGGGGGCTGCAGCCAGGGAATTTAGCCCAGACGGTGGGGACAGGCATGGTGTCAGAGACACCGAGCCGCCAGAGTAGGGAGCAGAGTTGCTAGGGGACAGCGGTGCCCACGGTCCCCTGAGACAGAGTGCAGGAAGTTGCTTGTAGGACCGCACCTCTGGGTTAGTGTCCCGCGTCTCAAGAGAGAAGAGCCAGCTGGCTGAGACGTGGCGGAGGGGGGAGGGCACGGTGGTCTGTGAAGTGTGGTTTCCTAGTGGTGGGAGACCCGTGGGGGCCCTTCCTGAGTCCCTGTCCACCGCTCTCATCGCAGGTCAACTCCTGGAGTGGCTCCATTGAGATTGGGGTGACGGCACTGGACCCCAGTGTGCTAGACTTCCCAAGCAGCGCCACGGGGCTGAAGGGGGGCTCATGGGTGGTGTCGGGCTGCTCAGTGCTGAGGGACGGACGTTCTGTGCTGGAGGAGTATGGTCAGGACCTGGACCAGCTCGGTGAAGGGGACCGTGTGGGCGTGGAGCGCACAGTTGCCGGGGAGCTGCGGCTCTGGGTGAACGGGCGGGACTGCGGGGTGGCCGCCACGGGCCTCCCCGCGCGTGTCTGGGCCGTTGTGGACCTTTACGGCAAGTGCACGCAGATCACCGTGCTACCCCCTGAGCCAGGTTTCAGCCCCCCTGCTCCCATCCCTACACCCCCCCTCGAGCCCTCCGCGCCCCCTGAAGATTCTGCCTTGACTGAACAGGGGACCCCGGGGGACGAAGGTGAGAATACAGCTCGGGCAGCGGTGGAGGGGCGGGGCAGGGGGACCGGCTGAAGGAGTGGGTGACGTGTAGTGACAAATGAGGCTGGGTGTGGGCAGGGCCTCTCCGACCCCTTTCCCCCCCACCCGAGTCTGTTGAAGGGGAAAGCAGGGGCTAGAGGAGGGGGTCTCCTGGCTGTGGGCCCCTGCAGCAGGGGCCGAACCCTCATTCCCCTCCCATCCCGCCTGGTCCCCAGCCTTCATGGTGTCCCCAGCGCAGGCCCGGCCGGAGACGTTTCCTAACAGCCTTGAGTCGCATAATGGTGAGGGCTTCCGGGAGGCTCTGGGAAGGGCAGCGGGAAGTGAGGTGGCTCAGGCGAGGGGAGGGACCTCAGGAGAGGGCCAGGGGGCGAGTGGCGAGCCAGAGGGGGTACGGCCTCATTCCAGCTTCCCTCCCCCGCCCCGCCGCCGCAGATTTTGCCAGCATGGAGCTCTCGGAGGTGGTGGGCAACGCCATCCTGTCTGCCTACAACGGGGGGCTCCTAAATGTGAACCTGAGCTCCCCCCCGGCCGGGGAAGGACCGGGGCCCAGCGGCGCTGCCACCTCGCCTGTCCTCACTTCCAACGACGCCCTGCTCTTTCACGAGAAGTGCGGAACCCTCATCAAACTCAGCAACAATAACAAGACAGCCGAGCGCCGCCGGCCCCTGGATGAGTTCAACAACGGCGTGGTCATGACCAACCGTCCGCTCCGGGACAACGAGATGTTTGAGGTGTGCGAGATCCCAGGCTCTGGTTGGCACGTCACTCTCCGGGGGCTCGCGACGGGGCTTGACCCTTGACGTTAGAAGGGTGGGGCCCAAGGAAGAGCCGGGGACTGAGGGGCCCTGTTCTATGCTCACGTTCCCCGTCTCTCCCTTCTGTCGTCACCCCTCCCAAGATCCGCATCGACAAGCTCGTGGATAAGTGGTCTGGCTCCATTGAGATCGGTGTCACCACCCACAACCCCAACAGCCTGGAGTACCCAGCCACCATGACCAACTTGCAGTCAGGTACCAGCCCCGGGCAGGGCAGGGGGCACCTTCCTAAGGCGGAGGAAGCCCGTGTCCTGAGCGGGGTGTCCGCTGCCCCCCCAGGCACCATCATGATGAGTGGCTGTGGGATCCTGACCAACGGCAAGGGCACCCGCCGGGAGTACTGTGAGTTCAGTCTGGATGAGCTACAGGTGAGGGTGGGGCGTGGAGCCTGGGCCCCTCTGTGGGGCAGCCCCGTTTCCCTGCGCCCCTGCCCGTGCACCACGGTCTCCCCTGTGACCCAGAGCAAGGCCTGTTAGCTTTTTTTAAAGTCTTTTTTTTTTTTTAATGCTTATTTACTTTAAACGTTAGAGAGAGGCAGAGCGTGAGTGGGTAAGGGGCAGAGAGAGGGAGACACAGAACCCGAGGCAGGCTCCAGGCTCTGAGCTGTCAGCACAGAGCCTGATGTGGGGCTCGAACTCACGAACCGTGAGATCATGACCTGAGCCGAAGTCAGACGCTCCACTGACTGAGCCACCCAGGCGCCCCAAGGCCTGTTAGCTTTTGCCTAGAGGTTCCTTCTGAGAAGGCAGGGCTGCCCAGTAGTTAGGCACTCGGGTTTCCGAGTCAGAGTTTTACTTTTTCTTAATCGTTTGGCCATTTGTGGTGGTGACCAGAGGCAACAAACTCGTTCTCTTTGGTAGTTTGGTGGGGTTTTTTTTTTCTTCCCTTCTAACGTTTAAAGCGAGCCTGTTAGTATTTTCTAGACTCCTTTGGGAGGTAGATGGGGTGATGTTTATGAGATGGCTTAACGCAGCGCTGGCCTCGGAGTGAGCGTTCGGGGGGGGGGGTTGCTCTGCGACTCCAGCACCTTGGGAGCGGTTCCCCTGCGGCCTGGGCTGGTGGGCAGGTTTTAGGACCGCGTTGTTCCAGGGTCCCCAGGACAAGTCTGGAGCCTGACCAGGGATAGATTCCAGACTTTCGTCTTTTCTGCTTTGACCAGGAGGGCGACCACATCGGTCTCACGAGGAAGTCCAACTCTGCCCTGCATTTCTTCATTAACGGCATCGATCAGGGTAGGGGCCGCGCGGCCAGGGCGCTCGGTGCAGGGGTCTGGTCCTCACACTCCTGCCTCTCTTTGAGGCTGGTCTGACCCCTTCCTTTGCCTTCCACCCCCACAGGCGTGGCCACCCCGCTGACGCCCCCGGTGGTGTATGGAGTGGTGGACTTGTACGGGATGGCGGTGAAGGTGACCATCGTCCATAATAACAACCACAGCGACCGTCTGCGCCGCAACAATGCCATCCTGCGGGCCCTGTCTCCCGAGGGCGCCCTCCGCCGCGCCGCCCCCGCCGCTCAGGCCGAGCCCGAGCGCCTGCTCTTCCACCCGAACTGCGGGCAGAAGGCGGCTATCACCCACGAGGGACGCACCGCCTTGAGGCCCCAGTATGGCCCGGGGGGGGTGGGGAGAAGCCCGCAGAAGGGGCTCTGACGGGCTTGCGGGAGGGGCGCGGACGCGGGGTGGCGGCGGGATTCTGAGCGGGGCCGTCGTGACAGGGAAGGGGGGAGCCTCCGGGACAGCGAAGGTCAGCAGGTGGATTGGGGGCAGCAGGAGTCAGGCAGGCACCGACCGGGCCAGGGTGCGGCGTGCTCAGAGCGTGCGCTCGTGCCTAAGGCCCCGCGTGCTGTGCCCTCAGTGCCACCGATGACTTCAATCACGGCGTGGTGCTGAGCAGCAGAGCCCTGCGGGACGGAGAGGTGTTCCAGGTGCGCATCGACAAGATGGTGGACAAGTGGGCTGGCTCCATCGAGATCGGTGTCACCACCCACAACCCTGCCTACCTCCAGTTGCCTTCCACCATGACCAACCTGCGCTCGGGTGAGCCCCCCAGCGGGGCGGGGCTGGGACAGGGTCCTCGGGAGGAAGCCACCCCCCGGAGCCCGGATGCTCGTGCTCCGGCCCTTTTCTCACTTGTCACACTTGTGACGACTCATCCGGTGGCTGAGGCCTGCCCGTCACGTGGACGGGGCTTGTGGCTGGCTTGGGACGTGCAGGGTTTTCTTGTTCAGCTCTGGGAAGAGAGCCGACCGTCAGAAAAGGCAGGCCGGGCCAGCGGCTTTGGGGGGCGGACGCGGGCACTGCCGCACGACAGGAGCCCTGGTCCCCGCTCACGTCCTCTGTCCCACCCCCACCCCCCCCCGTCCCCCTAGGGACCTGGATGATGACCGGCAACGGGGTGATGCACAACGGGACGACCATCCTGGACGAGTACGGGCACAACCTGGACCGCCTCAAGGTGGGAGAGCGTGCGTCCGGCCGGGGCCCGGCGGCGGGAGGCGGGCAAGGCGGGGCTGCCGTAGGACCAGCCCAGGCGGGAGCTCTGCCTGACTCCTCACTCCAGCCCCCCCTTCTTCCAAGGCAGGGGACACGGTGGGCGTGGTGCGGCGGGAGGACGGGACCCTGCACTTCTTTGTCAACGGGATGACTCAGGGCCCCGCGGCCTGGAACGTGCCCCCGGGTGTCTACGCAGTCGTGGACCTCTACGGCCAGGCGGCCCAGGCCACCATCGTGGACGACGCGGGTGAGGGCTGGACCGGGCAGGGGCGGGGGGGGGCGGGGGGGGCCTTGGGGGCCCTCAGAGACCCCTGTGAGCCTAATGGGCGATGACCACTCATGCAGAGGTGCCCCCAGTCCCCGAGCCACTCCCCGAAGGGAACAACCAGGTGTCCCCGAGCTCCCCGTCATCGGGGGCCGGGGGCTCCGACCTGCGTTTCCACCAGCTACACGGCAGTAACGCAGTGATCACCAACGGGGGCCGCACCGCGCTCCGCCATAACTGCCGCAGCGAGTTCAACGACGCCATCGTCATCTCCAATCGGTCAGTGCCCGGGCCTTCGTGCCGCCGGCTTCCCGCTGCCCGGCCTCGGCCACCGGGCAGGGCCTGTCTGATTGCCGCTGTCCCTGGCAGGGCCCTGCGCGACGGGGAGCTGTTTGAAATCGTCATTCAGAAGATGGTGGACCGCTGGTCAGGCTCCATCGAGGCCGGTGAGGGCACCTGGGGGTGCGTGCGCGCGCGCGCAGCGGGGGCGGAGGCGGTGGCCGCTGGCCGCCCACGGCTGGGGGCTTGGCTCCGACCTACCCCTGCCTCCTAGGAGTGACCGCTATTCGGCCAGAAGACCTTGAGTTCCCCAACACCATGACGGATATCGACTATGACACGTGGATGCTGAGGTCAGATGGCCTGCTCTGCGGGCCGTGCGGCCGGCTGGGATGGGGGAAGCGAGGCTTGGGGCCCGCGGTGGCCCCGGGCAGCCTTCCCACGTCGCCCCGCACCCTGCAGCGGCTCGGCCCCCTCTCCTCTCGGGGAGGCTCCCGCTTTTCTCTGTCCCGGAGGCATGGGGCACGGGCTTGGGTCCCAGACCCCAGGTCGAGATCCCAATCCAAGGCGCTGGGAGGCTGTGACGAGCAGAGACCGAGCAGGGGCCTGTGTGGGGAAGAGCCGGGAGACTCACCGGCCCCTTCTGTCGCCCCTCCAGTGGCACGGCCATCATGCAAGACGGAAACACGATGCGCAACAACTACGGGTGCGACCTCGATGCGCTGGGCACAGGCGCGCGCATCGGCATGATGCGCACGGCCAAGGGCGACCTGCACTACTTCATCAACGGCCAGGACCAAGGCGCCGCCTGCTCAGGCTTGCCTCCGGGTAAAGGTGACTGCGCTGTGGCTTTCGGCCCGCCCGCCTCGTGCCGGTGCCCCGCGGGCTCTCGGACTTCTGACCCCTTCCTTTCCCACCCAGAAGTGTACGCGGTCGTGGATCTCTACGGCCAGTGTGTCCAGGTGTCCATCACCAACGCCACCGGCCCCATGGACAACAGCCTGGCGACCAGCAACACGGCCACTGAGAAGTCCTTCCCCCTGCACTCCCCAGGTGCGGCCGGCCGGGCGGGCTCTGCTTCCTCACCGTGGGCCCGAGGGGGCCGCTGCCAGCTCAGGGAGCTGGGTCAGGACGGGCTCGCCCCTGAAGGGAGGGATGAGCCCAGGGTAGGCGGCGGCCAAGAAGAGGGGAGGAGGTCACGGCTGGCTGGAACGACCGAGGCGCTTCTGGCTTCTCGGCCACCAGGAGGCACGCCCGCTTTGGGAACGGGTCTCTCGTGGGGAAAGAGGCGCCGGAGGCTCTCCGATGGCAGACAGAGGACTGATGGCAAACGGGGCCTTTCCGGCAACTTCCCGCTTCCCCCGAGAGCTCTGCTCCGTGTCCTTCCTGAAGCTCGCTGTCCCACCGTCCCCTCCCGCTGCGCCTGTTCCCCACAGTGGCTGGCGTGGCTCACCGCTTTCACAGCACGTGTGGCAAGAACGTCACTCTGGAGGAGGACGGCACGAGGGCGGTACGCGCGGCCGGCTACGCTCACGGCCTGGTCTTCAGCACCAAGGAGCTCAAGACGGAGGAGGTGTTCGAGGTGGGCGGCGGGCCCCTCGCAGCGAGGCGGGCTGCCCCCCCCGCGCTGTCCCTCTGTCCCTGGCTAGCGCCGGCCGCCGCCTTTTGTCTCCCTCAGGTCAAAGTGGACGAGCTGGACGAGAAGTGGGCGGGCTCCCTGCGCCTGGGACTGACCACACTGGTGCCCGGGGACATGGGGGCCGGCACGGGCGGGGGCCCGGCGCTGCCGCCCTCCCTGCCGGAGCTCCGGACCAAGACCACCTGGATGGTGTCCAGCTGCGAAGTGAGGCGCGACGGCCAGCTCCAGAGGATGAACTACGGCCGGAACCTGGAGAGGCTGGGGGTGAGGCCGCCGGCTCCGGGGTCGGGGCGGAGGTGGAGCGGGGGCGGCGGGGGGAGGGAGGCCAGGCATTCGAGCCCGTCTCACCTTGGCGCCAGGTGGGCAGCCGCGTGGGCATCCGCCGGGGGGCGGACGACACGATGCACATCTTGGTAGACGGAGAGGACATGGGGCCTGCGGCCACCGGCGTTGCCAAGGTAGACCCGGGGAACCTTGGGCTTGGGGAGCGGGCTTGAGGCCTTCCGCGGACCCCTGACTCCTGTGTCGTGTGTGCCCACAGAACGTGTGGGCCGTGCTGGACCTGTACGGGCCCGTACGGAGCGTGTCTGTGGTCAGCTCCACGAGGCTGGAGGAGTCGGAAGGCACCCAGCCTCCCTCCCCCAGCTCGGACACCGGCAGCGAGGGCGAGGGCGAGGGCGAGGGCGAGGGCGAGGAAGATGATGACGGGGAGGAGCACAGCCCGAGGGTAAGAGGCCCCGCGGGGCAGGCGGGGCCTGTGAACAGGCGGCTGGGGTCGGTGGTCCGCGGGACACCAGGCTGTCCTGGGGCTCTCTGACCCAACCCCGGGTGGCCAGTCGCCTGTGCGCGAGCCCCGTGTAAACGCCCGCGGGGGGGTGGCTCGTACTGGCAACCCAGCAGCTCGGTCTCTCCTCCACACCAGGGCCAGAATCAAGTGGCCATTATGCCCACAGCCCTCGAGTTCCTGGAGAACCACGGGAAGAACATCCTCTTGTCCAACGGGAACCGCACCGCCACGCGGGTGGCCAGCTACAACCAGGGCATCGTTGTCATCAACCAGCCCCTGGTGCCCCAGCTGCTGGTCCAGGTGGGCCTCACCTTCTCCGCCGCTCCTCTGGCTCGGGGTGACCCAGGGCCAGCCCTCCTGGAGGAACCCCTTTCCAGCTGAGGACGAGGTAGAAGGCAAGCCCCTCGGATGAGCTTCCCGGGCTTGGGCTCGTGCCCGCGGTGGGGTTCGTCGGTCGCTTATCAGGAAGCCTTACTTGCCGGCTGGTGGGGGCGGCGGCAGCGGGCAGGGGCTGGGGGAGGCCAAGAGAGACGCCGGCCCTACGCGTGGCTGCGTGGACGGCTTTGCCGAGCAGGAGGCCTTTCCGCTGTTTGCCACAAACGGAGAGATTCAGTTAGGAACGCGGGGCATGGGGACCCTTACTGTCCCGACAGCGCCGAGGCTCACGTGGGGAAGGAAACAAGGGGTTTGTAGTTTGCGGTCCCTCCGGCCGAGGGAAGGGCAGCATCCCAGGCCACGCTGTGGGAGGTGCTGTCGCTCCCCCCCTCCCACCCGGCGGGGGTGAGGAGCCTGGTTCTGCTGGGGGGCGGCCTCTTCCGTGACGGGGGAGCGGTTGCCCTTTTCCCCAGGTGCGGATAGACTTCCTGAACCGGCAGTGGACGTCCTCCCTGGTCCTGGGCGTCATCACCTGCCCGCCCGAGAGGCTCAACTTCCCCGCTTCTGCCTGTGCCCTCAAGCGGGCAGCCTGGCTGCTGCGGGGCCGTGGCATCTTCCACAACGGTCTCAAGGTGAGTAGGGGGCAGAGAGAAGAGGGAGGGCCGGGGCCTCGAGTCGGGACGGTCTGGCCAAAAGGGTCCCCGGCTCCGGCAGTAGGACTGCGGGCGTAAAGGGGCCCCATAGTGGGGTGGACCCCATGGTGGGTGAGCGAGAGTGGGGGGGGCCCTTATCTGGACGCTCAGGCTGTCACGTTGTCCCGGGTCCCTGCCACTGAGCATGTTGTGGGGGGGAGGGCAGTGGGGGGGTTGGCGGGGAGGTGGACTCCAGATGTTTGAGGAGGGGGGGTGGAGCCCGGGCAGCGGGCCGGCGCGGAGGCCAAGCCTGGGGCCTGGCAACCGGAAGCAGAGGGAAGGGCGAGCCTGGCTGCTGCCCGTGGGCGTCCGATCTCTGGGAACACAGTAGGTCTTTCCTCCTAGATCTGTGAGAAGTTTGGGCCGAACCTGGACACGTGTCCTGAAGGCACCGTCCTGGGACTGCGGCTGGACGGCTCTGGGGGGCTGCACCTGCACGTCAATGGGCTGGACCAGGGGGTGGCCGTACCGGACGTGCCCCAGCCCTGCCACGCGGTGGTGGACCTCTACGGCCAGTGCGAGCAGGTCGGCTGTAACGTTGGAAGCGCGGAGGGGGCGACCGGTGAGGGCACGGGCAGGCCCCGGGGGCTGGGGCTCGCCCGGCTGATTTCCCGCCCCCCTCCCCTGCAGGTGACCATCGTGAGTCCTGAACCAGGGGCTGCCAGTGGCAAGAGTGCGGGAACCCAAGGGGACATGGAGAAGGCGGACATGGTAGACGGTGAGCCGGCCCGCAGAGCCCCGCCCCGCCCACCGTGCCGCGCCGCCCCGGCTCCTGTGACCTGTGCCCCCTCCTGCCCGCGCAGGTATGAAGGAGAGCGTGTGCTGGGGGCCGCTGCCTGCCGCCAGCCCTCTCAAGAGCTGCGAGTATCACGCCCTGTGCTCCCGCTTCCAAGAACTGCTGTTGCTTCCCGGTGAGTCCCCGGTCCCCCGGGACCCGCCTCGTTCCCCGGGGCAGTGCTGGGCACCTCGGCACCCAGCCTGCCCCTCGCTTTCCCGCAGAGGATTACTTTATGCCTCCGCCCAAGCGAAGCCTGTGCTACTGTGAGTCTTGCCGGAAGCTTCGAGGGGACGAGGCCCACAGGCGCCGGGGAGAGCCCCCTCGGGAGTATGCCCTGCCCTTCGGCTGGTGCAGGTTCAACCTCAGGTGTGCGCAGGGCAGGGTCACGCGGCTCCCTTACTGTTCTTTTCCGCTAGAGGAAGGAGGTTCCCCAGGGGGTGCATGGAAGACGTGGCAGAACTTCCCGTAGAGGGGACAGTGTTGGGGAGCCAGCGACCTTTGTCCCGTCTGCCCTGCCTACATCCTAGGGTGAATCCCCGTCTGGAAGCTGGGACGCTAACCAAGAAGTGGCACATGGCCTATCACGGGAGCCACGTGGCAGCGGTGCGGAGGGTGCTGGACCGAGGGGAGCTGGGAGCAGGTACCGGGGCGCCAGGGGCAGGGTGGGGCGGGTGGGGCGGGTGGGGCGGGTGGGCCCGGCCCCTGGAGGGCGGCCCTGACGCAGCTCTCGTCCTAGGCGCTGCCTCTATCCTGAGCTGCCGGCCGCTGAAGGGCGAGCCCGGGGTGGGGTTTGAGGAGCCCGGCGAGAACTGCGCCCCTCCCCGGGAGGAGCAGCCCCCTCCGGTGCTGCTCTCCCCGTCCCTGCAGTACGCTGGGGCCGAGACCCTGGCATCCAAAGTGCAGTGAGTACCCGGGGGCACGCCCGGGGTCTCCATGTTTTGCCTTCCCTTCTCTCACCTGTGCCACTTGGGTCTTCTCTCGCTCTAGAACATTGTTACATAAGAAGCATTTACTATTTTTAAAGGTGACAAAAAGGGGGGTGCAGTGGGTCAGAAGTGCGGGTGGAGCGGGCACGGGGAGCAGGGTGGGCAGCGGCCTGCACGCGGAAGCCGGGGAGCCTGCCCCGCAGTCGTTGGGGAAGGCGGTAGGGAGGGGAGTGGGGGGAGGGCCAGGCCCCTGCAAGGTGGGGGTGCCCCCTCAGGGCCTGTGTGGCCGTGCAGTTAGCAAGGGGAGGAGAGGGGCCAGAGGCCTCACGGCCGGATTTCTTCTCCCCCCGACAGATTCCGGGACCCCAAATCCCAGCGGACACACCAGGCCCAGGTGGCGTTCCAGGTGTGCGTGCGCCCCGGCTCCTACACCCCCGGGCCCCCCTCGGCCGCCCTCAGAGAACCTCCGGACCCTCACTTTAGCCCAGCCGAACTCGAGTGGGTGACCAAGGAGAAGGGGGCCACGCTCCTCTATGCCCTGCTGGTGCGGGTGGAATGAGGGGCGGCCTGGCGATGACAAGCACAGCGGGGCCCTGGGCCCGGGACTCCCAAGTGACGACCGACGACGATCGCCCCGGCACGCGCGGGGCCCGGACAGGCAGGGGGCCCTGGAGCAGGCCCTGGAGTCCTGCCTCCCGCGCCCGCGGCAGCAGAGCCATCCCCGACCGCGCGGCGGGCGAGCGGGAGCCGGGCCCGACAGCCCCCCTTTCATGCACTGACTTGGGGAGCACGACTCCCCGGACTCCCTCCCCCGTACCACTTAATTTATTTCCGTTTTCGTTCCTGTTACTGTGAATCCCGAGCAGCCCGGATCCCCCTCCGGGCCGCCGCTTCCCGGGCCTCCGGGCGGTGGGAGGGCGCTCGCGGGGAAGGCGGGCCTCTGTACAGTTGTTACGGACGCGGGTTTCCAAGCAGCCAATAAACGCCGTCCCGGAGCGCGCGCCTCGGCCTCTTTCTCGCGCGCGCGCGCGCACCGCTCCCGCGAGCCCCGGGCCCGCCCCGCCGGGGGCGCGGGCCGCGGCGACGGGGTTTGACCGCCGCCGGCACCCGTCGCGGCCGCTTCCGCCCTTCCCTGCGCCCGACCCGCGAGGCCGGCGGCCGCCCCGGCTCCGGAAGGAGTCGGCCCGGCGGCCGGATGTGACGCGCGGCCGAGGCGCGCAGGAGCCGCGGAGAAAGCGCAGAGCAGGCGGGTAGGGAGGGGCCGGGGGGCGGGCAGCGCCGAGGCTGGAGACCCCGGCCCGCCGGCGCACGCGGGGGCCCCCGGGGCCGGCCGGGCGGAGGGGGGCGGCGGGAGGGCTTCCGCCTCTGCCGGCCGGGCGCGATCCGCCCTGAGCGCCCGCCTCCCGGTAGGCCCGGTCCGAGGTCTGGCAGTCAGTGACAGAGCCGGGCGCCCACGGCCCGAGCGCCCCCGGCGGCACCATGCCCGCGCTCCTGGAGCGCCCCAAGCTTTCCAACGCCATGGCCCGGGCGTTGCACCGGCACATCATGATGGAGCGGGAGCGCAAGCGGCAAGGTGAGCCGGGCCCGAGCGGGAGGACACAGGGCCCCGGGGCGGCGCCGCTTCCCCGGAGCACGCCTCCACCCCGGGCCGTGCAGCGCGCCGCCGCGGCCGCGCCGCGGGAAGGATGAGACAGCCCCGCGGGTGGTGGAAGCCGGAGGCCGGGTCTCCGCTCCAGAACCCTTGGGCCGGGAAGGACCTTGGAGAGCACCTACTGGACCCACCCGCCTGCCCCCTCCGCGGGGAAGGAGCCATTGCCGAGATAGGCACGAGGGGCATCGTGGCGACCAGGCCTCGCTGGCCCGCGGTGCGCAACAGGCTGCTTTGTTAACCACCCTGCCGTTTTCCCATTCTGCCCGACTCTCTCTGCAGAAGAGGAAGAGGTGGACAAGATGATGGAACAGAAGATGAAGGAGGAGCAGGAGAGGAGAAAGAAAAAGGAGATGGAAGAGAGAATGTCTCTGGAGGAGACCAAGGAGCAAGTGAGCAAGCCCCCTGATCTCTCACAGCGCTTTCCCTCTGGTCCTCTTGCCTTCATCTCTGCTCCCCTCGCTTCTCAGATCCTGAAATTGCAGGAGAAGCTTTTGGCCTTACAAGAGGAGAAGCACCAGCTTTTCCTGCAGCTCAAGAAAGTTTTACACGAGGAGGAGAAACGGAGGCGAAAGGAGCAGAGGTGGGACTGGAGAGCTAAAAATAAAACCGGGGGCGGGTGTAACTGGGATCGGGTGACAATGACCGGCGTCTAGTGGCAAAAGGGGGCGCTTGTCCCCGACTCTGACGCGCCCGCCTTTCGCCCCAGCGACCTGACCACTCTGACATCAGCTGCGTACCAGCAGAGCCTGACCGTCCACACGGGAACGCACCTCCTCAGCATGCAGGGTGAGGAGTGGAGAGACCGTGTGTCCAAACGGGCCCTCCTGGGGGTCACGGCCACCCCTTCCGGCCTCACGAAGCCCCTGTCCCTCCCTAGGGAGCCCTGGAGGACACAATCGCCCAGGCACCCTCATGGCGGCCGACAGGGCCAAGCAGATGTTCGGGCCCCAAGTGCTTACAGTAAGGAGTGGGATGGGGCGTCCGGCCCTATTCTCCCCCGACCGCTCCTACCCACACCCAGGCGCCCTTAGTGACCCAGCACTCAAGTGACGGGTGTCGCTGGCGTCGGACCCACCCTTCGCGGTGTGGGGGGAAAGCCGGACACGGTGGGCCCCCGAGGTCCCGCCTCGGAGTTTACCGCGGACCCAGCTCTCGTCCTCCCTCCTCAGACTCGGCACTACGTGGGCTCAGCGGCGGCTTTCGCAGGGACCCCAGAGCACGGTCAATTCCAAGGCAGCCCCGGCGGTGCCTATGGGACCGCTCAGCCCCCGCCGCACTATGGCCCCACGCAGCCGGCCTATAGCCCTAGCCAGCAGCTCAGAGGTGAGTGGTGGGCCCAGAGGGAGGGGACTCTGGCAAGACCCAGATGAGGCGGCTCTGATGGCCAGGCGTCGTCCCTTCCTCAGCACCTTCGGCGTTCCCCGCGGTGCAGTACCTGTCGCAGCCACAGCCACAGCCCTACGCGGTGCACGGCCACTTCCAGCCCACCCAGACAGGTGACCGACACCCCTGTGCGAGCACCCTGCCCTCCCGGCCTCCCCCACCCCTGGCGGCTGCGTCACACCCCCCTCCTTCCCCTCCCCAGGATTCCTGCAGCCGGGTGGCGCCCTGTCCTTACAGAAGCCAATGGAGCATGCCAACCAGCAGACCGCCTTCTCGGACTCTGTGAGTATGGAGAGTATGGGGTCTCGGGAGTTCAGGGGAAGCGCTGTGCTCAGGGGAGCCCCCGGCTGCCTCCGGTCCTGACTCTCCTCTCCGCAGTCCTCCCTGCGCCCCATGCATCCCCAAGCTCTGCATCCAGCCCCTGGACTGCTGGCCTCTCCCCAGCTCCCTGTGCAGATGCAACCAGCGGGAAAGGTAAGGTCGGGAGCCAGGTGCGCCCAGACCCCCCACCTTCCCACTCTCGGGGGAGGGGGGGGGGCGGGCGGACTCAAGGGCGTGGAGGGAGAGGGTGCTCGCTGACCGAGCCCCCCTCTCGTCACTGCCACCAGTCGGGCTTCGCAGCTACCAGCCAACCTGGCCCTCGGCTCCCCTTCATCCAGCACAGCCAGAACCCGCGATTCTACCACAAGTGACCGTCAGATTTTATCTTCAGCCTCCCCCACCCCCTGCCGTGGGTGAGGGTCCCCGGTGTGTCCCGGTCCAATAAAATCTACCTGCCAGTGCCCCTGGCTGCTGCTGCTGTTTGTGTGGCCTCACTCGGAGGCGGCCAGGGGTCTGTGGAGGGGCGGGGTGGCCGGCAGATGCACAGCAAGTGAACGCTTGCCATGAACGGATGGCCGAGTTTGGTGGACAGGACTTCTCATCTCCCCTCCAGTCCGCAAATGCCCATTCAATTCAAAGAAGCAACTGAATTGGGGCCTTCATATTAAACTTGTAGTTTTATTCAGGTTTGATTTTAACAAATGTGTCGGGGAGAGAGCCCACAGGAAAGGGTGAAGCCCGTGGGGGCAGGGCCCTCCCAGATGCCTGAGGAGGGGGCAGGTCCCCTCCCCTCTCCTCCTCTTCCCTCCCCAGCTAAAGGGATTTGGGGAGAGACCTAGGCAGGAGAGGGGGCTGGTCCCCAGTCTGCGGGGTGGTGCTTGGGGTAAAGGGCCAAGGGGAACAAGGGACCAGAGCAGGGATGAGTGGGGGAAGGGCACAAGGACCATTTGCCAGAATCCACAGCTTTCTGATTCCAGATTGAATTTAAAAAAAAAAAAAAAAGAAAAAGAAAACAAAAACCAAACAAAACCCACTAAACCACAAGCAGCACCCGCCCCCTCTCCCCGACCAGGACTGTAGTGCGAGGGGAGAAGAGGAGGACAGTTTCGCCAAGGCCATGGGTCACTCACTCCTGGCCAAGGGAGCAGGATGAAGGGCAGGGGCTCCCCGACAGATTGAGGGGGTGTGGGGGAAACCAAAATAAAACGTCAAATAAATTGTGTAGGAGGAGTCCAGCCCGGGGCCGGGCCGGAGCTGGGCCAGGCTGGGGAAGGGGGCCTCTGCAGGCTGGAGGATCACTGCTTCCGCCACCGCCACCCTGGGGAGGAGAGACACCTGGTGAGACTGGACTGTCCTGTCCACGGTGGGGGGCGACCCTGCTGGGGCAGGAAGGGAAACCTGGAACAGGACTGAGGCAGGTTTTGTCTGGGACGCGGAGCACGTGCAGGGGCTGGGGACGGGGCAGCCGGCACACTCACCTGGGAGCCAGTTATTTCGCCATGGCCTTGATTGCAACTGCTGCCTCCTCTGTCATGGCAGACAGCACCGTGATCTGGGGGGGGTGGGGAGGTCAGACATGAGGTCAGAGGAAGCAGTGTGAGGAGAGGGGCTGGGCATTAAGGGGGGGGGGCATACCAGGATCTCTTCTCCGCAGTCATACTTCTGCTCAATCTCCTTGCCGAGGTCTCCCTCGGGCAGACGAAGGTCCTCTCGCACCTCCCCGCTGTCCTGGAGCAGCGATAGATACCCATCCTGGATGCCAATCAGCTGGGGGCAGAGGAGGAAGGAAGCTGCAGGTTGGCCCAGGTAGGGGGGGAGGATAAAGGGTCTGAGGACAAACTGGTGGCAAACCTGTAACACCAAACCCCTTCTCCGGCCGTTCCCCTCTCTCCCACTCAGTCTGTGGCCACCGACAAACCACTAACCCACCTACATACCTGGAAATCATTCCTTTTGATGTTGGGGACATCCATATTATGAGTCGACGGGCAGATATCTTCGTATTTCTTGCCAGTAAAGATGTCAATACCAACCAGGTGGACCTGTATGTGTGCATCACACGAAAGAGAAACCCGACCAAGCTCTAGGATGGAAAAGAGAAAGGCTCGAGGTGCTCCTGACTGGTGAGGGAAGTGCGACGAGGTTGTCAGGGAAAAGACCAGGGGAGTTGGAACTAAACCAATCAGCCCAAAGAAGCAGCACTAAAGCCTTTAAGAACGGGAGGCAGAAAGACTGCCCTTGACTTTGGGGTTGACAGCACAAAGAAAACAGGAGGGCAGGCTCCAAGCAGCCAGGTACCCTGAGCTACCAGAACACTGACCGATGTGCCCAGGGGACTGGGAGGACTCTAGGCAGAACATTTGGAAAAGCATCTGGACATCAGCATAAAAGGTGAACTTGGGAAAACAGGAAGCAACAAGAAAGGAAGAGCGCTGAGAAGAAAAGGCTTTGGGGACAGAAAATTATGCAAAGGGAATAAACGCCACAAAAGAACACAGACAAGGACGTAGACGTTGGGGGTGACCCAGGGTGAACCCCAAGCCAACAGAAGACAAACCAACCAGGGAACAAAACCACAAGAACTCCAGCAAGGATGAGTCAGGTCGTTTTGGGAGGGCAGGAAAAACCGACAAGCACTAGCAACAGTGTCCAGATCCAAGAGAGCGACGCAGGGGCTCGGGAAACTCCGGGAGAGGGGCAGGTGGAGACACAGTGTGACCCTGCGTCGGAGATCGGGGGCGTGGGGCGGGAGGGGATCTGGAAGCTCAAGGTACGCGGGCCCCCTCCAGGGAAGGCTGCTCTGTAGTGGGACTAGAGAAAGCCTAGGAACTAGAACCCCAGGCAAGAAAAACCACGAGTGAAAGCCAAGAAGGAAGGAGCTGCTGACCAGACCACCTAGCAAAGTTAGACTCCCACCAGTGGGGAAGAGGACCGGGCACAAGGCAATGACGGGGCACAGGAGGTAACGAAAGGCTGAAGGCCGGGGGAAGGTGGAAGGCAGCCAGAGGTGAGCACTACACAAGGAACTGGGGGGTAAAAAGAGAGCTCCGGGAACGGAGAGGGCTAGGACTGAGAGCACCTTGCTGCCGGGAGCCCCACGGATGAGGGAAGTGTGGGGAAGGCGAGAGATGGAGAGATCCAATTCTAACCTTGGCATGGCCGTGCTTGCCAGTCTTGGAGGTAGACATCTCCACGATCTTACAGGGCCGGCCTTTGAGCACCACAAAGCCATTCTTACGTAATGCTGAGCACTGCATCGGGAAGGTGGCTGAGGCCCCTGCATCTCCTGTCTCGAAGTCCAAATCATCTGCCATTTTAAGAGGCTTCGATTCCAACTAGAGTCAAAGAGAAGCGGAGTCAGTAGAGGTAGAGGTCGACAGAGCTCTCCATCCGCCCCACTGCTCTCTGGAAACGGGCTTCGGGTTTCCCCAGCCCTCCGTTCCATCACCCGCCTAAATGAAAGTCAAAGTGCCCAGGTTAAATACGGAGTTGGGACCACAAACCCTTAAGATGGGGCGTGTGTATGAAGTGGTGGGAACACAAGCCGGACCCCTAGCCCAACTGAAAGCTAAAGGGGCGGCCCGGGAACAGAAGGCTCTGGGGAGTTAGGATGCCGAATCTCCAAGATGGGCAAACGCCTAATTCCTGGGAGGCGGGGGGAGACTCAGGTGTTACTGGCCGCTGAAACCAACCACCCCTCTTCCCCACACAGAACAGGGCTATAATTAGGTGAGCAGCCGCGAGCCAGCAAAAGGGCGGGGCTACCATAGCGGGGAGAGGGGAGGGTGGAGACCGGAGGACAGGGCCCCACCCGTCTGTTACACCCCCCACCCGATCCACACGCGCCAGTCACTGGTACAGGAAACCACAAGGCCTCTTTGGGGGATTCCCGCCTCTCCAACAGGCCTTTTCCGACACAGCCGAGGGAGAGAAAGTAAAGCTGTTCTCTAACTTCTCCCCCTGCCAAACACCTCCATCTCGTTTCCCAAAGGGAACCCGGGAACCCGGCCTCTCCTCGAGGGCCCTCCCCCTTTTCCCAGGATGCACCGGTCCTGTCGGCTTTTCAGGCCGGGCCTGTGCGCTCAGTGGAAAGTGGAGGAGTGGGCAGCGTGAATGACAATAAAATGAAAGCAAAACGCTGGGAGTAGTGAGTAGCAGAAGTTCTGTTAGGCCGGCAGAGTTGGGGCTCTGAAAGCAGGAGCCCGCAAATCAGACACAAGGAGGAAGACCGTGACAAGGTGAAGAGCACCTATCACAGCGGGGAGCTCCTCTGCTCGGGACTTTAAGGCGCTGTCGGCGCGGCCGAAAAGAGCTGGGCTCCCGTCCAATCGCCCTCAGTCTCCCCGTCTCTCCGGCCACCCAGCACGGGAGAGCGCTGCTCGCACCTGGCTGGCCGCCTCACTTCCCAGGGGAGTCGGGGCGGGGGGGTAGCGCGCCGGGGGCCCATGGGGTGGGGGCACGCTAACATATGTCCGCAGCGGGCTCTCCGGGGAGATCAGGTGCGGGCCTCAGCCTTCGCCCCCTCCCCAAAATTCCAAGCTACCCTGGGCGCCCGCGAGGACCGACCACCCCTCTCCGCGCTGGGGGTTGCCGGCTCCCGCCCACCATGTGGCCTCCCGGGGCTTCCGGTGGCCGGGATCTGGGGGGAGGGGTCCCCGCGCTGCCATGCGGCCCCCGTCCACGTTCGGCCATGCGGCCTCGGACCCAGAGGGCAGCCTCCGGTAGGGGGGACACTTCCGGTGCCGCCGCCACCCCCTCCTCAAAGGCCGCGCCAGGCCGGAGCCACGCCGCCTCCCCTCCCCCCCTCTCCGGCCGGCCGCCAGCCCCCCCCCCCACATGCCCTCTCACCGAATAGCCCCCTCCCCCACCTCACGTGGCCGCGCGGCGCCCGGTTCTCAACGGCCCAGGTACCTTGGCCCTTCCGGGCCGATCTGGCCCCCGGCCCTCGCCCCGGCGTGGCCGCCCGGCGGCCTCTCCCGCGTGGCGGCCTCGCGGCTCGCCGTCCCCCGCCCTGCGTCGCTCCAACGTCACCCGGCCGGCCCCAACCGTCACCCCGCGCGCCAACCGGGGCGCGCTCCCGCGCCTCTCCGCACCTCGCGCCGCTCGCGGACCGAACCCTGTGCGGCGGCCGCCGCCGCTCCCCTTTGCCCCCTCCCCGACCCTCGAGCAGTTCCATCTCCGCTCCCAAGCCCCAGCCGAGGTTCCGCGCACGCGCGCCCTGCCCGCTCTCACCTCGCGCGAACGCACTGACTCGACCCGGTCCGCCCGCCGCGAGCCCAACCGCTGCCTCCGAGCCCGCTGCCGCCGCCGCCGCCGCCTCTACCGCCGCCGCCGCTGCTGCACACGGGTCTTAGTACGCAGGCGCCGACTCCCCACTGACCAACCAAGCAGCCCTGTGACAGCCGCGCAAGCGTGCTATCTATCCCCTCCGCCCTCCACCCCCGCACTGCGCAAGCGCACAGACCCTCCCCGATCTCCACCCTCCCTCCCACCTTCCCATCCAATGACGCGTACGCGTGACCCCGCCCCTCCCCAACCCAGAGCGCGTCCCACCAGTAGGCAGTGCGCAGGCGCACCCGGTTTTTTAAGCCCTTCAACCTCCTCTTCCCTTCCCGTGATAGACCACTACCCCTACCGGACGGGACTCGCGCCTGCGCAATAAGGAGCCCTGCACTCCACACCCTCCGAAGGGAACGCCTCGGCCTCAGAGCGCATGCGTGTTGGGAATCCTGACCGCCCCTTCCACCTCAGACGTCGTCTGTACGCCGGGCGTTGAAAAGACCACGCCACTGTAGCGCTGAGCTCGGCTAGGACGCATGCGTCTTGGGAACGCCCCACCTCGGCTTTAACTGGACTTAAACGACTCACACGTTTCAGAAAACTTGCATTGCGGGGTGGGCCCCTCGTCTCAAAGCCCATCCCCCCCCCCCCCCCCATCCCGTCCACGCATGCGCGCAAGAGCTCTTTCCGCTCACGCTTCCTAGCGCGCTAGTGTGGTCGGGTTACCGCCCATCTCAGCTTCACCTCCCGGCCTCGGGCCTGCCATAGAGTTTCGCCCGGGAGCTAGAGCGCCCGGGTCGCGGCCACCATCTTGTCGATTCCCTGGGTGCGGGGCCGCCGGGGCGGCTGCCGTACCGCTGAGCTCTAGGGAGCTTCGGAAGGCATTTATTTCTCCCCGATCCCGGTCCCCCGGCTGCTCCGCAGCAGATGTCTGCGAGCACCCTGGGAAAACTCCAAAGCGGACTGGCGTGTTACGGTCCGCTGACGCTCTCCAGGTCGTGGAAGGCGACCACGAAGCAGGGGACAACCCGTCTCTCGCGGTTTATTTCTCTGGCCCTCCTCCTAGGGAAGAAAGCTGCCGCTTTTCCCGCAACTCTGGGGTCTTCTTCCAGTTTCCAGGTTTCCGGCACTACCCTCGTGGCCACCTGCTTTGCTTCCGCAAACCAGGCGGGCAGCAGTCCTGTAGAGAAGACGAGCAGCCACATACCTGGGCTGGGAGTCCCCAACCCTGGATCTGGCTCTTGTTTTGTTTTAGAATCCCGTGACCTGGTAGATGCGTACCGCAAACACCGGCTTGAATTAATACGTTTATGCGGCGTGGTCCACTATCACTCCCCGTTCCTTCCACTCAGCTTTCTGAAGTTTCCGCCTTTTCCTTTGTAAAACGCAAAACCACCACTCCCCTCCTCCCCCCGTAAGGGTCTGGGCGCATTGTTTAAAGCCCCAACCTGCTCTTCTCAAAGATGTATTTGTCCATATGATCCAACAACTCTCCTAGGTGTATGCCCCAAATCATTAAAAAAAAAACCCAGCTACTTAAATCTTTGCAGGAAAATATTCACAACAGCGTTATTCACAGTAGTCAGAAGGTAGGAACAATCCAAGTATCCATCAACAGAGGAATGGATAAGGGGGGGGGGGTGTACAATGGAATATTATTCAGTCACAAAACAGGAATGAAGTACTAATACCTGCTTCGACTAGATGAACTTCAAAAATATTATGCTAAGTAAAAGAAGTCAGACAAAAAAGGTCACATACCCTATGATTTGAATGGCAAGAACTATCCAGAATAGGTAAATCCCAGAAGGAGAAAGTAGATTGGGGGTTGCCAGGTGCTGGGGGATGAGGGGACCAGGGAGTGGGGTTAATGGGCAGGGGGTTTTATTTTGGAATGATGAAGCGTTTCAGAATTAGGTGAAGGTGGGGGTTGCACAACACCCGATGCTCTAACTGGCACTTCATTGATCTAAAAATGGTTAGTGTTGGGGCGCCTGGGTGGCTCATTCGGTTAAGCGGCCGACATCGGCTCAGGTCATGATCTAGCGGTCCCTGCGTTCAAGCTCCGCGTGGGGCTCTGTGCTGACAGCTCAGAGCCTGGAGCCTGCTTCCGATTCTGTGTCTCCCTCTTTCTGACCCTCCCCCGTTCATGCTGTGTCTCTCTCTGTCTCAAAAATAAATAAACGTTAAAAAACAAAACAAATAAAAATGGTTAGTGTTATGCCATGTGAATTTCACTTCAGTTACCAAAACTTGTACAGCAATGTTCAAAGCAGCGTTATTCATCATAGCCCAAAAAGCAGAAACTCCTGGAGCCCATCAACTGATGAATAGATAAATAGAATATGGTGTGTCCATACAACGAGATATTACACGGCAATGAAAAAGGATGGAGTACCGGCTAAATGCTACAACATGGATTAACCTTGAAACGTGTTAAATGAAAGTCGGTCACAAAAGACCACATAGTATAGAGTTCCACTTACATGACATGTCCACAATAGGTAAGTCCATGGAGACAGAAAATAGATCAGTAGACACCTAGTGTTGAGAAGTTAGAGGGACATGGGGACCCAGAGAGGGACTGCTAAAGAGTACAGGGGAGGGGCAGAATATGGCTTTTGTGGGGCGCCTGGGTGGCGCAGTCGGTTAAGCGTCCGACTTCAGCCAGGTCACGATCTCGCGGTCCGTGAGTTCGAGCCCCGCGTCAGGCTCTGGGCTGATGGCTCGGAGCCTGGAGCCTGTTTCCGATTCTGTGTCTCCCTCTCTCTCTGCCCCTCCCCCGTTCATGCTCTGTCTCTCTCTGTCCCAAAAATAAATAAAAAAAATGTTGAGAATATGGCTTTTGTGCTGAAGAAAATGTTCTAACACTGATTGGAGCTATGGTCCCATTCTTCAGATATTAAAAAACACTGAATTGTACACTTTAAATAATTGAATTGGATGATATGTGAATTATATCTCAATCAAGTTATTCCTTAAAAAAAAGTGCTGTCGTCTTTGTGTGACTGTACCTCCCGCGTGTCATGTGCCAGTCTTAATTGATTCATTTCCCTGAGACATTGGTGAAGTGTCCTCACTGACCTAAAGCACAGACTCCATGATATGACAAGGGCACTGAGTGATAACAACCCTCGCCAACTTCCATCCAAAACTCAAAAAAGGCACAGATAATCTTAAATTTGTTTTTGGGGGGCGCCTGGGTGGCTCAGTCGGTTATGTGTCTGACTTTGGTTGTCATGATCTCACAGTTTGTGAGTTCGAGCCCCGCGTCCGGCTCTGTGCTGACAGCTCAGAGCCTGGAGTCTGCTTCAGATTCTGTGTCTCCCTCTCTCTCTGCCCCTCCCCTGCTCGTGCTCTGTCTCTGTCTCTCAGAAATAAATGTAAAAAAAAAAAAAAAGAATAAAACAAATTTTGTTTTTTTAAGTTTATCTATTTTGAGAGAGACAAGACACTGTGCAGGTGGGGGGTGGGGGTGCACAGAGAGAGAGAGAGAGAGAGAGAGAGAGAGAATCCTAAGCAGGCTCTGTGCTGCCAGGGCAGAGCCCGATGCAGGGCTCGAACTTCTCAAACCATGAGATCATGACCGGAGCAGGAACCAAGAGGTAGACGCTTAACAGACTGAGCCATCTGGGCACCCCAAAAGGCACAGATAACCTTGACAAAAGACAGAGTTCTACATACTCAGAGGAAGAAAGGGGCAAAATACTGTTCAGTATTGCAGGGTGATGAGGTACCTAGTACCCGGCCGAAGCACCACAGCATTGCTTGCGTGGAGTCCCCACAGTCCAGGGCAGAGTCCTCAGCTTTGGGAGCCCTCCCAGTTTACGTGGCCAGTCAGATCACTTCTCAAGGGACACCTTTCCTGAGCTACAAGACTAAGTGGGCTTCTCATGTTATGTGCCCTCACAGCAGACATAGAGCCTGTCACATACTGGTGACATCCATTTATTTGCGTAATTGTTCTACTCATGTCTGGCTTTCTCCACTGGAATATAACCTGTGTAGGGTTGGGAACCTGTCTGGTTCGTTATTGTGTTCCCAGCAACTAGGATTGTGCCTGGCAAATACACGGTACGCTATCGATCCTAATTTACCGTGGAGGAAAGGTACACCGGGCTCTGGCTAATCAGACTCACGATAGATTGACCAAAAAGTGGGCATCTCAGCTTCTCTGTAAATGAACTGAAATGGGGAAGGGCAACAGAACGTCTATTCTGGCTGGTCCAACTCTCCGTTCTTTTCTATAAGGAAATGTAAGTGGAAAGACAAAATCTAGTCAAGGAACCTTGACATCGGACAAGGGAATTAGCTACGTGTCCTCCAACGTTTGGTACCACACAGCTCTAAGAACGGAAGAACACAGTGCATCTGTCCTCATTGCGAAAAGACCAGTCTGTCTCCCCTTCAAAAAGAATCCTGGAAAGGGAGCCCGGGTGGCTCAGTTAGGCATCCAACTTTGGCTCAGGTCATGATCTCACAGATCGTGGGTTCGAGCCCTGCGTCGGGCTCTGTGCTGACAGCTCAGAGTCTAGAACCTGCTTTGCATCTGTCGGTCTGTCTCTGTCCCTCCTCAGCTCACTCTCTCAAAATAAATAAATATTTTAAAAATCCTTTTAAAAAAAAAAAAGAATCCTGGAATAGTGATGATCTTGGATCAGAACTCCCCTGAAAATCATTGGAGAACCTCTCTGTCTTTTTTTTTTTCTTTTTTTATGATTTACATACCAAGCAACCCCCTTTAGGTCACATAGAAATTTCTTTCTTGAGAACTGATTGAATGCACTTGATCAGATTCTATCTTAAGATGGCATTTCTTTCCCACCTTCTGTGGTTACACCCACTCACCAAAGATTAAAATTCAGATATTCGGGGAGAAACTCTCAGCTACCCATCTATAGATTTTCAATGCCTTTGGATACTGTCCCTGGCAATCCATCTGATTCATTATTTCTCATTTCTTTTCTCAGAGGGTAAGAGTTTAGCGTTCTGCTGAGAAAGAAGTTTGCCAAGTAAGTTTGTATCTCTTCTGGTAGACTTTCCAAACCTTCTATTTTGGAATAGTTTTTGCTATGCAGAAGACTCGCAACAGTGCTATGAAAAATACTTTAAGGAATAGCAGTGCGGTTTTGTGTGTGTGTGTGCGTGTGTGTTTGTTTGAAGTTTTTAAATGCTCATTTATTTATTTTTAATGTTTATTATTGAGAGACAGAGGCAGAGGGCGAGTGGGTCTGAGGCAGACAGAGAGAGGGAGACGCAGAATCTGAAGCAGGCTCCAGGCTCCGGGCTGTTAGCACAGAGCCCGACACGGCTCTCAAACTCACAAATTGTGAGATCGTGACCTGAGCCGAAGTCGGACGCTGAAACCCACTGAGCCCCCCCCCCGGGCACCGCAGCGGCAGTGAGGCTTTGGATGGGAACCAACAGTGCGGTGGAGGCTGCATGTGTAGGTTTGTAAGAAGCAATTGTGCACACCTCTTCCTAACAGCACATTCAATAATGTCTTCCTGGAAGCTTTGAAATTGACCACAGTGGAAGTGTTTACATCACAGAAATTGGCAGATGTTGTTTTCCATCTCCCAGAGCTGGTTGGTAACATTAGCAGCAGGCACTGATTGGGAAGGAGGTTCTGACATATAGAAAGTAGTGTTAGGTCAAGCTAGTCTAACACTAGGTTCGCCTGGGTGGCTCAGTCGGTTAAGCGTCTGACTTCGGCTCAGGTCGTGATCTCACGGTTTGTGAGTTCGAGCCCGGTGTCGGGCCTGCTTCGGAGGGCCTGCTTCGGATTCGGTGCACCCCCCCCTGCCCCTCCCCTGCTGGTGTTCTGTCTCTCAAAAAAATAAATAAATGTTTAAAAAATAAAGGATTCCAGGATTCTGAGAGTCTTGGGAAGCCATCAGAGCGATGGGGTGTGCAAGCCAGTCGCGAGCAGAGCTGGACTTGGGAAGGTGGGTAGGACTGGGGTTGAGGACAAGGCCGCTGTTTTTAGTAGCACTGACCCTCACAGACAGGAAAGGGGCTCCAGGCATATCAAGAGGAACGGTTTTACATGATAACAAAGACTCTGTCAAGTTTTCTTTATCATGAAAATACAAGTCTTTGTGGAAACATTTGGGAAAATCAGAAAAGAAAGAAAAACAAAAACATAACCCCCAGGACCCAGAGGCAGCTACTATTAATGTTTTACCATATTTGCCTACAAACTTTTTTCTATGCCTTTTAAAAGATACATCTGAAACAAAATACTGGGAAAAAAGAAGATACATCTGAGGGCGGGGGGGGGGGGGGGGGGGGGGCCCTCACCACACGATTTCGTGGTCTGTGAGTTTGAGCCCCGCCATCAGGCTCTGGGCTGACGGCTCGGAGCCTGGAGCCTGCTTTGGATTCTGTGTTTCCCTCTCTCTCGAACCCTCCCCGCCTTGCGCTCTGTCTCCCTCTCTCTCTCTCTCAAAAATAAATAAACATAAAAAAAATTTTTTTTAAATATCTGCGTCTGTTAGGTGCCAGATACTGGAGACACAGGGGTGGTGACCTTAGCAGTATGGCCCCTTCCCCACAGCTGGGAGGGAGGAAAACAATCGAGAATCAACAAAATATATAACATGTAACGAGTGTTCAGGCCACCTGTCTACCACCAGTGAGCGATGGGCTTATGAATGGCAGTTAGGAGAGTCAGAGGAGCTCCTGAGAAGAAGATACCACAGGGATCTTTGTGACTTTGACCTCGCCTCTTTGGAAGCTGAGAAGAAGAGAGTGGAGGTGCGGAAGACGCCTGGTTCTGGGCCCGGAGGAGAAGCCCTACTCAAAAGCCCTCCTCATCCCCCATTCTCAGAGGCCTTGCTGAACCTGGGTGCTAGAGAGAGAAGTTGGAAAATGCCGTAGACGGGGGACCAAATGCGGGGAACGTGAGCGTCAGGACCGGGCCGAACCCAGCCCAGAAGCCGGTCTTTTGGCAACAGAGAAGCCAGAGCTGAGGAACGTGAGGGAAGCCGGCCCTCAGCAGGATGAGGGAGGGTCTATGAGTTCTGGGGACAGCGGATAAAGAAAGCTTAGCTGGGTACCAACGCTTCTTGGCGTCGATAGACCAGCTTCTTGGCTGGTCTAGACCCAAGAAAAGAATATCTCAAGATGTGAGAGAGGAGGTGAGGGGGCGATGACATCCGTGTTAAGAGAAGAAAGGTCCAAGGGCAGACGGGGGCCTCACCTCCGACAGGGACTCGCGGGCTGATCTCGCGTCCCAGGCCTGTTCACCTGCCCCCAACCCCGATTGTAAGGGTTAAATTGTAGTGTAGAGCTAATGCTTAGCTTGAAAAATAACAGCTTTGTGTTGACACTGAAGGTTAAGAGATAACAGCCTTGCTTTGCTCTGGTAAACTAAGCCTCATGCCCTTGTAAATTAGGCTTCACCAATTAAGGCAACAAAAGTTCAAAGAAAAGAGCACCAGAGGCAGGGTCAAGGAGATCCACTGGTTGCAACTTAGAGGCAGAAAGTCTAAAGTAAACACCTCATTAGGCAACTGTTTCTAACTCATCTGGAACCTGTTTCTTTGTTCTGTTCCCAGGTGATGATAAAACGATGTGATCGGTTATAAAAACTCTGTCCCCCGGCTGTTCGAGGCCGCACTCTTATCAAGAGTGTTGGTCCCGATCGGTCGGCCTTGCCTCTCATTGTAATAAACTTTGTTGTGACTGTCACTGGTGCCCGTAGCATTCTGTTTCAGGAGTCGTGTGGATGCAACACGATGCCAATCCCATTCCTGGCTACCCTCTCGCCTCCTGGCCAGAGCTGGGATCTGGCTCCGCCTCCTGCCCCCGCCGGGCTGACTTCGACGGCATCTCGCATCTCGCCTGCTTCAACACCTCCGTGCTCACCTCTACCCAACACCTGTCCCACAGAGCGCGTGGCCGTCTAGCCTGGCGGACTGCGACAGCCGGGTCTGGCATGTGGCGGGTTCTGAATCACTTCTCCTTCCCGGGCTGCCTCCTCTCCTGTTCAGGATGTGCGACCCAGCCTAGAATACCAGATTCTTGGGGCGCCTGGGGGGGCTCAGTCGCTTGAGCATCCGACTCTTGATTTCGGCTCAGGGTTCGTGGGTTTGAGCTCCGCATCAGGCTCTGTGCTGACGGTGCGGAACCTGCTTGGGATTCTCTCTCTCCCCCTGTCTCCCTCCCTCTCTTCTCTGTCAAAATAAATAAATTTTTATAAAAAAAGAATACCGGATGGGACTCGGACAAGCAAGGAGATTCCCCCGCTTGGGGCCCAAGTCTCCTGCCCCTTTAGAGAGGAGGGAGTCTCTCTTCCCACCAACCCTCGGTGCATCCAAGCAGCCGGTCTTCAGGGCTCCCCTGGCCTCCCAGCCCGAGGTGTAATGTCAGAGTTTGCTCTACCTCGGTGCCTTCCGGAGCCTGGAGCCTGGCGGCGAGGCCTACATCCCCATCAGTGGTGTCAGTCCTCTGGGACCATTCGATTCAACCAAGAGCCTAGTGAAGGGCTTTAGATCACCATTCAGGGGCCGGCTCGGTCGGTGGAGGACAAGTTCCCACCTGGATTCGGGCCCTACCCAGCCCACCGCTTCCCTACAGGGCGCGTGCAGGCCCCCTGCACCTCCCACAGCCCGCGTCACGCCTTCCCTGCTCCTGGGTCACTCACTGTCTGGGGGCGGCTTCCTCAGCTATGACAATAGAGAGAGGAACCCTCTACCTCCTAAAGAGCTCACGTGACCCTGCCCGTGTGCGTGGGGGGGGGGGGGGGCAGATTCCCAGGTGGATGCCTCTGGCCGGAATTGTCCCCAGCCTGACTCGACTCTCCTCCAACCACCCAACCCCTGCTCTCCTGGCCGGGGTCTCCAACAAGCCCCAAACCAAGCCCCTGCCTGTCTGTGCCTCCCCGGGACTGCTCAGTGAAATCAGCATCATCACCCACGGTGGGAGTGGGGGGAGCGAAAAACCCAGATTTCTTGATTCCTTTCCCCTCACGCCCACATCCAGCCCTCCACCAAGTCCTGCAGACACTGTTTCCAAAACGTATCTCATACCGGCCCCCGTTCCTCCCCGCTCGCTGCCGCCACTCGAATCCGCACCCCCATCACCTCTGCCTCTGGCCGCTCTATGTCCCACAGGGGAGCCAGACGATGTTTTAAAAACAGATGGAGCAGGGGCTCCCCCGGGGGGCTCAGTCGGCTAAGTGTCGGACTTCAGCTCAGGTCATGATCTCATGGTTGGTGAGTTTGAGCCCCTCGTCGGGCTCTGTGCTGACGGCTCACAGCCTGGACCCTGCTTTGGATTCTGTCTCCCTCTCTTTGCCCCTCCCCCGCTCACCTTCTGTGTCTTTCTCTCTCAAAAATAAATAAAAACAAGCAAACAATAAATGAAATCTTTAAAAAATAAAACTTTTTTATTAAAAAAATTTACCGTTTGTTCATTTTTGAGAGAGAGAGAGAGATCATAAGCAGGGGACAGGCACGAAGAGAGGGAGACAGAGACTCCCAAGCAGGCTCCACTCTATAAGCGCAGAGCCTGACGTGGGGCTCGAACTCACGAACGGGGAGATCATGCCTTAGCCGAAATCAAGAGTCAGATGCTTAACCGACTAAGCCACCCAGGCGCCCCTATTTAAAAAACACATAAATAAATCAGGCCATATGACTCACTCCCCCTTTTAAAACCCTCAAACGCTTCCTATAACTTCTGGAATAAAATCCAGTTTCCAAAGCTTTGGTTGTTCAGGCCTTGCCTTTCTCACCCTCCTCTTTGTCCACTAAACTTTTTCGTCCAATGGGCTCAAGCTTTTCTGCCTCAGGGCCTTTGCACTAGCGGCTTCAAGCGCCCGGAACCCTCTTTCCCTCATCCTTTCCTTCGGCTCTCTTCTTCCCATGCTTCAGGTCAGCGCATAGACTGTGACACCTCCCCTGGCATTGGGGGCCTGGTGGCCTGATTCCAGATTCGGCCCCCCACATCTTACTCTCTATCACACCAGTCTGTGCCTTTCCTTCATGGCTTGTTATCACATCTGTAATTATCGTGTGGATCCATTTCCTTATGTCATCGTGGGGTCTTCTAGAACGTGAGCTGTCTGGGGGCAGGGAACGCGCGTGTCTTATCCACTGCTGTATCCACAGCACCTTTTATTTATTTTTTTTATAGCGCCTGGCACACAGTAGGTGCTCCACAAACGTTTGTTTGGGAGACGTAAATGAAGAGGCACATTTGACCGTAAACCACCTGACGTCTTTAGGAGATTTGCAGAGTGGTCCGCGAGCACTGCAGGGGCCGTTACAGCTGCTAGTGCCCTTGCCTCCCTGGCTATGCGGCCAGAGGAAGGTAGTCTGTAAGTGTCCGTGAAATTAAGGCAGGAATCCCTGGGCTTTGGGGACAGATTTAGCGTCACGGAAGCTGCGATGTACAGAGAAGCACGTGCAGCCGCGTTGCCTGCTAGAACTCTCCGTGACAACAGAAGTGTTCCACAGCCGTGTTCCGTCCCTGTCCCCGAGCCGAATGTGGATTTCGTATTTCATTTCATTTTAACTGGACTCAAATGGCCACAGGTCGCTAGTGGTTGCTGTATCGGCCCATTCAGACAATGGGAGGACCCGTCAGGAGGGGGTGAGGGGCCGGGGTGAGTAGAGACTCATTGGCAACAGGAAGAGAGAGGGCTGGATGGCGGGTCTATTAGAGCTAAGTTCACCTTGGGTCTTTGAATGTCACCCGTGAGCCTTTAATGAGAAGTCACGGCAGAATAGAGTATTTCATTCATTCGTTTGTAAGTTTGCTTGGTTATTTTGTTAACCTCTCACCCCCTTCTACCCTGCCTTTCTGTAGGGAATCGTGCCGTTGTGTATCTCTTTAAAGTTTATTGTAAGAGAGAGAGCGCGCAAGCAGGGGAGAAGCAGAGAGAGAGAGAGAGAGAGAGAGAGAGAGAGAGAGAATCCCAGGCAGGCTCCACGCTGTCAGTGCAGAACCTGATGTGGGGCTCGGTCCCGCGAACCGGGAGATCATGACCTGAGCCGAAATCGAGAGGCGGACGCTCAACCGACTGAGCCACCGAGGCGCCCCTCCCTTCTGGTTTTTATGTATTCTGACCAGATGTGACTTGTTGTTTCTGGGGCTGTGTTTTTCTTAAGTAAGTGAGACTGCGGTCTTTCTCATTTGGTTTCCTATTCTTTTTTCTCTAAGGGTCGTGTTGTGAGGGTCCGTCCGTGTTGTCACAGAGCACGGAGCCTGTCCCGGGGTCACTTCTCAGTGCTGCATGACACTCCGGGTGGACACCTACCACGTTTTACCCAGCACGCGCCCGGCGACGGACGCCCGGGTGGCCTCCCCGTTTCCAGGCACGTCTACGTGGACATCTGTGAAAGGAATCTCTTTGTGTCGTGTGCCCCGCGGATGAGTTGCTGGCCATTGACAATGTGCACGTGGAAGGTGCCTGAGTATCGCGAAAACCAAAATGCATTTCAGAAAGATGTTTCGGAGGGCGCCGGGGTGGCTCAGTCAGTTAAGCGTCTGCCTCTCGGCTTCCGCTCAGGTCACGCACGATCTTCCGGTTGGTGGGTTCGAGCCCCGCACCGGGCTCTGTGCTGACAGAGCAGAGCCAGCTTGGTGTTCTCTCTCTTCTCCTCTCTCTGCCCCTTCCCTTCTTGTGCTCTCTCTCTCAAAATAAAATAAACTTAAGGGACGCCTGGGTGGCTCAGTCGGTTTAGCGTCCGACTTCAGCTCAGGTCACGCTCTCGCAGTCCCTGAGTTCGAGCCCCGCGTCGGGCTCTGGGCTGAAGGCTCGGAGCCTGTTTCCGATTCTGTGTCTCCCTCTCTCTGACCCTCCCCTGTTCATGCTCTGTCTCTCTCTGTCTCAAAAATAAATAAACGTTAAAAAAAATTTTAAAACCTTAAAATAATAATAATAAAAGATGTTTCTGGCTGCCTTCATTTACCCAGTCAAGTAGTTACCGGTCACCTACTATGTGTTGGGTACAGTTTGAGGCACTGAGAATACAGCAGTGGACAAGACAGACAAGATCCCAAGCTTACAAATTATAAACAAGCAAATGTCAGGTACGAATAAATACTACCGTGGAAATCAACCAGGGCAGCGGGACGGCGGTGGGACAGGCTAAGCTGCTGTGAGGTCCACTGTGCAAAATGGACTGGAGAGGGCAGTTCTGAGGGCGAGGAAACCACGTAGCGGGGAGGCCACTGAGCTGATGTGGGTGAGAGATGCCGACGGTGTGAACCAGGTGGGGGCGGTGGGGTTCACATCTCTGCGCCCCGATATGGTGGAGCCTTTTCCCCAGACAGGGGTCCTGGAGATTTCCTGCTGGCAGCTGGCAATCGTGGGTCTGGGGCTCAGGTGGTCCGGGCTGGAGGCACGGGCTGGGGGGTCACTGGGTTCGGGTTGTCTTTGCCTCCCTAGGGGTGGCATTAACGAAATGCCACAAGCTCGATGCTTAAGATGCTTAGACTCCTAACAGGTCATATTTGAAGCAGGGGGGTGGAGGGGCCTCCACGGGAGGGGTCACAGAGTCAGAAGAAGAGAAGAACTGGGGGGCTCTGACCTTGAGGAAGGGGCGAGGGAGAGGCTGAGGAGTCCCTGAAGAAATCTGAGAGCCAAACGGTCTCCGTGGGCATCTGCCCCGTGGACGGAGGCGGAGGAACGGGGGCAAGCAAGGGTCCGTCGAACGAGGTAGTGCGACCGACGTCAACGCCGGTCCCGAATGCCGGGCCTGGGGAAGAGCAGAGCCTGCGTCATGCAGGCGGCCTCTCAAGACATTTGGTTGGGAAGGAAGAGCCTGACATGTGGAAAGTACTAGAGGGGAGGAGGAAGGTGGAAAAGTGTAGTCCCAGCGCGGTGGCAGGAGGCTGGTGACTCTGAAGAAAGGTCCTGGAGTCAGGCTGCTCTGCGTCTGAACCCCCCGCTTGGCCGGTTCCAGAGCTGTGTGGTCTTGGGCTGCTGGCTTACCTCCACTCTGCCTCAGTCTCCTTATCTGAAGAGTGGGTACAATGATAATAGTACCCACTCCCCAGGGTTGCCGTGAGGAATTAATGACCGAAGTCACCTAGGCTGCTTAGCACAGTGTGTCGCACATAGGTGCTAAAAAAAAAAAATCTCAACTCTTACTGCTCTCTGGTAAAAAAAAAAAACAAAAAAAAAACCCAAAACCAAAAAACCCAACAAGACAAGGAGGAAGTTCCAAGAAGGACGTGTAAATAATATCCGATGCGGCAGATGGGACAAGGAGACAGGCAGAGGGCAGAGAAAAGGTCAAGGATCTGGCAGTCCTAGCAGAGCTTGGAAGGAGGGGAAGACGGAGGCAAAGGCCGCGGAAGAGTCGACGGGCGAAGAGAAGGCCGCGGGGTCTGGGGCACTTTCTGGAGCAGCCGAGGAGAGAGAGAGAGAGAGAGAGAGAGCGCGAGCGAGCAGGTGTTAGAGGGGAGAGGGCGGAAGCTCTGGTTTGGGCTGCGAGGAGACCTGTGTCGCCAGGAGGATTTGGCACCGGCTCTGAAATCTTTCAAACAGCGTCTCCATTCGACACCGCACATCTTCTTCTCTGCAGGAGCCGCAAAGGGCCACAGTGAAGGAGGCGTTGGTTTTCGCGTTTTGTTTGGTTTTACACCCGAGAACGAGACGGGCGAGGCAGTGAACTTCAAGTGGACGGGGGGCAAACGGAAAGAGAGCGACAAAGGAGGACCCTTTTTGCCGGGGTGCCCAGAGCCCTGGCTACCTCAAGCCCCTAAACATCTGTAAATCCCCAGAAAATCACCCGTGCAGACCCTTCAACTCAACAGGGAAATTAACTGCTTCTCTCGGTGGCAGCTAATTCCTGACCGTGGAGACAGGGAGGATGTTACTGTCGTAGGAGTAAGCGTCGTTTCCTGTCGCCAGGCGCCTGCCCCTCAGCGCCCTCACCCAGGGGTCTCCTGACATCTTTTCTTAAAAACTCTTACCGCAAACAGGGCTCGTCTTTCCTGAGCTTCCTCTCCTGTCACGGTTTAACCAGCCCACACCTGCACTCTCTCTGTACCTTCTGCGTGCTTCCTCTGCTGCACTGGGAGGTCTCCTGCTCGCCTTGCTCCAGCCTTGCCCTCTTCTGAATGCCTCGATCTCGGGGCTGGACACAGGTACACGGGTCCTTAACAGTCCGAGGGAGAGTGGTCGTTTCTGCATCCCTCGCGGCCTTGCCTCTTGATTTAATTGTTCTCCCGCTTTTTTTCTCTTCTTCTACCCGCGGTGCCGGCTGCGCGGGGACACAGAACTGTCGCCTCGGACAGGGCCGGAGGGGTGGGGCGGGCGGAGGAAGCCGCAGGTGGCAGGACGGCGAGGAAGGCGGCGCCGGCGCCTCCGGGAGCGGCCGGCAGAGGGCGCGCCGGGACCGGGATTGGAGGACGGCCGCCGGAGAGCCGCCGCCGAGCCTGGCGCGGACCCCGGGGCTGGAGAAGCGCGCTTGGGGCCCGCGGCGCGTAGGGGCACGAAGGCTGGTCCACGCGCACCGTCCCGGCTAAAAATACGCGCTGCCCGGGTCCGGCAGCGGGGGCGGGGCCCTCGGGAGGAGCGACTCTGGAGCCGCCCTACTCTGGGAGGGAGATCGCAGCTCCGGGCCGAGCACCCGGGCTCCGGGGAAACCTGGGGCAAGCTTCGCGCCGGGGCCTCAGTCTTCCCATCTCTGCAACGGGGACCATCCGATTACTCGGGGGACAAGTGAGCGCCCACGTTGTGCCAGGCAGTGCTGCAGGCGTCAGGCACGCCCACCAGCTCCGTCCAGCGCAGCGGGGGCACAGGGCGACATACGCTCATATTTTCAAAAACGCTCCGAGGAAAGGAAAGGATGACGTGATGGTGAGGAGGCATAGGTCGGCCGGCACTTGAAAAGGTTGCTCTGCAAATCACGGAGGTGCGTTCTAGGTGGCGGCAAGCGCAGGTGCAGGCAAAGAAGGAAGGCGGGGGAGGCTGCGGGGAGCCGGACATCACGGCGGCGACGGTCCTTGGGGAGGCTGGGGATGCCTGGAAAGGGCTCGGGGGGGAGCTCTCTCCTTTAGGGCGCTGACTGCGCGGACAACGGAGTCGTGCATTCCGCTCTCCGTGCGTCCCACCTCAAAAATAAAAGTGGGAGCAATTGCGAGCTGGGAGAGTCGTTCTTCCGCGGCGCCTGGAGGCTCGCTCGGCGGGCGGGGACCCCGGCCCGGGGCGTGCGGGGCATCCCCCGGGCCGGGAGGAGGCGGTGTGCGGGCACGTGTCTCCGTCTCGAGGGCGGAGAAGAGCGGTGCGGCGCGCAGCCAGAGCGGAGGCTGCCGGCGCCGGCCGCGCCCCCGGGTCGTCAGGGGCAACCCCGAAGCTGCGCTCCCCCCCCCCCCCGCCCCGCCCTGCGCGCACAGGCCAGGTGGCGGTTGGGGCGCGACCAGCCCGTTTGATTTCCCGCGGCCGGTGGAAAGGGGCGGAGGGGGAGGGGAAAGGGGCCGTCGGCCAATGGGCTGGGGCGGGGAGGTCACGTGACGGCCTCGGGGCGGGGCCCAGGTGTACTTACGAGGGGGCGAGCCCGGGTCTCGGCCACCTTGCGAAGCCCGGGAGGCGTGGCCGGCGTGCGGGCCGGGGCGGGGGGGGGGCTGCTCCGCTGGGATTGGCCCGGGGGCGGCAGGCGGGGCCGGCGCGCGCCGCGGCTGCGGGCGGCGATTGGCCTCGTCCCGGGGCCCGCTGCCGGCGTGCGGGCGAGGCTCGGGGCGCGAGGACTGAGCGGGGCGACGGGTTTGCGAGCCGGGGGGAGGGGCCGGGGCGGTGGCGGCGGCGGAGGAGGCGGTGGCGGCGGCGGGGGCCGGTACTGGACCCGGCGGGATGAGCGAGGCGGAGGCGGCAGCAGTGGCGACCGCGGCGACGGTGCCCGCGACGGCGGCAGGAGTGGTGGCGGTGGTGGTACCGGTGCCCGCGGGGGAGCCACAGAAAGCAGGCGGCGGGGCAGGCGGCGGGGTCGGAGCCGCCTCGGGCCCCGCTGCCGGGACCCCCTCGGCGCAGGGTCCCCGCACCCCGGGCAACCCGGCGACGGCAGCCCCGGGGACCCCCGCGCCCCCGGCCCGGAGTCAGGCGGACAAGCCGGTGCTGGGTGAGGGGGGGCGCGTGCCACAGCGGCTCTGCGGGTGTCGACGGGCTGGGGGAGGGGTGTCGTGGAGCCCACGGAACCCAGAAAGCCGAAGGCGGGCCTGGCCCCGGAGGCTCAAAGGACTAGCTGGGCTGGGGGCAGCTGACCCAAGCGTGTTCCCCTGGTGGGAAGCCCTGCCGCGCCTCCCTGGCAGCAAGGGCGCGGTGGGTAGGTCCAGCTAGGGTCCGGGGAACGTCCCCGCGGCGGGAGACTTGGCCTGGTTGACTCAGCCCGGGCAGCGGGTGCGCTAGGAACCCCTAGGGCAGGACTTGGTGGGCCTGGTGAATACCTAGTTCTAGGTGAAGGACCCGGATTTGTAGCTCACGAGGAACAGGACGTAGGGATGGAAGGGTCATGAAAGCCTGAGCCCTGCTGTAGGGGCGCTTCAATTTGGGGGAACCGGGTCAGGATTGCCTCGAAGCCACCGGGCGAAACTGGTGGCTTCAAGTGGAGCTTCATAGGTCATGGCGAGGTGGGTTGGATCTGGAGTGCCTCCAAACTGAGTCCAACTCTCTCTTCCCCCCATCTTCTTGTCCCCACTGTGCTTCTGCCTGCCCGGCAGCCATCCAGGTCCTGGGCACCGTCAAATGGTTCAACGTCCGGAACGGTTACGGATTCATCAACAGGTATCTGAGAACCCCAGGTGTGGGGGGGGGGGCGGGGGGGGGGGACTGGTGTTTTCCAGACTGGCCTGTGGGGCTGGACACCTTCCCAGCCCCATCTCTCCCCCCTGCCGAGGCACGTGGTTGCAGTGTCCAGCTGACGCTGCTTGAAAGTCTTTAACCACAACACAAACGTGGGCGCGATGGAGCCGCCTCGGAATCTTCAAGGGCGGCAGAGAGTTAATGATCTAGGAACTTGGCCAACCTGGCTCCGGGCCTCCCGCTGCTCGTCTGTCTCACCTTGTGCTTTGGTTTGCTTCACCTCTGGGGCCGAATGTACCTGCTGTCTGCGCCTCGGGGCTCGGGGCTGGGGTCCTCACTCGTTTCCCGTGCAGGGCGGCTCCCAGAACGGTCCCCGGACTCACCGCCCTTAGAAAGGGCTGCTGGCTCATTTGAATCCCCCACCTGACGGGCCGGGCCGGAGGCCGGTGCCGGCTGGGGCCGAGGCAGGAAGCCAGCCCCCGCAGACAGAGGCGGCTGCTGCTGCTTCTCTTCGGTTGGGCTGCTGGGAGCGACTGTGGTGGCTGATTGTGAGCAGAGCCAGGTCTCCCCCAGCGGGCCCTTCCCCAGCCCGGGCACCCTGCCCAGCCCAGCCCTCCTGGGAGGCCCCAGTTCCCTCTTAGCAGGCTGACCTTTGTACAGATCCAAGTGCTTTAAAGCTAGCACATTTGGTCTAGGGAAGGATCCCTCCCTAATTCTGGAAACTGAGGACTCCCGGGAGGTTCTGGAGGAAAACCTTTGCGTTCTCCCCTCCCCGCCGTGGGATGCTAGGCTAAACTGGGGTAACAGGCGAGCAGGCAGAGAGAAGGATCGAGTATGATCTTGTTTCTCACCCTTGGTCCCTGGGTGTGTTGAGTGGGGGCCTGACCCTGGGGTTCCCCTCTGGGCTGAGGGCGAGAATAAAGTCTTGGGGATGTTCAGAGCAGGCTCTTGACAAGTTGTCCCCTTCTCAGACATATTCTCCTCCGCCTGCACCCCACCTTCCTCCTTGACTGTAGGAGGGAAGACACGGGGATTTTCCAGCCGGGATGGGGGTTGGAACAGAGGGGGTGCTGGCCAGGGACAGTTACACCCAGTCCTGCCAGGTCCTACGGTGCCCCTGGGGTGGAGAGTTGTGTCCTCGGCAGGTAAGAGCTGGCCCAGCTGCTTCAAGGTGACTTTGCAACCCCCCCCCCCCCCCCGCCCTTACAAAGCCCATGCTTTTCAGGGAGGTTTTTGGAGCTTCCAGCTCCTGTCCCCCCATGGGTCCTGTGTACCCCCAAGAAGCCAGGGGATGCTGGCCTGCTGCTTTGAGGACTAGGCAGCTCGGGAGGCCTCACCAAGGTCACCCCCCCTAACAACCCCTCCTGTTCTGTAGGAATGACACCAAGGAGGATGTCTTTGTTCACCAGGTAAGTGCTGGGTCGTCTTTGGGTGGGGGGAGAACCCACCCTCTCCTGGAAGGCCCGTGCCATAATCCTTAGCCGCACACAGCGTTTCTCCTGCCTTCCCCTCGCACGGCGTGCCCCGCAGGAAATGGTCCCCCTCCACCCGCCTCAGGTGCCTGTGTTAACCACCATGGGCCCCACTTGTGTCAGGGTGTCTTTGTGAGAAGCAACTTGTTGCCCTCTGGTCACGGCATGCTCACTACCTACATCGGGACGCGTTGACACAAGAAGGAATCCTAGGCAGTGTTCAGAGGGAAAGGACACAGGCTAGCGATACTTGGGTGCGCTGGTTCTCAAAGTGTGGGCCCCGCGGCAGCAGCATCACCTGGCGGCCAGGTTCTCGGGCCCCACCCCAGACGGGCCGAATCAGTCCGGCTCGGGGAGGAGCCCGCCCACCTGTTGTATCGAGCTCTCCAGGTGATGCTGATGCGGCCCCAGTTTGAGAACCGCTGCCGTGGCGGCCGGAGCTCCCAGGTAAGAGGCGCGGCGCGTTTTACCCACTTTGCAACTTCGGGCGGGCGCCTCCGCTGTGTGTTCTGCCTTGAGTTCTAGTCTCTGGCCTCCCTTTCGGAAACCCCTGCGGGGCGAAGGGAGGAGGGAGTGCGCCCTGGGGCGGTGCTGAGGGCACAGGCTGCCCGGAGGCCCTAGTTCGCGGCTTCTCCCCCACTAAGCTGGGCCTGCCTCGGCGCTCACCCTGCGGCCCGGCCACGAGGAAGGAAGGTGCTGAAGACCGAGAAATGGGGTGGCGGACCCGGCGGGGGTGGGGGGAGGGGGGAGGGAGGCCGCGGGCCCGCTGCCCTCACCTTCCCGTGGCCTTTCCCCTCCCAGACGGCCATTAAAAGAAACAACCCCAGGAAGTTCCTGCGCAGCGTGGGCGACGGGGAGACGGTGGAGTTCGATGTCGTGGAGGGAGAGAAGGTTCGGGCGGGGGGCGGGGCCCGTTAGCCCGGGGCCTCCAGACCGCATCCCTGCCCCGCACCCGGTGACCTCCGGGCTTCTCCGTCCGGCACCCAGCACTTGCTGGCGTCTGTCCGGCCCCCACCCCCGAGGGTCCGGGAGCCGCTCTTTCCTTCCGCGGGGGAGGCAGGAGCCGGAGGGAAGCGGGACGCGGGGAAGGAGGTTCGGGACCGCGTGTGGCTGGGCCAGGGTCTCACGGCGCGCTCCCCGCCCCCTCCCCAGGGCGCCGAAGCTGCGAACGTAACTGGGCCGGGGGGCGTGCCAGTCAAGGGCAGCCGCTACGCCCCCAACCGACGCCGGTTCCGCCGCTTCATCCCCCGGCCGCGCCCGGCCGCCCCGCCGCCCATGGTGGCCGAGGCCCCGTCGGGCGGGACGGAGCCAGGCAGCGAAGGGGAGCGCGCCGAGGACTCCGGGCAGAGGCCCAGGCGGCGGCGCCCGCCCCCCTTCTTCTACCGACGGCGCTTTGTGAGAGGCCCTCGGCCCCCCAACCAGCAGCAGCCTATAGAGGTGAGGGGGCCTGGGGACGTGGAGCCCGCTACCACCCCGGGAAGGGCGCCCGCGAGAACAGAGACCCCCGGAGGGCTGGGAAGGGCCGCCGACGCCCGGCGCCGGGCGGCCTCGTTCCCCAGGCTCCCCCAGGCCTTCGTGTGTTCCTAGGGCGCCGATGGGGTGGAGCCCAAAGAGACAGCCCCACTGGAGGGGGACCAACAGCAGGGAGACGAGCGGGTCCCCCCACCCAGATTCCGGCCTAGGTACCGAAGGTGAGAGTCCCTCTCTGGGGCTGTCTTCCCTCTGCTGTCCGGCATTGGGAAGGGCCAGGTTCTAGGAGAATCTGGAGCTGGCGGCGAGGGGCTGGCAGCTCCGTGATGGCTGATAAGGGTCCCGGTGGGGGAGAGCGTTGGAAGCCTGGCTCCTGGGGCGGGGCGCCGGATGGGGAGGCACCACGGTCCCCCTCTGCTGGGGGAGCCCCGGGAGGGAGGGAGGGAGGTGGGGCACGTTGGGTCCCTGCTCCCCCCACGGCCCCCCTGCTCCTCTCCCCAGGCCTTTCCGCCCCAGGCCGCCCCGGCAGCCTACCACAGAAGGTGGGGATGGTGAGACCAAGCCCAGCCAGGGCCCCGCGGACGGGTCCCGGCCCGAGCCCCAGCGCCCACGAAACCGCCCCTACTTCCAGCGACGGCGGCAGCAGCCGCCCGGGCCTAGGCAGCCCACAGCCCCGGAGGTGAGCACCTGGGCCGCTTGGGGGGTGGGGGGCAGGTTAGAGAAGAGGCTGGGGCCCACTCGCCCCCTTCCCCTTCCCGCTCACCCAGCCCCGCCCCCCACCTGAACCAGAGAGCCCAGACTGCAAGGCCCCCCATCCTCCAGGCCACGCAGCCCAGGTGCCCCCCACCCCCACCCCCAGCCCCTGCAGACCCCTCTCTTGCGCTGCTTTGGAGCCACTGCAGCCGCTCGTGGGTGCGAGCCGGGGCGGAGCGGAAAGAAAAAGGGTGCGAGAAGGCTGGGGTCGGGGGCTGACCGCCCCTGTTCTCTCTAGACCTCAGCCCCCATCAACAGTGGGGAGCCCCCCACCACCATACTGGAGTGACCCCAACTCGAAGGACACGTAGAGCTAACATCTGGTGAGCGGCGGCCCCGGGCGCCGGGGCGCTGTGCCTGAGGAGTCCCCACTCACGCTTTATCCGTTTCTCTCTCTCAGGTTATCTGCCAGTTTTTCCAACTGCCCTGCCCCCCCCCCAGCACCCCCTCCCCCCCTTCCCCCAATTCCTGACATCAAAACGGCGGCTTTCCCCTTTTCCTTGAGACTCAGGAGGGCAAAACGACCGCCTTTTGCTTTCTCTCCCTCCCACCGTGGGTGGAGGGAAGGGACCCAGCCTTCTTGTTCAGAGGCCCCACCGCCCTCCCCGGAACCAGGCTGAGAAGGAACCAGCCGGCCCTTCCCTCCTCCTGGTGGTTTTCTTTCCCACCCAGTTTATTTTTCGTCTCCCTTCCAGCCCGTCCCTCTGAAGCCATTTTATGAACCGTCGTGTACCACCTGAGCCTCCAGTAAAAACGAAAACAGGCTTTTCTGTGCTCTTGTCTCTGCCTCTTTTCTGTGGAGAATCCCTGCTAAGGCCCCGTGGAAGGGGAGGCAGGGCCAGGCCTTGAGCCCTCCTCCTGGCGTCTCTGGCCCGTGAGAGTCCCTTTCCCATCTGTAACCTGGGGCTGGTGTGTCTCCTGCAGGATGGACGGTCCGGAAAGTCCTGAGAGCAGCTCTGGCACTTTCGGCTCCAACTTACCGCTCATTTACCGTCGATAAGAGCGATGACTGGGGGCGCCCAGCAGGCTCGGTGTAGAGCCTGTGACTCTTGATTTCAGGGCCATGGGTTCAGTCCCCGTGTCGCCATGTCGGGTGTGTGTTTTGTGTTTTTTAAAACAATGACTAGAAACAGAAGTGGGGGCGGAGTGACTGCCTATGGAGGATTCTTTGGCCTTGAGCTAAGGCAGGGTGAGAGAGACAGCGAGGGGGGGGGGGGGAAGGGGAGCTGTGCTCGCTGTCAGCCGGTCCTTGGGCACCCCACGACAGGACGCGCGTCTTGTAGGGCGACTTTATGTCTGCATCTCCTATATACACGTCGTACAACAGACCTTTGGTTCCTTCTCCCTGCCCCTTTTCCAAACATATACAAAAATATCGAAAGGCTCCTCCCACCCCGTTTACAGGCCGCCTTTCAAATTCCTCTTTCCCTTAGTTGGTCAAAAGCTTGTGGGTACAACACCCTTCGGGACGGGAGGAGAGACCAGAGCAGGGCCCCCTCTCCCCGCGCGTTGGCCCGTGCCCCCCTCTTGCCCCAGAAGGTTGGGCCCAGAGGGCTGAGCCTGCCAGGAGAGGGGAGCGTAGGCCCTGGGAGGGGACGTCCTCCGGGAGGGGTCGAAACCGGACGCGCTTGGCCCAGAGTCTGTGAGGCAAGAGCTCAGAGCCAAGTGCCAGAGGAGGAGGGCGAGTCCGAGGTGGCAGGGGCCACGGCTCCGGTCCTCTGTGCTTCAGTCTGCCCACTGAACAGTCCCCGGGCCTCCCCTCCCTGCAGCCCCCCTTCTCTAGCAAGGGAGCCACGTCTTCTGGAACTGAGGGTGGGGGGTGGGGGGGGTGGGCCACGGAGGAAGGAGGGGGCGAGACGGGAGAACGGCCCACCCTGACGGCCACAGCCTAATCACACCACATCAAGGATCCACGAGTCACACGAGGGGAATGAGGCGTTGCCAAGTCCACCCTTCCCTCCAGCTTCCCGACACCCCCCCCCCCCAGGCTGCAGGGGCTCCTCCGCCCTGGAAGTAACAGGGAAGAGAGGGTTAAAGTGCACAGGTGAGGCGGGGGTCTGGGTGGGGGTGGGGGTGGGGGTGGGCGAGAGCACGGCCCTCCCGCCGCCGCCGCCGGGCCCCTCAGTCATTCTCATCGTCCGGCCCCAAGTACTCCAGTTCCGTGCTGGGCTTCACCTCCTGCTCTAAGAGAGCGGGCGTCCGGCGGAAGTCGGCCGAGATCTGGTCGAATGTCCGGCCTCGGGTCTCAGGCACCCTTAGGAAGGTGAAGGTGAGGAAGCAGAGCAGGAGGACGGCGAACAGAAGGAAGACGTATGGGCCCATCGCCTCCTGGACAGGCGGAGGGAGAGGTGTCGACGGGGGGGGGGCGGGGGGGGGGGGCGCTGGAGGAAGCAAGGGGGCCGGCGGGGACCTGCCCCACCCTGGCCTACCGGGTAGGAGGCGGGACGGGGGCAGGGCACCTACCGCTATGTACTGGAAACCCATGCCGATGATGAAGTTGCACGTCCAGTTGGAGAAACCAGCCACGGCCATGGCCGCCGGGCGGGGGCCCTGGCTGAACAGCTCAGCCACGATGAACCAGGGGATGGGCCCAGGGCCAATCTCAAAGAACGCCACAAAGCCGAAGATGGCCACGATGGAGACGTAGCTCATGGCTGGAACCCGCTCCTGGGGGACGGGCAAGGAGAGGAAGGAATTCAGGTCCCGTCTTTCTGGATCTTCCTTTGCTCTCAGTGCAGAGAACTGACATCTACCCCTCCCAGCAGCTCACGGAAGAGCCTGCCACCCTGAGTTAGAACAGGTCTTGGAGCATTTCTGACCACTGCCATCCAGCCGGCTGCCCAACTGCTACTCCGTTCAGGGCAGAGAGAATGTTCTACGTTCCCAGCTATCAAGGTGGTCGCTTCTCCGGGCGCCTGGGTGGCTCAGTCCGTCAAGCGTCTGACTCTTGATTTCGACCCAGGTCGTGATCTCATGGTTCTGTGGGTTCGAGCCCCGCATTGGGCTCTGCACGGACAGCGTGGAACCTGCCGGGGATTCTCTCTCTCCCTCTCCCTCTGCCCTTCCCCTGCTTGCGCTCTCTCCCCCTCTCTCTCTCAAAAAAAAAAAAGAAAAAAAGAAAAAAAGAAAAAGAAAAAAGAAAAGCTAGTTGGTTCTCTCTTGGTTCTCAAACTGGGTCCTTGGGAATTGTTGTTCCTAAAACTAGACAGTGACTCTCCTCCCTGGCTGCCACGGTTCTGCCCGAGCTTCCTCCCAGAGCAGGGAGAGGTGCAGGAACATAGGGGAACGCGGACCATGCTCCCGGCCCGAGGCTGGCCCCAGTGCTCCTCGGGGCGGTGCCCTCGGGCTGGGCCGCTGGCTCCCTCCCCCTCCCCAGGCCTCACCAGCAGCAGCAAAGCTATGGTCATCAAGATGGCACATCCACACATCCCCGCCAGGCCCAGGAGGTGGAGGGTCCGACGCCCCGCGCGCTCTACCAAGAACACCTGCGAGGAAGAGTCACGGCTTGGCAGGGGGCCTCCGGGCACAGGAGCGGGAGGGACTGGGCGGGTGGGGGCTAGTGGGGGACACGAAGGCGATGGTGGGCGCCCACAGTTACCGAGACCAAGGTGAAGACCGTGTTGACCACGCCGGCCCCTATGGTGGCGTAGGCTGGCCGTCCTACCCCTGCTGTCTCGAAGATGCTGGTTGAATAGTAGAACACCTAGGAGCGGGGGAGAAGAGAAGGGGATGGCAGGGGTGTCCCTCCCTCCCCTGGTGGCCACACCAAGCCCGACAGACCCGAGTTTGAACACAGGGAGCCTGCGCCCTTCTTCTCCCCTCCTCTTGGGCCGGGCCCCGACCCCCTGCCCTTCCCGGAGGCTGCGACTCGCGTACAGCGTTGATTCCCGAGAGCTGCTGACTCAGCTGCAGCACGACAGCGATGGCCAGGGGCTGCCGGTGGGTGCGGCTGCCCAGGAGCTGGAGCAGGGACAGCGGCCGCTCACGCTCCAGCTTCCGCTTCTCCTCTTTCAGCTCAGCCAGCGCTCCAGACACGTCGGCCCAGCCCGTGAGGCGCTTCAGGCCTGGGGGCGAGGAGGGCGGGGCCTGAGAGGGAGGGCGGGCGGGGAGGGGGTCTGGGAGGGCAGGGAGGGGACCTGGGGGGGGGGGCTGGGAGGGCGGCCGAGCAAAGTGGGGCACAGGCTCACTCTTTCTGGCCGGCCCCTCCAGGTTCCGGCTGATGTAGAGGTAGCGGGGGCTTTCCGGGCACAGGGGCAGTAGGACCAGCTGCAGGAGGGCAGGCAGCACCGTGATGCCCAGCAGTAGTGGCCACAGGGTGGCCGTGCCCAGCATGGACTCCAAGCCCAGCACCTGAGGAACGAGGGTGGGCAACGGGACAGGCCATTCAGCCCGGAGCCCCACCCAGCCCCCCGCCCCCCCCCCCCCCCCCCCACCTAGCCACTCATAAGGCCTGGCCCAGTCACCTGGGCGATCAGAATGCCAATGACGATGGCCAGTTGGTTGAGCGTCCCCAAGGCGCCCCGCAAGTGAGTGGGGGCGATCTCCCCCACGTACATGGGCACCAGCCCCGACGTGAGCCCTGGGCAGAGGGAAGAAGAGAGGGCTGAGGGCAGCTGGCCACTCCCCCCTGCGGGTTCAGTGATGGTGAACGGACAAGATAGCCGGGCACTGGGCAGGGCCGTGGCGCCCGTCGGTACCTGAGTAGGCGCCAATGAGGAACCGTCCGAGAATGAGCATCTCGTAGGACGCAGCAGCATTGGCCAGGCCCATGAGGGTGCCCCCCAGCACCGCCAGGATGTTGTTGACCAGCATGGCCCTCTTCCTGACGGGCAAAGAGTGGGGCTGGAAGTTAGGGTGCCATGCTGTGACCCCTGGTCCTGTCCCTCACCCCTGCCCTCCAGGCCCATACCTTCCCAGCCACTGAGAGACGACACCAATGAGGAAAGAGGAGATCATGCCGCCCACAGAAAAGATGGCCACGGACAGAGCCCAGAGGGTGGTGAGGGTGCCTGGCGGGATGGAGCTGGGTCCCTCCGGCCCCTGCCTCCCCAGCCACGTCTCATTGTAGCTCTGTTCAATCACCTGGGGGGACAGCGTAAGAGTGACTGCCTGCAGAGACGTCTCCCTCTGCTGTCCCTTGCTGTCCCCTGCCCTTCTTGTTTAGACAGTCCACACTCTGCCAGCCACAGACCCCTCACCTTCTGCGGGGCATTGATGACCCCAATGTTATAGCCAAACTGGAGGGAGCCAAGCACAGCAGAGAACACGGCGAGGACCAGGGTCCCAGTTACTCGCTGCCGTGGGGGCTCCCCGTCCTGGGTAGGCAGAAGAAGAGACGAGGCATGTCACACAGAATCATGCTTCCTTTCTATCCTCCAGGGGCCCGGGCCCAGCCGGAGGTTTAAGATGCTGGGTTCTATCCAACATGTTGGGTGAGGGAAACTGGGCCATATTAGGAATAGAGCAAAGATCTCAGTGTAAACAGGAGTAGGAAGAACCCAACAGTGATCAGCCATGAAAAAGAAAAAAAAAAAAAAACCAACACGAAAACTGGATCTTTGGGTCCAGCAAGCTGAGAAATGTTTGAGGACCTCGGGCCTCACCATTCCTCTGTGACCTTGGGACAGGCTTGGCCTTAAGACTTGAGTTGGAATTTGGGTGACCTTGGGTGAGTCCCTTCCCCACTCTGAGCCTAGGTTTCCACTGGGTTGGGGGGCGGGGCGGGTAGGGGTGATGTTGCCTGCTTTGCCTACCTGTCAGTAAAAGTCAGAAAGTCAAAGTCAAATGTTAACAGTATTCGGGACACTGCTGGATTGGTAAAGCGAAGTGGGCCTTATCATCCGCCTCTGCCCCCTTTCCTCTCCCCCTCTGGGGGCTCCCTCAGCGGGCTCCCGGAGGCGCCCAACAGGCTCAACAAAAGACAATTCCAAAAAGGACATCGCGGTCATTCCTCCCCGCATATGGCCCTTGGGGTGGCCTTCTCTGTCCCCGCCCCGGCCTCCCTTCCCCCTCCAGGCTCCGACGAAGGGCGGGGGGCCGTGCCCGGGTTCTGTCTGGGGGAGCCAGGCCCAGGGGATGGGGGCGGGAAGGTGGTGTGAGGGGCGGTGGCGGTGGTGGCCGCTCGCTGGCGGTACAGACTGTCTCTAAGCGGAAACCTGAGCTGGGGGAGGGGGGGGCTGACACTCCCCTCAGCCCCTCCACCAACCGTGGGGCTGAGGGAAAGTTCAGCGTCCTGGAGGACGGCCAGGGGTGGGGGTGGGGGCCCACGGAGAGCCTCCGGTCCTCGAAAAACTTCCCGAGAGGGCCGGGACAGACGGACAGCTCCAGGAGGGCACGGCTCGCCCGGATCTGCTTTCTCAAGCTGGATCGAGGGCAGGGTGTCCCCGATCCCGGCGCAGCGCGCCTCGTACTGGAGAAGGGAGCGAACCCTGGACTCGGGAAATCCAGTGGTGGCCCGTGTCCCCGAACTGTCCCCGAGACCCACTCAGCCTCTTGGAAGGACTGGAATCCGACAGTCACGGGTTGCCCCGCAGGGGTATAAATAGCCAGGCCCCCACCCCCACCCCCCACCCTCCCCCCTGCGCCTGCGCAGGGACCGCCCCCTAGCTGACCCCAAACGCGACCCCAGCCCGAGTGAAGAGGGCCCTGTGCCCCCGTCCCGCCCCCGCATGCTGAACCCTACTTCGGAGCCGATCTGTTGGAAACCCGACGGCATCTTGTCTCAAGAACCGGAGGCGCAGGAGCAGCAGTTAACGGGGAGGCGACTGGGGGTCGGCGGTCCCGGCCTGGCGGGCCGAGGGCGCGGGGCGACGGGCGTCCCGGAGCGACCGCGCGGAGGGCGAGCCTGGCGGGACCCACTGCCGCGAGCCAAGGATGCAGAGAGCGGCAGGGCTCCCCGGGATCTGGCGCAGCGGGGCTGGGGGGAGAGACCCGAAGAGCCCCCGCAGCCCCCACGGGCCACGCCCTTCGCAGCACCCATTGGCCAGGAGCCCGCACACCCCAGAAGGCCACGCCCCTCCCTAAGCCTCGTGTTTAGAATTTGGCACCGGGGAGCGGGTGGGGCCGGCGAGACCACGCCTCCCCGACGTGCCCGACGGGACACGCCCCGCGGGTTCCCGCCCGCCTCCCGCGGGCAAGTTTGGAGACCCGGTCCCGGGACACAGCGGCCCCGCCCCGCCGCGTGCGGAAACTCCGCCCCGCAGCCGGGGTTGGGGCCGTAGAGGCGACTTGGGTGCCCTTCGCCGAGGGTTGGGACCGCGGGGTCCGGGAGGAGGGGATGCGGCAGGTAGGCTGGCCCGGGAGAGAAGTCTGGCGGCCCGACGCAGCGCGCGCGAGGTGGCGCGCGGGGTGGCTGGGGAGCAATGGCCTGGAGTAACCCCCCCGCGGCTATTTTTAGCTCCCACGTTGGGAGATGCCAAATGTCAGGTCCCGGGTGTCCCGGCCTGTCCCGGGCGGGGGAGGGCAGGGAGATGGAGCCTTAAAGGGTCCGAGACGCGCTAACCACGCGGGGACGGCCCGGGTGGGGGTGGGGGGACAGGAAATTCCGCTCCTAGAGGGTGGCGTGTGTGGGCCTGGAGGTCCTCCTTCCGTGCACCCCTGCACCTCTCTGGCCCTCCCCCTACACCCGTTCGGCACACTGGCTCCTGGAGGCGGCCTGAGGGACAGCTGGTCACACCAGTCACGCCACCAGCCTGAGGTTCCCGAGCCGCCACCAGTGTGCCGGCCGCGTGGACGACTTGGACACGCTCTCCAGAGGCCGCTCCGGGTCTGAACCCCCAGCCAGGAGGGCGCGACCTAGTGTTGGCGCGCCGCGCGTTCCGCGGAACGCGCGGCGCAGCCCTCGGGTCCCCGAAGCGCGTGGCTGTAGCGCCACCTGCGGGGCGAGCGAGGATCCGCAGCGGATCCGGGCACAGTCGTCTCTGGCCCCCTGTCCCTCCCCGGGCCGCCCCCGAAAGGCTTCGTTACATCCAGCCCAGGCCTCCTTCGGGAGCTCCGGACCCCAGTGCTCAGCTACCGCCTGCGCCGGACGGCTCGCATCATCAGCATGCCCACACCCGCTCTTCCTTCTGACCTCTTCATCCCCGTGGATGGTCCCGTTGGCCACCCTGTCACTCCTGGGGGAATCCCGGAGGTCCTGCTTGCTTCCTCCTCCCTTGCCCCTTCCCCTCCTCCCCTTCCCGCCTCCCGCCTTTATCCAGTGCGTTACCAGCTTTGGTGCGCTGACCTCCTAAATTCACATTCATCAGATTTTCTCCACCTGCCTTGCTGCCGCCTTGGTCCAGACCACCATTAACCTCCTGCTCCTTCCTTTCCCTGCCGCGGAGGACGGCGTTCAAGGCAAAAAAGTTCAACCTCATCACTCCTGCCCCCAAACTCTCTGGTTCCTTGTTGCCCCCACGTCAAATTCAAACCCCTTTTCAGAGTGAAAACTCCTGCTTTTCTTATCTCTGCCTCACCTTCCCTTCTTTTCCCTCGTGTTCTAGGCAATACCTAACCCCTTGGTGGTGGTGGTGGTTTTTAAGCTTATTGATTTATTTTGAGAGAGTGAGCACAAGTGGGGCAGGGGCAGAGAAAGAGAGGCAGAAAGAGAATCCCAAGCAGGCTCTGAATTGTCAGTGCAGAGCCCATAGGGGGGCTGGAACTCACAGACCGGGAGATCATGACCTGAGCCGAAATTGGACGCTTAACCCACTGAGCCACCCAGGGGCCCGATACCTGACTCCTTGTACCCAGAACACATGGTGTCATTTCTATCCTGAGTGCCTTTGCTGTACGAATCTCTCAATCTGGAAAACCAGAAGACTTCTGTTCACCCTTCAAAAAATGCCCACCTCCTCTCTGAAACCTTTCTTGGCCTTCCTCTGGGGGGCGGGGGTAGAGAAAGAAAGCCTCGTGTCCCCAGCGTAGTAGATTGTCATTTGTTTTCTTCCCTCTGTACTTAAGCCTTGAGCATAGAAGTTCACCTTGTTTCCCTCTGTGCTCCCAGCACCCAGCCTTAGTGACGGGCACTCAGTACATGTTGAATGAACGAATGAATGAATGAATGAATAAATGAATGAAGGTCTGACCCTATGGCCAAGAGCACAGGCTGGAGAGCCGGCACAAAAGAGGGAACTATCAGGGGACTGGCTCCACCTATCTGGCCAAGGGGGCGTAGATGAAGAACTAAAGTGTCAACATTGAGGAGTACCAATCCTTTAGGAGCCGAAAGGAGCGGAAGTCATTGATGGAAGCAGGGAAGGGCCAATGAGGAACCAGGGACTCGGGGATGCTACAAGGGGAGGAGGGGAAAAGCCAAGCAAGGTGCCCAGAACAGAGGGGTTAAAGGGGGGTGCAGACTGGGAGCAGATGGAAAGTCAGTGTAGCAGGTGAAGTTCTGGGCTCTGCTCTACGAGGGCACATTCCTGCTCTCATTCAGATGCTGTGTTTCCGATGCTTCTCAGCGACCCTTCTAGACAAGAGAGAAGTCAGGAGAGCTGGGGGGGAGAAAGAAAGGTGGCCTGGAAGGTGAGCAAGGGGTTGTTGATAGAAGATGGAAGGAGAGGAGAGACACATGACATTGCGGGGGGGGGGGGGGCTTTACATCGGAGCTCACACGCGCGCGTGCGTGCGTGCATGTGTGTGTGTGTGTGTGTGTGTGTTGCTTCTTGATAGACAGCTGTAGCCCTTCCCAAACTCTGCCCTCTGCCACTGGGAGTTCATCCCTGCAGGCTTTTGTTTCCAAAGCTCCTGTGACCACTGCCTTCTGGCTGGGTTCAGCCCGTGATGGGTAAACGATGGAGGTGGGAGGGGGCAGGAGAAAGCCAGGATGCCCCCTCCCCCGCCACACACACACACACACACACACACACACACACACACACACTACCTTCTGCTCCTACTTCACAGGACCATTTGGCTTCCAGTTTCTGGAAGGCAACCTGGATTCCCGAGCTTCAGCAATGCCGTCTCCCCTGTTCGCTCCTTCGCTGCATTTTGTCTATAGATCAGGGTCTGAGGTGCAGAGGTTTGAATTAATGACACAGTTCTTGGTGCATTATCTGTGTTGATTGATGTCTTGTTTTTATTTTATTTTGAAATGTTTATCTTTACTTTTGAGAGAGAGAGAGAGAGAGAGAGAGCGTTCGAGCAGGGGAGGGGCAGAGAGAGAGGGGAACAGAGGATCTGAAGCAGGCTCCAGGCTCCGAGCTGTCAGCACAGAGCCTGACACGGGGCTCGAACTCACGAACTGTGAGATCATGACCTGAGCCCAAGTTGGATGCTCAACCCACTGAGCCACTCAGACGCCCCATACGTCTTGTTTTCATTTTTTTTTTTTTTTAATTTTTAAAAAAAAATTTTTTTTTCAACATTTTTTATTTATTTTTGGGACAGAGAGAGACAGAGCATGAACAGGGGAGGGGCAGAGAGAGAGGGAGACACAGAATCGGAAACAGGCTCCAGGCTCCGAGCCATCGGCCCAGAGCCTGACGCGGGGCTCGAACTCACGGACCGCGAGATCGTGACCTGGCTGAAGTCGGACGCTTAACCGACTGCGCCACCCAGGCGCCCCCGTCTTGTTTTCATTTTAAAAGCTATTCTCTTTTGGGGCATCTGGCTGGCTCAGTTGGTACAATATGTGACTCTTGATCTCAGGGTTGTGAGTTCAAGCCCCCCGTTGGGCATAGAGCTTACTTAAAAAAAAAAAAAAAAAGGAAAACAAAACTTTTTTGGATTCACAACCCATTTCCCTTTGTCCTCCCTCAAAAGGCAGCCATTCCAATGCATTTCATGCTCACTTGTGTTTGTGCTCTTGCAAAACATCAGTTGTTTTCTGTGCAAACATTTCTTTATTTTTATTTTTATTTTTTGACAAATCCTATTTTATTATTTATTTTATTTTATTTTTTATTTTCTTAAACTTACATCCGAAGTAGTTAGCATGTGGTGCGGCAATGATTTCAGGAGTAGATTCCCTAATGCCTCTCCCCCACTTAGCCCATTCCCTCCCCCCACACCCCCTCCAGCAACCCCCAGTTTGTTCTCCATATTTCTGAGTCTCTTCTGTTTTGCCCCTCTCCCTGTTTTTATATTATTTTTGCTTCCCTTCCCTGTGTTCATCTGTTCTGTGTCTTAAAGTCCTCATATGAGTGAAGTCAGATGATTTTTGTCTTTCTCTGACTAATTTCGCTTAGCCTAAGACCCTCCAGTTCCATGCACGTAGTTGCAAATGGCAAGATTTCCTTCTTTTTGATTGCCGAGTAATACTCCATTGCATATATATACCGCATCTTCTTTATCCATTCATCCATCGATGGACATTTGGGCTCTTTCCAGACTTTGACTATTGTCGATAGTGCTGTATAAACATGGGGTGCATGTGTCCCTCCGAAACAGCACACCTGTATCCCGTGGATAAATGCCTAGTAGTGCAATTGCTGGGTCATAGGGTAGTTCTATTTTTAGCTTTTTGAGGAACCTCCATGCTGTTTTCCAGGGTGGCTGCACCAGCTGGCATTCCCGCAAACATTTCTAATTTATGTAAATAGCATCTTGTTATATATTTCATTCTGATCCTACTTACTGACCAGAAGCACTATGTTTTTTTTCTTAGTTTATTTATTGTGAGAGTGTGTGTGTATGTGTGTGTGTGTGTGTGTGTGTGTGTGAGAGAGAGAGAGAGAGAGAGAGAGAACACTAGTGGGGGAGGGATAGAGAGAGAGAGAGCGAGAGAGAGAGAGAGAGAGAGAGAATCCCAAGCAGGCTCCCTGCGGTCAGTGCAGAGCCCCACTCGGGACTCGACGACCTGAGCCAAAATGACGAGTCACATGCTTAACCGACTGAGCCCCCCAGGTGCCCTTGTAAGCACCATGGTTTCAATCCTCCTTCATGCTCTGTGATTACCAAGTCTGTTGCGTGGGGGCTCCACGGTGTCACTCACGCCACGTGTAGTTAGTTGCTCGAGGTCCCGCTGGTCAACACCCATGTCACCTGCGGTTCCCAAACGCAACAAAAGAGTGTGTCAGTGCACATTTCCTACCCGGCTTGTTACCGCTTCCTGTGAGAACTTCTTTGGGAGAGACATCGCTGCCTATCCGTATGTCTATTATTAATTGTATCTGTCTACACAAGTGGAATTTCTGAGTCATAGGGCATACTTATACCTACTTTGACTAAGTATTACCAGCTTGCTCTGAAGACTGACTGTCCCGGGCTCCGCGTCCACCAGCAGTGCGAGAGGCTTCTGTTACCGCCCCAGCCTCTCAGCAAACGGCTAGATGCAGCAGTTAGGAGTGTGGACCCTGGGGAGCGCCTGGGGGGCTCAGTTGGTTGAGCGCCTGACCTCGGCTCAGGTCTTGATCTCACGGGTCCGTGAGTTCGAGCCCCGCGTCGGGCTCTGTGCCGACAGCTCAGAGCCTGGAGCCTGCTTCGGATTCTGTGTCCCCCTTTCTCTCTGCCCCTCCCGGGCTCATGCTCTGTCTCTCTCTCAAAAACAAATACACATGAAAAAAAAAAAAAAAAGTATGGACTCTGGGCTCACACTGCCTGAGTTTGAGTGCCCTTACTAACTTGCTGACTTTGCCCTTGGGAAAGTTACCTAAGCTCTTTGTGTGGTATATACCTCATCTGTAAAACGAGAAGGGAGATAATAATAACGTCTACCTCTTAGGGTTTTAATGAAGGGGAATAATGTAACACTCATATGGTGCTTAGAGTGGATCGAACCCAGTTATGTTTTTTTTTTTAACGGCTTTATTGAGGTATAATTCACAAACAATAAACTGCACATATTTCAAACGTACAATTTGCTAAGTTTTGACCGATGTCCACACCCACGAAAGCATCCCCGTCATCAAGATAGTGGACATATCCATCATCCCCCCGGGGTTTCCTTTACCTCTTTGTAATCCCTCCCTACAGCCCTTTCCACCCACCCCTGTAGGCAGCCAGTGCCAGTCTTTCTAGAACACTTTGCATTTTCTGGAATTTTATGCAAATGGAGACATACAGGATGTATGGGGGGGGGGGTCTGGCATCTTTCACTGCGTAATTATTTTGAGATTCATCCATGCTGTTGTGTATCTCAAGAGTTCATTCCTTTTGGGGGCGCCTGGGTGGCTCAGTCGGTTAAGTGTCCGACTCTTGGTTTCGGCTCAGGTCATGATTTCCCCGTTTGAGAGTTCGAGCTCTGAATCAGACTCTGTGCTGACAGTGAGGAGCCTGCTTGGGATTCTTGCTATCTTCCTCTCTGTCTGCCCCTCCTCCGTTCACGCTCACGCGCTCTCTAAATAAATATTTTTTTAATTGGATTTTACTGGTAATATATACAATTATTTATTCTGGAGACAACTGATGTCTTTATAATGTGAAGTCACCGCATTTATAAGCTCAGGGGCTGTTTCTCTATTCTTCCAAGTTATCTATGTCCTTTATTTGAATTAAACTTTTTTTTCTCCCACTGAGGTCTTGTCAATACTTGGTTAATTCCTAGGCGCTTTATAATTTTGATGCAAATTGAATGTTATTTTACATTGTATTTTCCAGTTGGTTGTTACTGGTGTAGCAAAATGCCAGCAATTTGTTTTGTTTCATTTTGTTTTTTGTAGCTGGATCTCGCATAGAGCAACCTTGCTGAAACTAATTACTAATAGTGTCTCTCGATTCTATTCCTTTTTTTTTTTTTTTTTTTTTTTTTTTTTTTTTTTTTTTTAAGGGAGAGAGAGAAGGAGCAGGGAGGAGGGGAGGAGAGAGAGGGAGACAGAATCCCAAGCAGAACGTGCTGTCAGCGCAGAACCTGACGCGGGGCTCGAACCCACAAACCGTGAGGTCACGACCTGAGCCGAAATCAAGAGTTGCGTGCTCAACCAGCCGAGCCCCCCGGGCGCCCCTCCATTCGCTTTTCTAACGATACAGTTATAACATCTGCAAATCAGTTTTATTTTGCCCCTTTCAATCATTACACCACTTCCTTCTTTTATTTCTTTGTAGTAGCAATCAAGACCTCCAGAACTCGGTCCAAACAAAAGCGGTAACAGTGACTTTCTTTATCCTTTTCCCGAAAATAAAAGAGGTGAGCCTGATACTTTTTCACGAGGCATAAGAATGTCCTTTCTAATCTTTGTTTGCTAGAAGTTCTTGTCATCAGTAGGTGTTGAACCTCATCTTTCTCTTCCGGCGGTCCCAGGCCCCTCCCAGCCGACCAGCTCATTTCCCCAGGTATCTCCCTCCCTTCTCTTCGTGGAGAGAGACCTCCACACCATCCACCCCCAGTTTTCCACTAAACGCCACAGTGATGCTGCCTGGCCACGCTTTAAATCGGTGGCTCTTAGCCGGGACCCATTTTGCCCCTCTCGTCACCCCGACATCCGGCAACGTCTGGAGCCATTTTAGATTGTCACCTTGGGGCTCAGCGGAGGGCTCTCCTGGCGTCTAATCAATAGAAGTCAAAGATGTTATGCTAAATATCCTATAATGAACAGGACAGTCACCTGCAACAAAGAGTTATCTGGCCCCAAATGTCAATGGTGCTGAGGTTGAGAGATCCTGCTTTAAAATTAGTACTATAGGGGCGCCTGGGTGGCTCAGTTGGTTAAGTGCCTGATTTGGGCTCAGGTCATGATCTCACGGTTCGTGGGGTCGAGCCCCACGTCGGGCTCTGGGCCGACAGCTCAGAGCCTGCATCCTGTTTCGGATTCTCTGTCTCCCTCTCTCTCTGCCCATCTCCTGCTCACATTCCGTCTCTCCGAAAAATAATTAAACATTAAGGACAATTAAAAAAAAGAAACGAATACTACAAAATCGCAAAGGGGCAATCCACACAGGGTCTCGGCCCTTTCCACTTTCTTCACCCAACCTGGTTTTCCCTTGGCTGGTTCCTTGCTAGTCACTTCCTAGAAAGGTCTCCCCCCAGTGGACCCAACCTCATCACATTGCCCCGTTTTATTGCCTTTAAAACGTGCACCATCTTGTTTATGCCTTTATTGTCTGCTTCCTCCCTCTGGCATCCGAGTGACAGGAGGGCAGTGTCCTCACCTGGGTCGTTACAGCTGTACGTCCGGAGCAACGTCCGGAGCCATTTATACGGGCCCTCGGGAAACATTTGTTGAACAAGTGGATGAAAATATCGTTAATTTGTAGTTTATTTTGTCATCCATTCATCAAATATTTATTGGCGATAAACCCGGAGGCATCGACAGGGGAAGACTGACACTGAGTAAATAGGCACACGAGGAAATAGTTTCTGTGATAAGAAGCCGTGCAGTTAAAGCCCCAAGTAGCGGTGAGTGAGCACATCCACCGAGGGATATGACTCAGTCTGGGGCGGGGTGGTCAGGTCAGGCTTCCCGGGAGAAGCGAGACTCCAGCTGATTGCTGAAGGATGAGTCGGATGCGTCGGTCAGCAGGGTAGAGGAAGGAGGGGAGGGGACAGGGACAAGAGCATCCAGGCGTAGAGAACGGAGTGTGTGAAGGCAAGTAGCAAAAGAGATACACGTCGGGAGCAGAGAGAGGGCTCGTGTGGCCGAGGCACAGTCCGGCGAGCCACGCACGGCATTTATTTTGCCAAGCCCAGTATAGCACCGCTGCAGCGAGCAGAGACATTGGAGGCTTTTAAGGGTTTTGTTTTATTTTTATTTTTTTAAGTTTATTTATTGAGAGAGAGAGCGAGAGAGCGCGTGCATGCACGTGCACCCGGGAACGAGTAGGGGAGGGGCAGAGAGGGAGAGGATCCCAAGCAGGCTCAGCGCCGTCAGCTCAGAGCCCGACACGGGGCTCGAGCTCGCGAACCGTGAGATCAGGCCCTGAGCCAAAATCGGACACTTCATTAACTGAGCCGCCCGGGTGCCCCCTACGTTAAGGATTTTATTTTATTGGAGCTGGAAAGTACCTTAAAAAAACAACAACAACAACAACTCGGGGCACCTGGGTGGCTCAGTTGGTTGGGCTTCTGACTCCTGATTTTGGCTTAAGTCACGATCTCACTCTTGTGGGTTCGAGCCACATCGGGCTCTGGGCTGACAGTGTGGAGCCTGCTTGGGATTCTCTCTCTCTCTCTCTCTCTCTCTCTCTCAAAATAAATTATAAGAAACAAAGATAGGTTAAAAAAAAAAAACACACACCACCTCACCATGAATCAAAAAAGGAGAGCCTTACAGAGAAATGTTTGAGAGGACAAAGAAAAATGGGAAATGTGGGAGAGTGGAGGGAAAAAATAGACACGGTGAGGGGGCTGGAGACGTGTGGGTCTGGGAGCGAAGAGGTGGGTGGGGAGGACTCCGGGCAAGGAGGCAGCGGAGCGGCGCTGCGGGGCGCGGGGGCAGGGAAGGGGCTGGGAGGTAGACTCCCGAGGGAGGAGGAAGCCCCGCATGACGCCGAGAGGGCGCACAGAGTCAGGTCCGGGCTCAGAAGGAAGGAAGGGAAGGAGAAAGTGGAGTCTCCAAGGGAAGGGAGCGACAGGTGTGGCCAGGAATGTCACCTAGGCCTGACCCCGCTCCCCACCCTCTGCTGACTTCTGGCCTCAGTGCTTTCTTCCTTTTGCTAGGAAGGACCCTCGTCGCAGGTGGGGGATAGTGACCCCCTAGAGGCGGGGTGCCAAGGGTCCAGGCAGGTCAGGGATAGGGATTGGAATGGACAGCCAAGAAGACGGGGCTGTGGAGGCTGGGGCCTGGAAGCCAGGTGTCAGCTGGAGGGTGGGATAGGAGGGTGGCGGCCAGGGGGCACGGGGCGTCGGGGTGCTGCTGGGCCGGTGGTTCTGGGAATGCAGACTCCAAGGAGGCTGCCGAAGGGGGGCAGTTCTGAGGGACTGGAGCTATGGTTCCCCAAGGTGGGGACGCTTAGGAGAGCCGACTGAGGGAAAGGAAGAGCAGAGGGGTGGGGACGAAAGTAGGGCAGGACAAAGAGCGCCTAGAGTAGAAACCAAGAGTCCCAGCGGAGGGGAGGGGTGGGGGGGTGTGGAACCGAGGGGCCCAGGGCGTCCCCGGGCTCTGGGGCCGCAGTATCCCAGGCGCACCTGCCGGGGAGAGGAGAAGGGGCATCCCGCTGCCCAGGGAAGTCCAGTCTGGAGGGGCTGACTCCAAGCTGGGAGCTCCGGAGAAGCCGCCGCCTCCTCCCTACCCGCAATCCAAGCCGGGCAGGAGAAGGGGCGTGACCCTGGGGCTCAGGTTTCTTCCTCTTCACCTGGGCAAGGAGGGGTGGGGGCCAGGACTTCCGGCTCAGGTGAGTGTCCCTTCGGTGACGTCAGGTCACCCTCGGCCGCCCTCCGGTCCCGCCTCCCCCCCGCGCTCCCGGTGCCCGCGGGGGCGCGCCCCTGACGCCCTACATATACTCAGGTGCGCCGCACCTGTCCGCCCGCACCTGCCCGCTCACCGCCGAGCCACCGGGCACTGCAGCCTCAGGCCGACAGCCCAGGGCACTTTGGGGGCTTCCAGTACCCAGGACCGCGCGCACACCGCCCCTCCGCCTTTCGTCTGGGTAGGGTCGCGGAGAACGCCGGAGGGGACCGCCTGGCCTTCGCGGGATCGCTTTTTCGACCACCAGTCCCCGGGCGTGGCCTGATCCTTCTGTGAGACCCTTGCCCCGCCCGAAGGATCGATTTGTGTGTGTGTGTGTGTGTGTGTGTGTGTGTGTGGTTTTTTTGTTTTTTGTTTTTTTTCTCGAGTGACAAAAAGATCTGCAGTCACTTGACCCCAAACTTCTCTTCGGGTGACTCGTCTCTTTCTGTGGGGCTGCCCCCCCGAGGTGGGTTTGCTTTACCGCAGGGTCGCCCGCCCGGCGTCCCCAGGCTCTTCCGAGGGCGAAGATGGCCAATTCGGGCCTGCAGCTGCTGGGCTTTGCCTTGGCCCTGCTGGGCTGGGTGGGCCTGGTGGCGTCCACCGCCATCCCGCAGTGGCAGATGAGCTCGTACGCGGGCGACAACATCATCACGGCCCAGGCCATGTACAAGGGGCTGTGGATGGACTGCGTCACGCAGAGCACCGGCATGATGAGCTGCAAGATGTACGACTCGGTGCTCGCCCTGCCGGGTAAGGCCGCGGGGCCGACGGGGCGGACGCGCCCGGGAGCGAGGGCGCCGGGCGGGGTGCGGGGCAAGGGCGCGAGGCCCGACGCCCGGGGTTGCCGGGGAGCAGGACGCGGAAGCGGCCGGACCGGGCCGGGGGCGGGGTGGTGGGGGCTGCACGTCGGCTGCGCCCCCTTCCCCCCGCCCCCCTGCCCGGGCCTCCCCGGGTCTCGGCGCCCGGCGGCCCAGCCCCCTCTAGGCCTCTCCTACCCCCGCCTCCCTGCGCGGCTGGCGGCCTCCGTCTCCCGCCCTTTTCTCTCGGACAAAAGGCGGCGCGGGGCGGAGGGCGCTGGCTCCGCGGAGGAGCCGTGCGCGCCGTCAGACGAGGGCCGCAGCCTGCGGCCTGTAATCTTATCGGCTGATTAGCCGAAGCCACAGAGCCGGTGGCCGCGATAGTGGGGGTCAGGGCTGGGCCGCGGGCCGAGATCTGCGGCCCGTGCGGGGGCTCCGGCCGCCGCCGCCGCCCCTCTCCGCGGGCCCCTTCCTCCCTGCCCCCCCCCCCCCCCCCTCCCCTGCCGGGGCGGTTTCGCCGAAACCCTCGCGCCCCGGGCGGGTCCTAGGGCAGAAGGAGGGCGGGGCGGAGCGGCAAGGCCGCGGAGCCGGGACGGGGCGGGATCCACCCGGCGCTGCGCGGGGCTTGGACGCCCAAGGGGCCCCAGCCCAGCGACCCGCGTTTCCAGGAATGAGGGCGTCCTTCCCCCTTCCCCGCAGCGGCCATACAGGCCACCCGAGCCCTCATGGTGGTGTCCCTGGTGCTGGGCTTCCTGGCCATGTTCGTGGCCACCATGGGCATGAAGTGTACAAGCTGCGGGGGAGACGACAAAGTGAAGAAGGCCCGGATAGCCATGACCGGAGGCATCATTTTCATCGTGGCAGGTGAGCAGCCGGCCCAAGGAGGGCCCAGCGCCTCTCTTCTCCAATCGCAGCGTGGAGGCGCGCAAGGTGCCGGCCTGGGGCCTCCTAACATGCCAGTCGTTCTCTCCCCCAGGTCTTGCTGCCTTGGTAGCTTGTTCCTGGTATGGCCACCAGATTGTCACAGACTTTTATAACCCGTTGGTCCCCATGAATCTGAAGTAAGTGTGGGAGCCCGGCCTCCTAAAGGGGCGACAGTTCCGGATCCCCCTCCAGGGAAGGCCGCGTTTCTGACCCTAACCCCCTCTCTCCACAGGTACGAGTTCGGTCCTGCTATCTTCATTGGCTGGGCGGGGTCGGCTCTGGTCATCCTGGGAGGCGCCCTGCTCTCTTGCTCCTGTCCCGGGAGTGAGAGCAAAGCTGGGTACCGTGCACCCCGCTCCTACCCCAAGCCCAACTCTGCCAAGGAGTACGTGTGAGCCGGGGGCCCCCTGGCCCAGCCCGGCCGCCTATGGTGTGCCCGGGGACCTGAACCGGCCTGGGGCAGAGCTCGGCCTGTGGGCGGGGTGCCGAGACAGAGAAGCCCCGCCACCCCGCTCGCGCACCTTGTACAGTTCCCCCGAGGGGGTTGGGTGAGGGACGCAAAAAGAGGAGGGTGTGCTTTTTGTACAGGAATAAAACCGTATGTTTTGGAAAGGAGGCTTTTTTTTCCTCCCCCTTCAGGGTCTCTGCTTTCTTTCAACCCAGATCCGTACAGGGAACCTGGAACCTTTAAGTGTATCTGCTTCAGTTTAAAACAACACGCACCGAGCGCTATCGGTGTGCAAGGCCCTCCCCGTGGCACCGTTGTCACTTGGGCCCCAACGCCAGTGACTCTCCAAGACTCAGGTGCCTGGCTTCCCTGCCTCTTCCCACGCAGTCCCTCCCACTGCCAACTCCCGCTTACACGGCTAGCAAAGTTTCTTTTTTAGTAAAAAAATAGATTTTATTAGGCTGGGAAGGGAGGCGTCTCTGTTCCCTCACCTTCCCCTCTGCCCCTTCCCATGTTTTGTCCCGCCTGGAAGCTACTCCGACTCGGGGGTCACGAGGCAGGACCTCCGCACACAGAGAACACAGGTGGGGCAGGGTGAGGCCGCGGCAAACAATGAAAGGATGGTTACGCGTCCAAGGTCTCTCTCCCCCCTCCCCAGTACAGGCTGGTCAAGGCTCCCCGTCAAACATCCAGGTCACCATCTGGGTCTTCTGGGTCCAGGTCATCGAACGCATCTGGCTCATAGAAGACGTGGCCGGTAGCACGGCCGGGCCCAGGGCGCAGCAGAGCCTGCTGTCTGGGGAGAGGAGGGGGGAGCGGGTGCTGGCGAGGGTGGGTAACGGGGTCCTGTCTGGACACGCTTCCTGGTGACTGACTCCCTCCTCTTTCTCTTTGGCTTTCGTGTTTTCTTGGTTCAAGTCCCTTTCTCTGACCTCCTCGTTTAGTCAGCATGGGAGCCGCATCCGGTACCGGGATAGACGGATGCCGCTCGCCTAACGATCCCCTACGTTCTTAGCAGCTCGAGGGCACGGATCCTGCCACGGTCTGGCTTCGCCCACCCACGCACTGAGCACAGAACGACAGGCATACAGAGGCCATTATGAACCTGTCCCTACCACACCCAACCGGCTTCCCGTCCTCCCAGTAACACTGTTGCCTAGAGAGGGGCAGGGCCACTTCCCCAGGGTCTGGTCTGGCTCAGCCCAGACCCGATTGCTCTGTGACCTAAGGCTCTAACGGCGAGAAAAGAGACCTAGAGGCCCTTTAGCCTCGTTGGGGCAGGAGCGGGTAGAGAACCACTCCCCAGACTTGTCTTTGGAGGTGGACTTCAGCCCCTGTAAAGTCTGAGGTTAATCAATAACCTGCCATCACCCCACCTCTCAGGCCCGGACGCGGGGCTCTACTCAGGAACCCAGGCGCCTGGCCCCCAACCTTACTTTTCGGAGCTGAACTGGAAAGGCAGTGTCAGGCTATCCTTGGCTTCTCGCTCTCTCTTGGACAGGTGGAGGTTAAAGGTCAAGTGGGAGGCGGGGTCCACCTGCAGGCACAAGGGATACTGCCACTGCCTCATGGCTGCACCCCTGACCCCACCCCCACCCCCTGCAGTTTCCAGTCTCTCCTTTCAGCAGACCCACAAGCTCAGTTCCCTCGTTTCCGCCCTGGCCTGCGAGATACCTGCGGTGTGTGAGGATCTGGGTGGGGCTGGGACTCTAGCGGGGGTCCCCCTTGGAGATCCAGGCTCAAGTCAGGCAGGACGGAGAACCACAGAGTCTGGGGGAGAAGAAAGAGTATTAACGGAAAGGTTGTTTCCACCTGACGGAACAAACCAGAGAGAAGAACTTGGGCCCCCCCCCCCCCCCCCCGCCGCCGCCCCTGCCCCTGCCCACCCCTGCCCGCCCCACCATCAGTGTAACAGCTTCCAGCCCCTGCTCTTCCCCTCGCCCTCCTTCAAAGCTCTCCGAAGGGACTCGCTCCTTCTCCCCCAACAACCGCTCCCAGTCTTTTCTCCTTCGCCGTTTCTTGGAAGTCAAGATCTCCTCTTGGTTAAGCCCACGGGATCCGAATCAGGCAATCCTGTGTTCCAATCCTGGCTCTACCACTCACTGTAACTTGAGTAAGGGGACAACAAAACAAGCCACCTCCCAGGGCCGTGGTGAGGCTCAGGAGGGAAATGACAAAACAAGGAGACAGGGAAGCGCTCGGCCACACCAGCTTTCTTACTCTTCTTTCCGCCAAGACACCCCTTCCGTCCGACCCTGACCTTAGTGCTTCCCCGGGGTTCTCCTGACCTCAAGGGTTGGGCGCTGTCGGGGCCTCCGACAGAGGATGTGGGCTGAGGCCTGGCCCGCTGTACCACTCAGGGTCACCTCGGCCTGGGCAAGGCTGCTCAATGCTCCCGTGGGGCCCGGGCCGTGGAGCTCTCGGTGCAGCAGGCCTAGCACGCACAGCTGCTCCGCTGCGGGGCCGCCACCTGGAAGGACAACAAGCGTGGGGCGCAAAGGGCAGTGGGGAACACTCAGAGTGGAGGCCAGGGACGGAACAGTAAAGGAGGAGGAAGGGAGGGGTGCCCCACGTTCCGCTGCGGCTCTGCCACAGTCCTGACTTCCCTTGGTGAGGCTGGGACTGCGGAGCTGCAGCCCTCACCTCCTCAGAGTGAATGTGAGCCAGGCCTACTCTGACTTGGTCCTCGGACCCTCCTAGGTCCTCGGAGCTCCTCCCTCAGGGCCTTCGGGACGGAGTTAACCCCTTCCTCTTCCGGTCTCTGCTTACTTTCCAGCCTCATCTCTTACACGATGAACTACTTGAGGCTTCTGGAACCTGACCCCATCCCAGTCAGTGCCTTTGACTCCCTCCGGTTGTCTCTCCCTTTTGCGGAGCGCGCACACACACGCTTAAAGAGCGTCAGCACTGTGCTAGAAGATGCCTTCGTGTTTTGACGCTTACAGACGTCGGCATGTTTGGGCTGAAGCGTATGACATCGCTGTCACCTGACCTAACAGCAATTCTAAACGGTTCCTCCTAGGCGCGCCTGGGGGGCTCAGTGGATTAAGCGTCTGACTTCAGCTCAGGTCACGATCTCACGGTCTGTAAGTTCGAGCCCCGTGTCGGCCTCTGTGCTGACAGCTCAGAGCCTGGAGCCTGCTTCGGATTCTGTGTCTCCCTCTCTGCCTCTACCCCACTTACACACTCTCTCAAAAATAAACATTAAAAAAAATTAAATAGTTCATGCTAATACTGTAATTTCACCCCTTCCCCCCACTCTTACACAGTAAAACTGAAACACTGAGAGACTCAAGCACCTTAATACAAAGTTGGGTAGCTGACTGCATGGTCAGTTCTAGAATCCACAGTATACTTCAGGGCTACGCCCAGGGCCCCTGGTCTGGCCAAATCTGCCTGGCTAACCCCTTCCTCTTCGAGACAGTTCTTTCCTTAGGACGCCCTGTGTATGTTCCTTTATCATCACGGCTGCTATCAGACTGTCTTGTAACCGCTAACTTGTCTGTATCCTTTTTGGCACTTTGAGCTCCTGGAAGACAAGAACCTGAGCACAGTTAGTCTTTACTCTCCTGGTATCTAGATTTGTGCCTGACACACAGCATGTAATTGGTACTCATTGAGCGAACGAATGAAACAAATGAGTAAAAAGGAACCTGGAAGAGGAACAAAAGCCTGGTTACGAAGAAGCCCAGAACTAGAATAAACGTTAAAGAGATGGAATAAGGCCCAACTGGCAATCCCTAACCATGTTCTTGCTAAGAATGGAAGAGGGCTTACTCCTTGGCAGGGGAAGGTACATGACGAGTAGTAATGAAGGGGGTCTCACCACGGCAGGCGTGCTGACGGCTCATGGCACAGAGGGCCTGGCAGAGAGCGGCACAGGGAAGGCGCAGCAGCAGCCAGCTCAGTGAATCGAGAGCCACAGTGACAGGACCGGGATCCGTCCTCTCGCACATGGCCTGCAAGGCTCCCAGGGGTCCCCCCGGAAGGGCTTCCCCGGTCTGCGCCCAGTTGAGCGGGTCTCTGAAGAGGTCATAGTAAACCAGCCTGCAAAGGGAAAACAGGAGACAACTGATTAACCCTGCCCCTTCCCCTCAATCTTGAACTTCACCCTGTGATCTCCGTGGCTCTCTGTGACTTAGAGCTAAGACTGAGACACAGACTACCATGTGGGCAGCACAGGCTTTGGTGTCAGAAAGCCCTGAGCTCTAAGCGTGGCTTTACTACTTACCTAAGGTCACCTAACTGATAAACTACTTATCCTAAAACTGTTTCTTCATTTGTAGAACAAATGCACAGATACCAACTGTTTGATCTTTAGAACGATCCTTAACGCGTATTAAACGCTTGACAAACGTCAGTTATCATCACCATCAAACATTTCCTGAGCGGAGCCTAACTCGTGTCATTCCCTGGAGGAACAGGGAGAGGACAGGATGTGAGACATGGTTCCTGCCTGTAGGACAGTTTAGAGAAGATCAAGAATTAGATCCTGTGTTACTAACTATAGATAAAATAGCACCACAGAGAAAAGGAGTCTGACATGGGTTAGGAATCCTGGGATCGGATTCACGGTGGCCCAACTTGTTCCTGGTCACCACCGTCCTATCTGTTGCTTCTCTTGTAAGTGCCACCTTAACATGAAACATCACTTCCATCACATGGTTGAAAAACCAGACCTGAACACAGACGCAAACTACTGAGCTGTCTAGACCGGGAAGTAATCGTTTTTATCCAGGCACGCAGGTGGGTTCAAGAGTCTCCTAAGCTCTATTCCACATCAGTCTATAACTCCTGCAAATTCTACCTGCTAGAGTCCTTTTACTTTCCTCTTAAACTCTCTATGCTTACTTACTGCTACTGTCTTAAGACAGATGTCACCCCCTATCATCTTTCCCTAAGATGCATTAGAGACCACACCCGTCTCATTCACCGTGCCTACCACAGCACCCGGTTCGTAACTGGTGCTCAGTACACATACACCCCTGAGTGAACCTGGACTACCACAGCAGCCTTCCCTCCCGGTCTGTCTGAGGCTGCCCCCTTCTAATCCCATTCTCCACACTGGTCACTGGAGTAGTCTAACAGTATGAGATTATCACTCGCCTCTTACACGTTGAAAGGGCCGTCACTGCCTTTGGGATAACAACTGAACTCATTTTCATGCTGAGACCTTTTGCTATCCGTCTGGTCTCAGGAAGCTCTTCCAACTCCCACGAACAGCTATGCCTTCCCATACGTCCCTAATTTTGCACAGTCTGTTACTTTTGCCTCTAGAACAAATCACTCAGTAGCTGGCAGCTAGTGTTGGTGCAAATCTGGAATCCACGTCTGGACTAACCAACCCCGGATTCTGAATACCTCAAAAGACAGAATATGTTCATTTTTATCCACCAGTACAGCTTCTGGTGCAAAACTACAGCGTGGGCCTCTTATTACGCTCCATTTCCGTCTGCGCTTCTACGGCCCAGGCTCTGGGTTCTCCATTAACTCGCCACTCCTCATTTCTCTTACGAATCTTGGCCTCCCGAAAGACACATATCCATTCCTTCAATGAATATGCCGTAGAGCAATTTCCTTACAGGGATCCTACACCCAGCAAAGTCTCTCCCAATCTGTGCTTACCGGCTGTTGATACTGGAGTCAAAACCTGCACGGAACTCTTCCTCGCTCACTTCACAGCCCAGGATGTGGACCTGCTCCCCACTAAGGCAGAGATGGAGGAGAGTGTCACAGAGCTGGGCCCAGCCTTCCTTCCCGGGGACTTCGGGGGGAAGGCTGCGGGATACTCACCCCAGCGCAGCTTTCTTGATAAGCGCCTTCAAGAGACTGCGCCCCTCCCACTCCACGGAGTCTGGGGAGAGCGAGGGACGGATAACCAGCGTGAGAACGCTGACGTTTCCGTCCTCACCGACCCCGGGTGACCACCCCTCGCCGGTGACACGCGGCTCTTCCTCTCCGCTGCCGCCCCTCGAGCCCAGCTCGCAACCCCCGGCGCCTCTGGCCCTCACCACGCAGCAGCACCAGGCCGCGCAGAGCCAGCACCGACTCCATCTCCAACTGGCGGCCCGTCCCTCCTCGGGCGCCCTCTGATGGCGTCACGGCCCGCCGCCCCGCCCCCTCCAGGGAAAAGGGGCGGGGCACCCATGAGCCCTCCCACAACCGAGACCCGGCCCGGTCCGGAATGAGAGGTGATTATGTCCAATATCCCAGGGGGCGCTCACGCGGAGGGGCCCCTCCCGACCTCCGGCGCACAGACGCAGGACATTTTTACCACGACTGGGGCCGGAAGAGCCGTTGGGGGCAGTTGTCGGCGGGAGGGGTAGGAGGCCGCACGCGCCCGTCCGACGGCCCGACACCCGGGGGCGAGAGACGTCACCCGCCCCGCCCACGCCGCTCCAGGCGGGGCCCGCCTCGCCCCCGGGGTCCGCCCCGCTGCCACCTTCCGCGCTTGCGCGATACTGCGGCCTCGTCGGGAGCGCTCTCGGCTTTCCCCTACCCGCCCCCATAGACCGAGGAGGGGGAACATTAGTCCCGGTGAAGCGAATACACGTCACCACCGGAAGCAGTGTCAGAGGGGAAGAGGAGGGGGGAAGAAAGGAGGAGGGAGCCCTTAGGGCGGTAAAATGGCGCCTGTCAGAGTGGGAAATCCAGCTGCAGAGGCTGCAGAGGCTGCAGCCCCGCTCCCCAGCGGCTAAGGCACCCCCGACTTCGGGGAGGGGGAGGCCGCTCCGGTCTAGCCATCCGCGCCCTTCGGCTCCCCCTCCCCCTCCTTCCCCGTTCCTTCGCCCAGCCGGCGCGTCCGCCGCCGCCGCCGCCGCCGCCGCGGCCCTTCGCGCGCCGCGGCCCCCGCCCGCCCTTTCCCGCGGGCAGCCCCCTAACGCGCCTGCGCAGCGGGCCACCCTCCGCTTCCCCCTTCCCCTCCCCCTCCCTTCTCCCTCCCTCCCTTCTCCCTGGCCCCCTCCCCCACTGCCCCCTCCCCCAATTCTCCATCCCCTTCCCTCCCGGTCTCTGAGGACCCCTTCCTAGCCCGACCCGTCTCGGCCCGCAACCTCCGCGAAGCCGTCGGTGCCACTCCCCGCCCATGTGGGCCCCCGCGGGCTGCCCACGCCTGTCCCCCAGCTCCCGGTTCCGCTGGGCTTTCCCCTCGCCGGGGGTGGCTTTCTGAGCCGCCCGCTCCGTGCCCCTCTCTGCAGCCTTTCCTGCCACTCGGGGCCCCCGTTCCCCCTCCCGGAGGCGGGGGGCTGCCCCCGGGGGGCTGGCGGAGCTGGGCCGCGGGGGCCCCGGGGCCGGCGGTGCCGGGGTCATCGGGATGATGCGGACGCAGTGTCTGCTGGGGCTGCGCACGTTCGTGGCCTTCGCCGCCAAGCTCTGGAGCTTCTTCATTTACCTTTTGCGGAGGCAGATCCGCACGGTGAGCCTGGGTGGGCGCTGGTGGTGGTGGGAACCTGTGTCAGCGGTGCTCACGGGTTTTCGGAAAGTGTCGGGCCTCTGTTTGGGCTTCGGAACGGAGTCCTGGCGGCGGCTTTTCCCGTTAGAGGGTTGGGGCACCCTTGGCTGGGCATGGGGTGGCATGGGGAGGGGGGAGACCCCCGTAGGACAACCGAGATCGGGGCGGGGGGGGGGGGCAAGACGGAGACTGGATGTGGCAACTCTTGGGGGCCAGGGTGGTGGGTGGGGCGCCGTTTAGGAAAGCTGGAGTTGTTGTTAGAGACCAAGAGGAGGGGAACACCTGTTTGATGGCACCGGCTCTGTCGGCTGTGGGCTTGTGACAGACCCTTCCGTTACTAGGAGCCTCCCTGTGTGTTAGGGCTCGGAACAAGGGACAGACGGGCTTATGTGGCAAGGGTAGGGGTGTGGGTGGGAGACCATACGTGACAAACAGGGGAACAGCCTTGGGTGTGAAGGAGAAACCCCTGCCGTTGGCTTTACGGGGACTCGTCCAAAAAGGGCCCCGGAAACTTATTTCCTGGTGTGGGCATCTGGAGTCACCTAGTCCCTGGGACTAAGAAGGATGGTTTTATGTTGGGCTTTAGGGAGAGGAGCACATTGGTGTTGGGTTGTCTCTCTGGGAAGACAGTGGTTGGCAGTTGTGGGCTTGAGCCTGAGGGCAGGCTTGCCTCTCCAGGAGACCCCAGCTTTGAGAGGGGTCCTGTGGGCAGCGATGACTGCACGTACCCAAGTATCTGTGGGTTCCCTCCCCCGGAGAGCTTCTCTCCAAGGTCAGAGCTCCCGTAGGCTAACATCCTTTACCGAATGTGCTGTGTTCTCACTGCTGGGGAGAATTCAGTAAGCCGACTTGCAGAAGTTCCCTGGCCCGTGCTCTTTGGTGTACCTCAGTAATACCTGGAAGGTCTGAGAGTCTCCAGAGAGCCCTGGGTGGTGGTGGTCGTTGTTGACCGACTTGGGGGGAGTGGGCCTGCTTCAGATTCAGTGTCTCCTTTACTAGTCTATGCCTTCCGCTTCCTGATTTAGGGTGAGGGTTGTTTCTGGGTGATCACGGTGGTAGGCAAGGCTATTTCCCCGAAACACATGTTAGGAGCCTGGAAGAATTTGGGGTCAGAGATGCTGAGGTGTGTGTGGGGCTGGCTCCTGGGGTTTTCTCTACATGTCAGCTGGTGTTCTATCTGCCTGGCTTTGCTCCGAGCACGCCCCGTTTGCCCCTGAAATTCCTGTTCTGGAGGTAGGGAGTAGAGCTCCAGCCCCTCTAGAGGCTAGCTTTTGGCAAAACTGCACCTCTCCGGGCAAGCGCTGACCCCACGGCCTTTTGTCTTCCCTTCCTTCCCTTCCAATCTGGTTTCTCCCCCCACCCCCTTGCTGGCAGATGCTTGGAGCATTCCCTACATGCCCAGCATGTGCAACCCGAGATAGCAGGCCAGGACACCCGAGCTGTTGCGGCCTTCATCCTGCTGCAGGGAGAAAAGGGCAGGTGCCTTGGCATTCGGAGGAGAGGGCCCTGTGGCTTGCAAGGGGCAAGACTGGTTCTGGCGAGGCTGGGGCCTAGGGATGGGGCCTAGGGATGGACAGAAGCCTAGAAGAAAAGAGCAGAGGAAGGGACTGCCAGGCTCGCCTGGAAGAGAACTGAGTGCTAGAAACAGGAGCTTCTAGAGAAGACTCGGAGGAGCTGGAAGGTTGACGTCCTTGTCCCCTCTTGACGTCCCTCACAGCCCTTCATTCACTCTGGCCTTCTCGCCACCCTATCAGTCAGCCTGGTGGGTGGGGCTTCCCAGTGTGCCTTGTCCTGGGTACCGGAATAAGGAGGCAGCGCGGAGGGCTGAGGTTCTCTGCCACTTGTGACTTGGCTGGTAGAGACAGAAATGGACAGGTGGCTGGTTAAAATAGGCCTGGCGGCCACCAGCCAGGGGAACTTAGCTGACCTGAGAACCCCTGGATTCCCTCCTTGCCCTTCATTCCCCTTAGGTACCCAAGGACCTCCTGTCCTGACTCCTCTCAGTCCCCCGAGTGACGAGAGTTGTCACGAAGGATCCATGGGGCGGGAATGTGGGGAGCCGTGTGTGTCTCTGTTCCTTGCAGAGCACAGGGAAGAGGGCAGGTTTTGGGTCGGCCTGCTTTAGGGCGGTCCTGGCTCCGCCACTGCATCCGCTCTGATATTAACCACCCACCCTGTGACAGTGTCCTGGGAACGCAGCCAGGACTGGGTGCTCTCGCCAGGTTTTCATTCTAACTGGGGGGACAAATGACCAAATAAGATAATTCCTAGCAGTGTGGTCTTACACAAGGCATCTAACCTGGCTAAGCCTCGGTCTCTCCGTGGTTAAAATAGACACGATGATGTTGCTGTCATTGTCGTTATTATAGCGTCGTTACCGCGTTCTTGAGGATTAAATGAGGTGATCGTCAGTCACTTCCACGATGCCCCGTATATAGTAAACGTTCCTTTGTCAAGGTCTCCCGCTCAAGGGGTCTAATCCTCTCTCTTGCTGTTTTTAGATAATTCAGTACCAAACTGTTCGCTATGATATCCTTCCCTTATCTCCCGTGTCCCGGAATCGGCTAGGTGAGTGTGCTGGCTGGGAAGGCTCCTGGAAGGTGAGGTGGGGCTCAAGGTGTGGGCTGGAGGTTGGTGGGTGTCATTCCTTGCTGTTGTGGTTCAGGCCAGGTGAAGAGGAAGATCCTGGTGCTGGATCTGGATGAGACACTTATCCACTCCCATCACGATGGGGTCCTGAGGCCTACCGTCCGGCCTGGAACGCCTCCCGACTTCATCCTTAAGGTGTGTTGGGGTGGGAAGTGATGGGATGGTCATGCCTGTGATTCTGCTCACAACTAGACTTCCTTTCCCAGTCCCAGAGCATATCGTCCTTGTCCCCATCCTCTGGCACCAGCGGCAGCCAGGAGGGAAGCAGGCAGTGGGGGTGGGGGGGGTGGGGGGGGTGGCAGGGAGGGGTGTGTGTCCTTCAGGCCTGTGCTCAGGACACCCCCCCAGCTCTTCCCTGTTCCTCTACAGGTGGTAATAGACAAACATCCCGTCCGGTTTTTTGTACATAAGAGGCCCCATGTGGATTTCTTCTTAGAAGTGGTGAGTTTGGGGGCACCTGGGGGGCTCAGTCGGTTGAGCATCTGACTTCGGCTCAGGTCATGATGATCTCGTGGTTCGTGGGTCCGAGCCCCACGTCGGGCTCTGTGCTCACAGCTCAGAGCCTGGAGCCTGCTTGGGATTCTGTGTCTCCGTCTCTCTCTTTGCCCCTCCCCGGCTCACACACTCACTCTCTCTCAAAAAAAAAAAAAAAAAAGGAAAAAAATACATTAGAAAAAAAAAATGGTGAATTTGTAGAAGCTGTGGGGAGCCCTGTGATGAAGGAATGGCGTTAAGGCTCTGGGAATTCAGAGCGGTTGGAGGAAGTACAGGGTGAGGAGAAAATAAGTATGGGCAGTTTTGGAGAAGGGCAGTTGTGGGCCGGTCACAGGGCGGCTGTCAGTAGCTTGGGTTCGTTTGTTGCGCTGATGGAATTCTGTTCTTCCACAGGCTTCCTGATCTTTTGCTCTCGCACCTCTGAATCTTTAAGGGCGTACGGGGCCTAAGACTCTTGAGTTTGGGGGCCTTCAGAATTTTGTGTTCTCAGAGACATCCGATGCTCTTGAAAGGCCTGAAGGACCGGGCTGGAGTCTAGCGAAGGAGAGTTGTGCGTTCAGAGGAAGGATCTGGCTTCTTCTGACCCCACCCTCCCCCTGATCAATTTCAGGTGAGCCAGTGGTACGAGCTGGTGGTGTTCACAGCAAGCATGGAGATTTACGGCTCTGCTGTGGCAGATAAACTGGACAATAGCAGAAGCATTCTCAAGAGGAGATACTACAGACAGGTAAGAGGAGGCTCGGGAGGCAGGCTGGCAGGGAGGGGTCTGGGTTTGAGCAGTTCCCCCAGAAAGGGACCTTCTGGGGGGTGAGCGGAGGCGTACTGCATGACCCCCTCTGTGGGAGGTGGCTGCCCGCGGGCATTGTTGGGACTGGGCAGCCGTCACAGGGGCCGAGTCTCCTTTTGATGCCCAGCGTGGCCCTGCCCTCCAGCACTGCACTTTGGAACTGGGCAGCTACATCAAGGACCTCTCCGTGGTCCACAGCGACCTCTCCAGCATCGTGATCCTGGATAACTCCCCAGGGGCCTACCGGAGCCACCCAGGTATGGGGGGGGGGTGAGTCTGGTAGGAGCAGGAAGTGGTTCCGAGAAGGTTATTTTGAATGCCTGGAGCTGGGATTCCTGGCTTACTGTAGGTCAGGATGCCAGGTATTTCTGTTTTCTGGGAGACACTCTCCCTTCCCCACTTGTCCACTTCATAGGTCACGTTGCTCGTATCAGTTTGCTTCAGGTGAGACACAGTAGCAATAAATTTGATTAGAAGCCTCATGTTAATGTGAGACACGGTGATTGTAGGTTAATTTTATCTTGGGGGAGGGGCCTGGGTGGCTCAGTCATTTGAGCATCTGACTGTGATGTAGGCTCAGGTCACGATCCCAGGGTCATGGGATCGAGCCCCGTGTCGGGCTTTGCACTGAGCGTGGAGCCTGCTTGGGAGTCTCTCCCTCTGCTCCTTTCTCCCACTCACGCATCCACCCCCATCTCTAAAATAGACATGAATATGAATGCCTCTTTTAAAAAGTTTGTTTTGGCGAATAAAATAGGAAGGTTTACCTAGGTGGTTAGGTTTGGGTGGGTCAGGGAGAGGGTACGGATTTTAAAGTAATGATCCCCATTTTCCCAAAGGAAAGAAAAACCGGCCTGAGTCTTGAATTGTGTGTTTTTTTTTCACGTGCGCTTATTTTCACCCACCCTAGACAACGCCATCCCCATCAAATCGTGGTTCAGTGACCCCAGCGACACCGCCCTCCTCAACCTGCTTCCCATGCTGGACGCCCTCAGGTAACGGAAGCCAGACACATTGCTGAGGAAAGGAGGTGGGGGATCCCGAGAGGGAATAAAAACGCGTCCTGTTTGACTTATCTCTTTTCCCTTAAGAACTTAGCCTTTGAACCCAGGTGTTCTTACAGTAAAGCTCATCACTTGTAGCCAGTGGGTTTGGGGCAAACTGGACCTCAGTGTCACTTGAGAATGGTGATTCTTTTCTCCCCCGCCCTTACCCACCCCCCCCATCTCCAACGAGGCTTCGTCTTGTCGTCCCAGGTTCACCGCCGACGTTCGTTCTGTGCTGAGCCGAAACCTTCACCAACACAGGCTGTGGTGACGGCTGCTCCCCCTCCACCTGCGCTGGGGTGGGGGGGAGAGGGAGGGTGAGCTCTCGGGATGCCGTCTGATGCCCTGTCCGATGGTGAGGACTGCCTGGGCAGGACCTGCCCCTCCCGCCCCTCTCTGCCCAGGGAGCCCTGCGCTCCGTGTGGAGTCTGGACGGACACACGGGCCACACTCGCAAGCAGCCTCACTCTGACTTCGAGTTCGCGCTCCCTGGAAACCCCAGACGGGGACAGAAGCGGAGGCCTGGGAGAGCCGGAACTGTCTGGTGGAGAGACCAGACCGGCCAGAATGAGAGACAGACATTCGGTAATCCGGGAGGCTCAAAGAAAAGCCAAGCCAGCTTTGTTGTGATTTGATTTTTTAAAAACTCTTGTACAAAACTGATCTAATTCTTCACTCCAAGGGCTGGGCTGTGGGTGGGAAACTGGGATTTTGGGCCACTGGATTTTCCCCAAACTTGTCCTGCCCTCCCCCCTTTCTTTTCCTTCTATTTTCCCTTCTTCCTAGACTCCCTCAGACCTGTAACCAGCTTTCTTTTCTTTTTTTTTTTTTTCCTCCTTTCTCTCTTTTAAACCATGCATTATAACTTTGAAACCAAAGCTGCCCCAGGTCCTTCTCTGGGGGTTGGGAGATGAAGGGAGGCGTCTTTGTTCACGTCCCCCCCCTCGGGGCGAGGTGCTGTTGGCTTTGGGGGAGGAGTGGGGAGCCTCGACATCAGGTGCTCTGGCGGGAAGGGTCTTGGAGACGGGATGGGCGCCCCGGCGGGGACCGGGAGGGCGGCCGTGTGTCCTGAAGGAGCCTGGCCTGCGGGTTAGGACGACGCGGCAGTGTGGCGGCAGGAGATGCTGGACCAGAAGCCAGACAGGCGGGACGTCGCCGGGGGCCGACGCGGACACGCCCGACGGCGGGGGGCCTAGCGCCAGGCCCGGCCCCGCCCCGGCCGCCCCGGCCCCGCCCCCCGGCGCCCCTCCCCCCCACCTCCCCGCGGCCGGCTCTACTTTCCGCGGCCGCCACGTGACGCTCCGCCCTTCTCTGAGATCACATGATTTTTCTCTCGCGACCGCCGAGTGTGTTCCTCCGCGATGACGTAGTCCCTACCTTTCGGACCTCCTCTCAGGTCCCTATTGGTCCACTCTTCCCTGGAACCTACGCGTCCGGTGCGTTTCCCCGAACGTGTGTTTCGTTTCTGTCCCCCTTCATTTCCGGAGACCAGGTCCCCGACTTGGGTACTACTTTGTTTTGGTGTCAGCTGCCGCCGTCGGCGTACCAACGCGTTTCGTGAATAGCTATCCTTGTAATTATCTCTGCCTTTTTTTTTTTTTTTTTCTCCCCTCTTTACGTTATTCCCGAAAAGAACTTTCGGAGAACCGAGTCTCACATTACAGTTACCGACTCGCAGCCCTTTTCATCCCCAGCCTCGTGGGGGAAGGTCAGAATGTGGGTTTTCGGTTATTTTCGACCATTGCACAAGCCAACCACCTTTGCTACGTCGTCTGCGTAGCCCACAAGTTGATTCCAAAGCGATTACGCAGACGGCGTGGGGGGGGGGGGGCGGTCAGGGGGTGGTGCTACGCTGGCGGCGTTATGGCCGCTGCGCTGGTGGCGTAACGTAGCAGGCGGGGCGGCCCCGGACCGTCGTGGGTGGGGTTGGTGAATAGGGAAGTGGCGCAAGTCCCGGGATCGCTCCGCTGAATCCGCCCGCGCGTCGCCGCCGTCGCCGCCGCCCCCCGTCCCGGCCCCCCCCGGGTTCCCTCAGCCCAGCCCGGTCCAGCCCGGTTCCCGGGAGGATGAAGTTCGTGTATAAAGAGGAGCATCCGTTCGAGAAGCGCCGCTCTGAGGGCGAGAAGATCCGAAAGAAATACCCGGACCGGGTTCCGGTGAGGACAGTAGTCAGGGCCGAGGGCGCGGGGCGCTGGCTCTGACGCCACAGCCTGGGCTTGGGTCCGGCCAGGCGGCGCGGGCACTGGGCTGCCGGCTGTGGCGGGCGCGACACTGCTGTCCCCGGGCTCGGAGGTTGAAAGCGGGGTGGCGGGAGAGCTGGGGGTGGGGGGACACAGATGGGAGAGGGAGACCTGGGGATTGGTGTGCGAGGCTGCAGGGAGTTTGACAGCCTGAGCTGCTCACGGTCTTTACCCCGAGCTAGCCAGGTTTTTGAGCCTGAAGCTCTAGGCGGCCCACTCGAGTCGTCCGTGCCCTATTAGGATAGTTGTTTATTATGACGCCCTACTGAGGGATCCTGAATGTTTGGGTGAGTTCAGCACAGTGGGGTCAGGATCTCTGCTCAAGGCTGCGCCGCGTGTTCGGAGACAAAGAAAACCCAGTCGGACAGATTTGGGTGCTAGGAATTGTGTTACTCGAGTTCTTGACAGGGGTAACTCTGGGACCATACACCTAATATTTCCTAATTTTCATCTACTCTTCATCAGGTGATTGTAGAAAAGGCTCCCAAAGCTCGGATAGGAGACCTGGACAAAAAGAAATACCTGGTGCCTTCTGATCTCACAGGTGGGGACCTGACCCAGTCCCCGGGTTAGCTTCCTATGGGTGGCCGGGCATCTTTGTGGGAAAAGGTTCCACATTGTAACTGCTCTCGCTCGGGGGGGGGGGGGGGGGGGCGGGGGGGGGGCTTGTGATCTCTGGCTTCATCCTGCCTTGTCTCTTTGGCAGTTGGTCAGTTCTACTTCTTGATTCGGAAGCGAATTCATCTCCGAGCTGAGGATGCCTTGTTTTTCTTTGTCAACAATGTCATTCCACCCACCAGTGCCACAATGGGTCAGCTCTATCAGGTATGTGCATGGGGAAGCCGGGAGGCTTCGGAGAGGTGCGGGAAGAGCTTGAGGGGAAGAAAGTGCTAAGTCAGCAGTTCCTGGACCAGCTGCCTTGCTCGGCTCTCCACTTTATCTTTGGCCTCAAAATTTCAGCATAGTCCTGGGTCAGAGGTTCGGACGAGGCCATGGGAATGGCCAGAAGGGAGAGAAGGGTGAGGTGGACCACAGTCCCGATCCTTCACCTGCCCCAGCGTCCTCCCCGTTCCAAGGCAGAGAACAGTCAGAGGGAGAGCTTTTTGCCCAGGACTGCTGCTAGGGGTGATGCTGCTTGGCTGCTACGGTCTGAAGTGAGGGAGTGAGTCAGGACGCTGGTTTTTGGGGGGGTCTGCCTCAAGAACGGGGCTTTGGAGAAGGAGGGGGGGCAGTGGGTGGTTCAAGTGACTGTAGCCCAGGTGCCTGAGTACCGGTGTTCTCCGCTTCTGCCCCAGGAACATCACGAAGAAGACTTCTTTCTATACATCGCCTACAGTGATGAGAGCGTCTACGGTCTGTGAAGCTGCTGCCCCTGAGGTGGGGGGTCCCAGCCTACAAAGAGAGAGGTGGCCCCCCTTCCTTGACCTAGTCCTCCTTCAGGCTCGACCACCACCTCCCTCCTTCAGGACCTGCACTTCCTAACGTTCGAGGCTCTCCTCCAGCCCCTCTTAGCAGGAGGGCTCATGGGGGAGGTGGCTTCTGGGACCTCTCCTTTGTCCCCTTTCTCTTTCCACCTTCCCCACTGTGCTTTAGACTTCTCGATTGTCAATCTCTGTCACATCTAGTGATCGTTTTGGTTCCTGTTCCCTTTCTAACTGCCCAAGGGGCTCAGAACCCCGACATTCCCTTCCTTCCACTACCTTCTTTTTGGGGGGTAGAGGGGAGGGACTGAAGTTGTGGGGGGAAGGTAGGAGGCACATCAATAAAGAGGAAACCACCAAGCCGAACTGGATCTTGCTTTGTGTTGCTTCCCTCCTTCTTTTTCTTTTTAGTTGTCCCGAGGTGGGGATAGTTATCCGGAGGTGGGCAAAGTGGCGGTTGGAGGGACAGTAATATATTTTGGTTTACTCTGTTCATGTTGGTTTTTTTTCCTTGGCGGGGGAAGGGAGGGGCAGTGTTTTTGCTGTGATGAAAGGAATACGGAGTATCGTTTCATGAAACTTCTGTTTTATATACCTGTCTTCTGGGTCTTGATATAAAGAATTGTTTTTGTTTTTTACACCGTGGGTGCCGGTGGACAAAGTTGGAAAGTACCTGCTTTAAATAAATACCTCCCGAGTTTGTTACGGCCTTTGGGTTAGGGAAGAGCTGGTCGCGTGTGGGAGCTGGTGAAAGGACTCCGTCCTCGCTTGGCATGTCGCTTGGCCAGACTAATGCCGGTGTGTGGAATTCAAGGGAGGCAGAAGACGGGGAGGAGGGAGCCATTATCATCAGGAGGACTTCATCCCCCAGCAACCCTTTCTCCTTCTGGCCGGAAGTGGGGCGGTCCCACGGGGGAGAAAGAAGCCGCAGAAAGAGGCAGTATGGTGGCCGAGAGTTCTAATCCCTTCTTTTCCTTCTTTCTTAGTCCCGCCCAGCCTACATTTCCCAGGATCCTGCGCGCGCTCTTCCGCCCTACCCTCTGCTCCCAATCTCCCCGCCACTCCCCGGGGGAGGGGAGCGGACTAATGCGCCTGCGCCCATCCTTGGCTTGCTGGGAACTGAAGTTCCAGAGGCCTATGGGGTCCCCTTTCCGCTGCCCCCAGACGGACTACACGCCCCTTGATGCATTGCGCGTCGGCGCCCGCGGAGGGAGGAGGGAGAGAGGAGGAGGGAGGGAGGAGGGAGGAGAGAGGAGGAGGAGGGAGCAGGCGGCCGGCGGCGCGGGGGGAGGGGGCCCGGTCCGGGAGTGCGGGAGGCAGGGGTAGAGGGAGGTGGCGGCAGCGGCTAGCGGACTCGAGTCATTACCAGGCCGAGGCAGACACCTCTGTGGAGCGAGGCAGTAGGAGCACCGAGCACCGGAGGCGGCACCGGGATCCCCGGCTCAGGGGAGGGGGGCGCCGGACCGGGAGGAGGGGAGGGGGCGATGCTGGAAGCCATGGCGGAGCCCAGTCCCGAAGGTGAGCTCTCGACCGGCACCGAGCGCTGAGCCGGTGGGGGGCGGGCGAGGAATCAATTGGCAAACTTGGAGGTCGAGCCCGGAGCCCGGCGGGGGAGCGCGGGGAGGGGGTCGGGGGCCTGCCCCTGGAGGTAGGGGAGCGGCGAGTTGGGAGACCTTGGTGAAGGAGGAGTGGGAGCTCGGGCTGGGGGTAGCTGGAGATCAGACACCGTGAATGTGTGTGTGTAGGGGTGGGGGGTGGGGAGCGGGAGCTTGAACCCCGGAGCTCCGGGGGTTAGGGGCCGAGAGGGCCTCCAGCACGTTGGGGCCCTGAGGCCGGGAGGCTGGGGGAATCTGGGGGCCGGAGAGTTGTTGAGGAGGGAGGATGTGGAAGAGGACTGAGTGAGGAGCCCGGTAGTTGGCCGAGGTGGGGGAGTTTGTGGCGGTGGTGCCGGAGCTCCGGGTAGTTGCCGCCGGAGAGAGCCCGGGGATCGTTGGAGGGGTGGGCAGATAGTTGTGGGGAGAAGAGGGGGTCTGGGTATTGTCTGCGGCAGAGGGACCTGTACAGGGCGGGTAGTTGTGGGGAGAGAGCGCCGGGAAGCGAGGAGAGCCGGGTAGTTGTAGGGGCGGTGGGGCGGGGTGTGTGGGGGGGGTTGAGACCGGCGAGTTGCGGGGGGGGGGGGGTGCTGTTGGTCGGCGAGGGCTAGAGCCCGGGAGTTGCGGAGGGCGAGGGGGGCAGCGGCGGCAGCAGCGGGGGTCGCTGTAGAGGGAGAGTAGCTGGCGGGGGGCGGGGGGGGGCTAGAGTTTAGGGGTCCGCAGCCTAGTCACTTGGCGGTGAGTACGGGGGCGGAGGGGGGGCGGCGGCCGGAGGGCTCGGAACTGGGCCCGGGGGCCCGGCGGGGAGCCCGAGGAGCTCGAGACGGGGAGGGGCCAAAGCCCCGGATGGGGGCGGAGGGACGGCGAAATTGTGGGGAGCGCGGTATGGGGGGGCAGGTGGGGCCGCGTCCGGGTTAGTGCTCGCTCGTCTGTCCCGGCCGCGAAGTGGCGTTGGATGTGTGAGCCTGTGTGTGTTTAGGGTGGGGGTGAGGGGCGCGCCGGGCCTCGTGCTCGAGTAGAAGGGGCCCGGAGGGCGGGGAGCGGTTCGGCGTGGTCATCCTGGACCCTGGGGGCGGGCGGGTTGCGTGTGCGGTCGCGGAGGGCCCCGGGCGGCAGATCGCGACCGGGTAGGAACTCGGGGCCCTGGGCGCGTGTGAAGGACAGGGGCAGGCGGCCGCCCGGGCTCGGTCCGGGGAGCGGTATGGCGGGGTGGGGCGCCGAGTGATCGAGTAGACTGTGGAGTCTAGAGAAACCGTGAGTTGGGGGGGCGGGGCGCCAGGCCTCCGGTGGGGGGAAGGGGAGCGCTATAGCGAGGCCTGAGAGGGCGCCGCGCCCTGGCTCCGCCCCTCGCAGGGCGGAAGGGTGGAGCAGGGGCGGGTCCAGCACAGCTGGGGACCTGCCGGCCTGGCCGGGGGGGGGGGGGGGGGGGGGGGGGGGGGACCGGAGAGAAGAAGGGGTCTGCCTGGATCCTCCGAGATTTAGAGGTGGGGTTTCATGCGGACTCTCCGCTAGTGCCTTGACTCAGCTTTTATTGCTTCCACAGATCCACCTCCGACCCTTAAGCCAGAAACTCAGGTGAGGTTTCTCTTCCTTTTGCTGCCGGGGGCCCTCCCCCTCCTCTCTCTCTCTCTCTCTCCCCCCCCCCCCTTCTCCTTCTCCCTCTCCCCCTTCCTCCTGCCTCTTCTAAATCCTTGCTCCGGGGTTTCTGCCTTTGGGAATGCCCCTCTTAAATTCCTTGTGATACGTGTTTCCTTTCAGCCACCAGAGAAACGTCGGAGAACCATTGAGGACTTCAACAAATTCTGCAGTTTCGTGTTGGCCTATGCCGGTTACATTCCCTCTAGCAAAGAGGTAGGGACTGGAGGGCCAGTAGCCTGAGGGTGGGTGTCCTAGGACTGGAGAGGGCAGTCTGTGTCACCGTGTAAGGGAAACCTCTTCCCGATGGGACACAGAAGACCAGGGAAATGGGAAACGTGGGAAAAACCAGTGCCTGGGGGCACCTGGGTGACTCAGAGACTCGGCGGGCCGAGCAGCAGTGAATGGTCGGTCTTGGGTTATTAATGGGAGGCGCTGCTGGATAAGTATTAGGAAGCTGAAAATGGCAACAGACGGGGCTATACGGAAACAGGTAAGGAAATCGCGCTCTGGTCTGCGGGTGACAATGCTGCGAGGCTGTGGGGACTGGGGAGAATGTCCAGAGAGTGAGGGCAGAGGTGACGTGCAGGTGTTCAAGGGGAGATGCTGAGGGGAATTGGGGAGGGGACAAAGTTTCTGAGTACAGTGATTCTGCTTTTTGTTTTAGTGGTTTGGGCCAGGGTATCTCGGGGTAGATCTTGTCCCTGGTTCTTAGGCTGGGTTTGTTCAGGGGCTGAGGTGCCCCTGGGCCCCCGCTGACCCTGGTCTCTTCCCCCCATTTAAGGAAAGCGATTGGCCAGCCTCGGGCTCCAGCTCTCCTTTGCGAGGCGAGAGCGCGGCAGACAGTGATGGCTGGGACTCGGCCCCCTCAGATCTCCGAACCATCCAGACCTTTGTTAAGAAAGCAAAGTCATCCAAGAGAAGGGCGGCTCAAGCGGGCCCCACTCAACCAGGACCCCCAAGGTCCACTTTCTCTCGTCTGCAGGCCCCTGACAGCGCGACCCTGCTTGAGAAGATGAAGCTCAAGGACTCGCTCTTTGATCTAGATGGGCCCAAAATGGCGTCTCCGCTGTCCCCCACATCCCTGACACATGCCTCCCGGCCCCCTGCTGCTCTCACCCCGGTGCCCCTTTCCCAGGGGGACCTCTCCCAACCTCCTCGAAAGAAGGACCGAAAGAACCGAAAGTTGGGGCCGGGAGGCGGGGCTGGCTTTGGGGTGCTCCGGAGGCCTCGGCCGGCTCCCGGGGATGGGGAAAAGAGGTCTCGAATTAAGAAGAGCAAGAAACGGAAGTTGAAAAAGGCAGAGCGGGGGGATAGACTCCCACCTCCTGGGCCTCCCCGGGCACCCCCCAGTGACACAGACTCTGAAGAGGAGGAGGAAGAAGAGGAGGAGGAGGAGGAGGAGGAGATGGCAGCAATGGGGGGGGGGTGAAGCCCCCGCCCCCGTGCTGCCGACACCCCCAGAGGCTCCTAGGCCTCCTGCCACGGTGCACCCCGAAGGAGCCCCTCCCACTGACAGCGAAAGCAAGGACGTGGGGAGCACGGAAACCAGCCAAGACGGAGACGCCAGCTCCAGCGAAGGCGAGATGCGCGTCATGGACGAGGACATCATGGTGGAATCAGGTGCGAGGTTTGGGGCTGCCCGGGGTTAGCTAGGGGGACGGGCTCGGGGCTGCTGGGGACCCAAGAGCTCGGCCAGAGCACCAAACAAACCTTCTTTCCCCAGGTGATGACTCATGGGACCTGATCACGTGTTACTGCCGAAAGCCCTTTGCAGGGCGGCCCATGATCGAGTGCAGCCTGTGTGGGACATGGATCCACCTGTCCTGTGCGAAGATTAAGAAGACCAATGTCCCCGACTTCTTTTACTGCCAGAAATGCAAGGAACTGCGGCCAGAGGCCCGGCGGTTAGGGGGGGCCTCCCAAATCGGGAGAGCCGTGACCTCGCCATCTCTAGGCTGGGACTTCCAGATGACAACAGGACTTGGGAACTGAGCCTCGGGGTCCTCAGTATGTCCCCTGGAGCTTGGATATTGTCCCACTTCAAAGGCAGGAATACCCGAGGGAGGCTGGTTTGGAAATGAGTGTCTCGGCTCCAACCTCACCTTTCCTTCCCACCTTGTGGACTTGAACGTGGACCCATTACGGTTGGGGCTGGGAGGCCGTCTGGGTCCCTCGACACTTCATTTCTGCCCCTTAGACCTGCCACCCCTCACCTTGTGGGCCAGCGTTGGAATTGGGGTGGAATGGGACAGTTGTCTGTAAAACTCGAGTGTAAATACAGCACCCCCCTCCCCTTCCTCGTCTTTTCTCTCACTCCCCCTTTATTCTACACCGGTTGTAGTTTTAATTTCGGCCTTCCCCTTTCAGGCAGGGCAGCTCGGAGGTGGAGGGCCAACCAGAGCCTGGCCGAGGGGAGGAAGGAAAACAGAAAGGTGACGGGACTCACTCACCTCTTTTGTTTTTAATACCGTCGGCCAGCTGTTTGTACAGACAGCCTGCGTGTTGTAAATAAAGCGGAGTGGGCTCTTTTGTGTTTATAGCCCTCACTGACTGTCCTGCTTGGGAGGGAGGCTTGGGAAAAGCTGACCGAAGACTGGCTGGGAGTGGGGCCGAAACCCACCTCCACGACCTGGCGGCGCGCCTTCCCCCCTCCCCCCAGTCCGGGACCCCCACACCCCCCCATCCGCTCCCCCGACACGCACGCTCCAGGGGATCAGACTTGCTCGGAGCACCCCGCCTGAGCAGAGCACGGTGGGTGCCGGGGGGGGGGGGGGGGGGCGGGGGGGGGCAGAGGCCGGGGGGACGCGGGTGGGGGCACATTCGGGGGCGGGGCCGTTGAGGGTTGGGAGACCGTTGCCGAAAGCAACGATCACGTGTCTGGGGCTGTGGGAGGAGCCGGGAGGTCACGTGACTGGGAGGGGTCACGTGGCGGAGGGCGGGCCAGCGCGGACCACGTGACATGGGGAGAGGTGGGCGGGGTGCTAAAGGGCGCCCGCGACGTCGGCGGCGGTGGCGCGCGGCGGCTGCGGCGGAGGAGGAGGCGGCGGCGGCGGCGTCTACGGCCTCGGGTCGAGCCCTACGGCCCGTCCCCCCTTCCCTCGGCCGCCACCCCGCTGCCCCCCGCCCTCCGCCCCGCTGCCCCTCTCCGGCGCCGGGCCGGTCCTGGTCGCCTCGCGCGTCGGGTGGCGGGTGTGCGCAGGCGCGGCGGGGGCGCTTCGCCCCTTTGGTTGGGCGGCGGAGCCCGGGAGCGCGCGGGCGAGACCATGGCGGGCAGCGGCGCGGGGGGCGGTGGTGTCGGGGAGACGAAGGTGATTTACCACCTGGATGAAGAAGAGACCCCGTACCTGGTGAAGATTCCCGTCCCCGCGGAGCGCATCACCCTGGGCGATTTCAAGAGCGTCCTGCAGCGGCCCGCGGGCGCTAAGTACTTTTTCAAGTCAATGGATCAGGATTTCGGGTGAGCGCGAGGCCTAGATTGCAGCCGATGGGGGGGCCGTGCTGGCGTGGATTGGGCAATATCGAGGGGCACAGGTCTGCTCTGGGCCATACTGGGTTTTCTGGGTTCTAGTGGAGCAGATTGTGTTATGCTGGGGTTAGATTGCCTATCCCAGGACGGGCAAGGTTATGCTTGGACAGATTGGGGCGCTCGGCGCTGTAGGACGACGACAGACTGGGCTGTGCTAAACCAGATTAGGGGAGATTAGGCTATCCTGGAATAGAGTGGGACACAGTGCTTTATTTGGGGAGGTGCTGAATTCACCCGTCCTGTATTCCGAGCAGTCCTGTAGCACACAGGCTATGAGGGATGTCGTGGAATCTTCGGGTATAGATTGATTTGTGTTGGGGCAATTTGGGACATCCTGGACTGTATTAGAGCAGACAGGATTGTTTGGGGACGTTCTGGTATGTACTAACGCAGAGAATGCTGTATTGGGATGTTCTAGGCTGCCATGGGGTAGATGAGGCTGTCTGGGAAAAACTTGGGCCACCCTGGTCTCTACTGGGTTGTATTGGTTGATGTTAGTTTTTGCTGGGGTTTGGTTTTTATTGAGCCTCAGTACAGGGGCAGACAAGCAGGGCTTTGGGGGGGTGTCTATGCCAGTACGGACAACTGTATAGGGATAATCCGCTCTATATTGGTACAGACAGCTGCATGTGAGGACATTCTCGGCTGTTTCTAAAATATATTGGGCTATTCTGGAGTAATTTGGGTCATTCTGGACTCGACTAGGATTTTTAACACACAGTGAGACTTTTTGGGTTTATAGCTCTTGAGACGGAGCCCTCCACCTTCAGCTCTTGAAGGCAGGCTGGATTAGACTGGGGCAGTCTGGCTTCTATGGATAGCTGAACAGACTGGCTTCTACCGAGAAAGACTGTTTGTTGGATGTTGGGAAGGCGGTATTATCTTGGGAGTTACCTGGGGTTGACTGATTGATTGGTTGATTTTGAGAGAGAGAGACGGAAAGAGCAAGAGGGGGAGGGGGAAAGAGATGGGGAGCAGAGGATCTGAAGCAGGCTCTGCGCTGACAGCAGCGAGCCCGATGTGGAGCTCGAACTCACGAACCGTGAGATCATGACCTGAGCCGAAGTTGGATGCTCAACCAACCGAGCCACCCAGGCGCCCCCTGGGACTTGGGCTGGGATTTAAATCAAGGTTCTACTGTTTGTTAGCAGTATGTTGACGTAGTTAGTATCGAAAATCTCACATAGGTGCGTGGCGCACAGTAGCTTTTCGGTAAGTTGGGTACCGTCGTTAATAATGTCGGGTCTTGGGGCGCCTGGGTGGCGCAGTCGGTTGAGCGTCCGACTTCAGCCAGGTCACGATCTCGCGGTCCGTGAGTTCGAGCCCCGCGTCGGGCTCTGGGCTGATGGCTCGGAGCCTGGAGCCTGTTTCCGATTCTGTGTCTCCCTCTCTCTCTGCCCCTCCCCCGTTCATGCTCTGTCTCTCTCTGTCCCAAAAATAAATAAAAAACGTTGAAAAAAAAAAAAAATTTTAATAATGTCGGGTCTGACCCATCCATAAGCGAGGTTATGGTGTGACATAAGACGGAGTGATTTGCCAGACTAGGTTACGCAGAGACTGAATTATGTTGCAAAACATCCTGTGTTGTATCGAGATTGATTGACAGTGATTGGGCTGAGTTGTCCCATTGGTAACAAATGGGATTAAGTTGTCACGTATCCAGGCTTCTAGAACCACGTTAAGCCAGAGGGTTAATGAGACAGGCTGTTCGAATTTGGAGGTGAGAATGTGTGCGTGTGAGAGAGAGAACCCGTTGAGGGCAGAGATTCTCGTAGTTCGTGTATTTATTCAGCCAACATTTGTTGACGCTTAACAAGTGTCCGGTCTGTCGCTGTGTGGCCAGGACAAGGTGCCGAACAGGACAGGCGGCCGTGATTTCACGTGGTGGGTGAGAAGAAGGAGCGAGTCGTGTCCATCCTGACGCTGGGCTTTGGGGTCTGTCAGGCAAGACAGGTTGCTTGGTGCAGAGACCTGTGGGAGGCACAGGGGGGTCACAGCTGGGGTTCGTCTGTCCCTGGGAGGGCCCCGCCTAGTGAGGAGGTACCATTTTTGGTCTAGCGGGTGTTTTCACGTGGGGAAAAGTAGCCCATTTGGAGAGCTCTCTGGGAGGGAGGGAGAGAGAGAAAAGCAAGGAAAACATGAGACTAGAGGCTTCGGGACCAAAGGTTTTGGGGACAGGGTGTGAGGAGTGGGGTGGGGGTTGGGGGAGGTGCCGGCAAGGATCCTAAGGTGAGACAGACCTAGCTGTAGGGTCACCCAAGGGGACAGGACGGTCTTGAGCCCGGAGGATGAGTTGGGGAGAGAAGGAAGGAAAGGGAGCGAATGGGGAGACCCCGTAGGTGTGCAAGCGAAGGGTTTTCAGCGTCAGGGAAGAGGACTGGGTTAGGGCTGGAGAAAGTCGGCGCCCCTGAGCTCCATGGATGCGGGTCAGGAGGTTTGAATTGGGGGTGCGCTGGGGGGTGGTGAGGCCAGTCTCACCGGCCTTTGTGCCCTCTCTCGGCAGGGTGGTGAAGGAGGAGATTTCAGATGACAGCGCCCGCCTCCCTGCTTCAACGGAAGGGTGGTGTCCTGGGTGAGCGGCCGTCCCTCTCACGCCACCAGGCGCTCTGAGCCTCAGTGTCCCCCGGCCCACTCGTTGGAGGCCCTGGCTCTTTGCTTCCTCGGCGGCTTGGAGAGCCAGCCACGGCCCATCAGCCTTCTCTGGGGCCTGTACTGCCAGCTCCTGCTCTCTCTCTCTGCTCATCCCAAGCACCGTCCTCGCTCAGACCCACCCCCTGCCCCTCTCCGCGTCCTGGGACGCCTCACTTCCCGGTCGAGCCGCTTTCTGTCTTTGCACTTTTCAGCTGGTGTCATCGGATAACCCCCAACCCGAGGCGGCTCCCCCAGCCCACGAGCCTCGGACCGAGCTGGCACCACCGCCGCCACCGTTACCCCCTTTGCCGCCGGAGAGGACCAGTGGCATCGGCGACTCCAGACCTCCATCCTTCCAGTGAGATTGGGGATCCTTGAGTCCAGGGGAGGGAATCGAGGACGTGGAGCCCCAGCCCACTGATGCGGGCCCGCGAACCGTCTCTGCCCATCCAGCCCTAACGTGTCCAGGCAGGCCGGGGAGAAACCTGGAGCCCGAGACAGAAACGGAGTCGGTGGTGTCTCTGCGGCGGGAACGGCCTCGCCGGAGAGACAGCAGTGAGCATGGCGGTGAGGGGGGGGGCGGCCCGAGGCCGGGTCCTCCGGGAGCCCGGGGAGGGCGGTGCGTGGGAGTAAGGAGGGGGGACAGCTTTCCTGAGGTGCCCGTTCATGCTCAGCGGGGGGGCCACAGGCCTGGCGGCCCCTCGAGGCTGGAGCGCCACCTGGCCGGGTACGAGAGCTCCTCGACGCTCATGACCAGTGAGCTGGAGAGCACCAGCCTGGGCGACTCTGACGACGACGACACCATGAGCAGGTAGGGCATCGCCCATCGTCCTGTCCCCCTCTCCTCCTCCTCCTCCTCCTCCCTCCCCCCCCCCCCCCCCCCCCCCCCCACCCCCCCCCCCCCCCGACCGCCTCTGCCTCCTGACAGGTTCAGCAGCTCCACGGAGCAGAGCAGCGCCTCCCGCCTCCTGAAGCGCCACCGGCGGCGGAGGAAGCAGCGGCCGCCCCGCCTGGAGAGGGTGAGGGGGCTCTCACGGGACAGCTGGACCTTGGAGAAGTCGGGGGCCTTGGTTCAGGGGGTGCGAGGGCACCGGAAGCGAGCACCCCAGGGCCGTCCCCGGGTCGTCGGAGGCAGTGCGGCTCCTTCCCCGTTTCCCCGACAGGCCTCGTCCTTCAGCAGCGTCACCGACTCCACCATGTCCCTCAACATCATCACGGTCACGCTCAACATGGGTACGGGGGAGCCCGGGCGGGGGCCGGGTCTGCGGGGGCCCGGGGGGCGCGCAGCGGGCTGCCCCCGGTCACCCGCGCCCCTTCCGCAGAGAAGTACAACTTCCTGGGCATCTCCATCGTGGGCCAGAGCAACGAGCGGGGCGACGGCGGCATCTACATCGGCTCCATCATGAAGGGGGGCGCCGTGGCGGCCGACGGGCGCATCGAGCCGGGCGACATGTTGCTACAGGTGCGCTGGTTCTGGGCCCCGGGGCGGGGGGTAGGGTTGGGGGCCCCGGCGGCCTCTGACCCGCTGGCCCGGCTTCCAGGTGAATGACGTGAACTTCGAGAACATGAGCAATGACGACGCGGTGCGGGTGCTGCGGGACATCGTGCACAAGCCGGGGTGAGCCGCTGGCCCGGCCTGGGTCTGCTCTCCTAGTGGTGGCGGCGTCTCGGTTAGCGGGGGCGTGACATCACGCGTGTCCCGAGAGCGCGAGGTGGGACCGTGTGACGTGACAAGTAACTGGCGTGGGGGTGCCTGTGTGAGCCCGGCTCAGATCGTGACCTAGAAGGTGGCCGGCGCCTCTGACGCCCCTTCCTCGGTCTCCCCGGAGGGCATTGTTCTCCTGCCTTGCTGTCACTGCTCCATTCGGTCCCCCCACCTCGTGTGTGTGCACACGCGTGTATGCCGGTTCGTGAACCGCATCGGTTAGCTCTCTGGTTCCCGGGCTTACGCTCAGCGGCATTTCTAGACTGGTCTGCGTTGGTGGGTCCGTCTGTCTCTGGTGTCTTCTCCGTCCTGTTCCTCAGCCCGTCAGTCCCAGGCCCCGCACACTCTCGAGCCCTTGCCGGCCACCCCCGCCTGACCGCTTCTCCCCTCCCACAGCCCCATCGTGCTGACGGTGGCCAAGTGCTGGGATCCCTCTCCCAGGCCTACTTCACCCTTCCTCGGAGTGAGTGGTGCCGGGGAGGGTCTGTGGCTGCCTGGGCAAGAGAGCAGGGCTCGGGGTTGGGCCTCCACGTGGCGGGAGGCGGTGGGGGAGGGTCGGGAGGGAGGCGGGGTGGGAGTCTGAGTCGGTGAGGGCCGGGGAAGCATCCGTCTCAGGGGCCTCCTCTGTCCCAGATGAGCCCATCCAGCCCATTGACCCTGCTGCCTGGGTGTCCCACTCCGCCGCGCTGACAGGCACCTTCCCAGCCTATCCAGGCTCCTCGTCCATGAGCACCATGACATCGGGGTCCTCTCTGCCTGACGGTGAGCCCCCAGCCCCGCCTCTCTCCCCTCCCCGGGGAGGCCTCTCCGTGGTGCTGGGGCCCTACCCTGCCGCCTCCTTTCTCTGACAGGTTGTGAGGGGCGGGGTCTCTCCATCCACACAGACATGGCGTCTGTGACCAAGGCCATGGCAGCTCCCGAATCTGGACTGGAAGTTCGGGATCGCATGTGGCTCAAGATCACCATCCCTAACGCCTTCCTGGGTAGCTCCGGTCTCTGGGCAGGTGGTGCTGGGGAGGGGGTGGGGGAGTGGCGGGGCAGGAGGCCCGGGCTGGGAAGGGCCCAGGCAGGGGTGAGGGAGCAGTCGGGGAGGAAAACCTGAGCACTTTTTCTGCTCCATGCGCCCCCAGGCTCGGACGTAGTTGACTGGCTTTACCATCACGTGGAAGGCTTTCCTGAGCGCCGGGAGGCCCGCAAATACGCCAGCGGGCTGCTCAAGGCTGGCCTCATCCGACACACGGTGAACAAAATCACCTTCTCTGAGCAGTGCTATTACGTGTTCGGGGACCTCAGTGGCGGCTGTGAGAGCTGTAAGTGCCCCCCCCCCCCCCCCATCCCTGCCCCTTCCTGTCTCCGGCCCACAGCCAGCCAGGGTGCCCGTGGTCACCTGAGCAGTGTGTGTCCGGCATCAGGCCCCGCCCCGGCCAACGTCCACTTGCGTCCTGCCTCTCAAGCCGTGCGCCACGCGCAGGGCTGTGTGCTGGGGGGGGAGCGGAGTCTCCTGAGTCTCAGGAGAGCATGGGACTCGGGGCCCTGGGTGAGCTCTGCCCTGACCGCGGCAGAGGGGTGGGTGTTTCCTGTCAGAGGCCTTCGTCTCCGCCCCCCGTCGTGGATGGTTCTGGGGAAGCAGTGCCCGGTTTCCTTCCGTTCACCATCTTTGCGTCCTGGCCACTGGAAGCAGTGACTCCCGGTCTCCCTCTCGCTCTGCAGACCTGGTCAACCTGTCCTTGAACGATGACGGTTCCAGCGGGGCTTCGGACCAGGACACCTTGGCCCCTCTGCCTGGGGCGACCCCGTGGCCCCTGCTGCCCACCTTCTCCTACCAGTACCCAGCCCCGCACCCATACAGCCCCCAGCCGCCACCCTACCATGAGCTCTCATCCTACACCTACGGCGGGGGCAGTGCCAGCAGCCAGCACAGTGAGGGTAAGTCGCGGCTAGATGCCAGCGGCGGGGCATGGGGGACGCAGGCAGGAAAGGCTGGCGCAGGGGCGGAGGCGGGGGTGACCTGGGGCCGCTGGGCTAGGGCTCAGTTCGCCTCCTCTCCACCCCACAGGGAGCCGGAGCAGTGGGTCAACACGGAGCGACGGGGGGGCGGGGCGTACGGGGAGGCCCGAGGAGCGGGCCCCCGAGTCCAAGTCCGGCAGCGGCAGTGAGTCCGAGCCCTCCACCCGGGGGGGCAGCCTTCGGCGGGGCGGGGACCCTGGTGGGGCTGGTGATGGGGGCCCGCCCCCTTCCAGAGGCTCTTCGGGGGGCGCGCCCAATCTCCGAGCCCACCCCGGGCTCCATCCCTACGGACCACCCCCTGGCATGGCCCTCCCCTACAATCCCATGATGGTGGTCATGGTGCCCCCGCCCCCACCCCCCGTGCCTCCAGCAGTGCAGCCCCCGGGGGCCCCTCCGGTCAGAGACCTGGGCTCTGTGCCCCCGGAGCTGACCGCCAGCCGCCAGAGCTTCCACATGGCCATGGGCAACCCCAGTGAGTTCTTTGTGGATGTTATGTAGAGCACGTGGCGGGCCCGTCCAGTCAGCGCTTGGTGCCTCTGTCCTGTGCTGGGGGTCTCGTCCGTCATGTGCCTGGCACTCCTCTGGCCCGGCTCAGCCCAGCCTGCGGGCTGCTGGGAGGCGGCCGCCCCTGGGACTCTCACCAGCAGTGCCTGGTTCCTCCCCTTTCTCTCCGGGGGTGCGCAAGGGACCTTGGGTTATTTTTAGCTTTACTGTTTTTGTACGCCTTGGGGGGGGGGGGGGGTTGAAGCAGACTTTTGTACGTTTTTCGGACTATTTTTTTAGTAGATGTTTCTCTTTTTATACGAAGAACCTCTATCTCCTGGGCCCTTCCCAACCCCGAAATGTGACCTCCTCCTCTGTCCGTCCAACTCTGTCCTGTGCAGGGTAGCGGTGGTCAGCGGTACCCTGGGAGGAGGAAGGGCCGGGCACCCTAGACAGCAAAGGAAGGTGCGGTGTTCGGTCTCGGGGGCCCGTGTAGCTGCTTTTGTTACTCTATTTATTTAGTCACCTGTATAAGACACCAAATAAAGCAATAGAGGCCAACTGCGCACGCCTCTGGCTCCTTTCTTTGGGAGGGAGGCAGGCAGTGAGGGAGAGAACTGAGGCAGCAGCGAGGCACGGCTGGTGAGAACCTTTACTTGTGAGGCAGGCAGTGGGCCTCCGACAGCAGCCGCCGCCCGGGGGCCAGGCCCTCCTTAAGGCAGAACGAGGGGGCTGGGCTTTGGCTTGGGAGAAGGCACGGGGGGACGGGCGGGCGGGCGGGCAGGTGGCGGAGAGTCCTCAGAAGCCGAGGGGGTTGCTGGTGACCACACCGCCTCGCTCCACCAAGGCCGTGGAGATGCTTTTGAAGTTCCGGAAGAGCTCCTGTTGCTGCGGGTCAGACTGCAGAGCGGTCATGGTCTCCCGGACCCGCGCGGCCGCCTGGGGAGAGGGCAGGAGAGGTCCAGGCCTGCGCCTCCGGCCCCCCCGCGCGCCCTCGGTAACCCCGAGCCTCACCTCGATACACCAGCTGTCGCAGAGCATCTTCTCGTGCTGGGCTGTAGGGTGGCCCTCGCTCAGGGATCTCGAGGCCCTGGTGCAGGGCAAGAAGAGACCACACGGCTGGGCTGGGAGCCCCGACCCGGGACCCCTGTGGCTCAGGCCTCCCACGCCACCCCCTCACCTGGACAGCACTACCACCATGGTGTAGAGGTCAATGGCACTGTCTGCCAGACGCTGCAGCACAAACTGTTCATCTGTCGGGTACGTGGGATGGCAGGGGGAGGTGTCAGCCGGAGGGAGAGGGAGCGGGGGGAGTGAGGGGGGGGACGGGGTAGATCTCACTCACTGACAATCCCCTTCTTGTGTTTTATCAGCTTGGCCTCCACCACGGTGGCGAACTGCTCCAAGGCCTGCACCACCTGCCCCGAGAGGAGAGGGGCTGGGGGAGGGATCCCAGCCGCACGGGCCCTCCACCGCCTCCGTCAGGCCCGCCCGACTACTCACCAGCTCCCCGCTGCGGCTCAGCTCCTGGTGGATGACGCCGCTGAGACTCAGGCCACTGCCCAGCCCTGCCCGCCTGAGAGGACGGGGAGAGTGACGGGTTAGTGGCCGCCCGTGCCCCTACCGGCCCCGCCCCGGCTCTGAGCTGACCTCCTCAGCTGCTTGCCCGCCTCGCCTAAGAGAAGGCCGGCGTTCCCAAAAGGATTCTTCAGAGCATTGCCGAGTCCAGAGAGTTCCTTTCCTTTGTCCTGTGTGGGGAGAGGGCCTAGTGCTCAGGACGTGCTCTTCTCCCTACTCCCACCCCTCCCCCCCCCACCCCGTTCCCTCTTACCACACAGCCCTGCAGAGCCACAAACAGTCGGAGAATGTCGTTCGTCCCTTCGAAGATCCGGAAGATGCGAAGATCTCGGAGAACGCGCTCCACCCCAGGCTCCTGCCACGGGAAGCCAGAACGTACACCCCTGCCGAGGTGCACCCACCCACCCCGCCCCCCGTCCCAGCCGTGGCCACCCGGGGCACAGAGCCAGCCTGTACCTTCATGAAGCCCATGCCGCCCATGATCTGGATGCACTCGTCGGTCACCTTCCAGGCTGCCTCCTGGGAACAGAGAGCCCTGTAAGACTGGTCTTGGAGCCAAGCTCCCACGCTGGGCTCTCCCACCCTGTGGGCCTGGGACCTCACCGAGCCAAAGATCTTACTGATGGCGGCTTCTATCTGGAAGTCTGTGGATCCCTGGTCCATGTTGGCACTCACCATGTAAGCCATGGACTGAGGTTGCGGGGTGGGAACACAGAAAGGAAACACAGCGCGTCAGACTCGACCCGACCACCTGCGTCTGCCCTAGCTCCTTGTGGCCCTGGCCTTCACCTTCTAGCTCCACCCCTCAGGCACGGTGAAACACTGGGTCCCCCGAGTCAGTTCACTGGGGGCTTCTGGGCATCTGACTTCTTTGAAGGGGGTGAAGAGGTAAGGGCAGGGGTGCAGGCGGAATAAACTTCAGCTACTTCTGGAAGCATCTCCGAACAGCACGGCTCTCCCCCTCGTGCAGCGACTGAGCTGACTACGCCTCCCCGCATCCCCTAGGGCATTGGTGTGAAGCTGGAGACCCACTGCCCCAGGTGCTGCTGGGGGTTGTGGTCCAACCGACGATGGGGAAGAAGGCCCCGGGGCTCTGGGGAGCGCGGCACGGGAAGACCCTCACCTCAGTCACGTAGTGCAGTATAGCCATCCGGGCCAGCTTCTCCTGGATCAGCCCAAAGTTGTGAATTTTATCCCCAAACTGGGTACGATTCGTAGCGTGATCCACCTGGAAGAAGGCACAAGGGTCCCACTGTGGTTAACCCAGTGCCCCCCCCCCGCCCCCCCCCCAGCAGAGGGGCTGGGCTGGACACAGACCTGAGCGATCAGGCCTGGGAGCTGCCAGCATGGGAGGGGTTTCTGGGGGGATGGAATACCCTCAAGGGGACAGGGCCACATGGGAAGGGGTACTGTGTGACTTCTGTCCAGGCATGGTACTCACTGCCTTAGCGATGATGCCCTTCATGGTGCCTGCAAGGGCCGCGGCCATGCCGAACCTTCCGTTGTTGAGAATGTGCATGGCGACCTTGAAGCCACCCCCTACCTCGCCCAGCACGTTTTCTGCCGGCACCCGTACTCCGTCAAAGTACACCTCTGCCGTGTTCGAGGCCTTGATGCCCATCTTCTTCTCCGGGGGCCCGCTGTGACAGGGTGGGGTAGAGAAGCAGAAGTGTGCTCAACAGGTCGCGGGGGCGGGGGGGGGGGGGGCGCATTTGTTACGAGCCAAGGAGGAATTAACATCAACCAGGAAAGGGCGTGGGAGGGTGCGGGCAACTGTCCCTGCCTGCCCAGAGGGGAAGGAGGCCTGGCTATTAGCCCACTGGATGCTGGGCTCGCTGGTTGCGGGAGCCAGACCTTTATGTTGGTTCTGTGCGGATTGGTCCCAAAGAGAACATGCTGTCTAGCTCTTTGGGTTTTGCACACGTCCCCGGGGTGACCTGTGACGCCGTCTGCTCTGTGCTGCCCCAAACCTGGCCTGACCTTTTCCTTCCTCCCCAAACCCACTCACTGGGTAACACCTCCAAAGCTCCTTTCCACCACAAAAGCTGTGATCTTCTCTTTCACGGCCCCCGTGGCTGCATCTGTAACTGGTGTCTTGGCAAAGACCGTGAAGATATCTGCCAGGCCCCCGTTACTGTGGACAAAGGAGGGCCAGTCGGTGCGGAGGACAGGACAGAACAGTGGGGGCCGGGAGTTGGGTGGAGGTGGACAGGAGGAAAGAAACGGGAAGATTGCCTGATCCAAATCTTGCTTCCATTGAGGGTGTAATATTTTCCACAGGGGCTGGGCACAGCTGAACTTCGGATGGAGGCTGCATCCGACCCACTGGAGGGCTCGGTTAGACAGAAAGCAGCTATGGTCTCCCCTGGAGGTAGACAGTGCCTTTAAACGGGGTCCTGATGGGCATCAGAGGCCCCTCACTGCACCTTTCCCTCCCCAACACACACACACACACAGAGGCAACTCCTCCTTAACATGTCTGGCATCCCGTTCACCTTCACATTTCCCGACCAGCACACCGATCCCTTCCCAGAATCTTGCCCAACCGACCCACCCAGCTGTGTGGTGACCTTAGTACCACTGGCCCAGGATGCCCCCAGTCCCTGGGTCTCTCGGGGCTGCCTCACCAGATGCCAGTTTGGGGAGGTACTTTTCTTTCTGAGCCTTTGTGCCAAAGAGCAGGATGCCTTTGAATCCGATGCTCTGATGGGCCCCCAGGGTGATGCCCACGCCAAGGTCATGAGTGCCCACGATCTCCACTAAGCGGGCGTACTGCGGGGAAAAGCAGGCATCCGGGGCTCTTACTGGCTGCATGGGGCCGTAGCAGGGAAGTGTGGGCCACAGGCAGGGCCTGACCTGGGCAGCCCACACTGTGACTAGAGAGCCAAAATGTCACCGTGATAGAGAGGGACACGGGTGTCTCCCCAGCTCTTGGGAGAGAGGCTTCCTAACCTATTGTCAGTCTCTGCCATTAGGACTTGTGAGCCTGGGAGAAGTCCACAACCCTAAGGGACTGTGTCCAGTTTGGTGATGTGTTTGGGACAGGTATGTGCATCCTGGGAGGGTCAACACGGGCAGGTATTTGGTGGACCTGAGCCTTGGGTCAGGTGAGCAAGGAACTTAATCACGGCAAAGCTGGGGTAGACTGGGATGCTGGGAGTGACCGAGGGGACCCCCCTCACCTGGGTGTTACAGAGGCCCACGCCGCCCAGTTCGCTGGGTACTTGCAGACCAAAGGCCCCCAGCTCCTTGAGACCCTGTAGAGTGGTCTCCTCCACCTTCTCCATCATGTCGTTCTTGGCAGGATCGTTGACCTCCTGGGGAGGGCGGGCACAGGATGCATCCACGCTTTTTTTTTTTTCTTTTCCAAAATTTTCTTAAGTTTATTTATGTTGAGAGAGAGCAAGTGGGGGGAGGGACAGAGACCGGGAAAGAGAATCCCAAGCAGGGTCTACCCGGTCAGCTCAGAGCCTGAGGCAGGGCCAGGACCCACGAACTGAGACATCACGACCAGAGCTGAGACCAAGAGCTGGAGGCCCAATTGACTGAGTCACCAGACGCCACCAAGCTCCTTTTAAACTGCTGAGCACCTCTCCCACCCCATCAGGAACCAAGCTATCAATTCCCCCGCCCCAGTCACTCCTCACCTCAAAGAAACGGGACACAGGCCCCACCAGCTCTTTGAGAAACTGTGTCTGCTCCTCGTTGAGCACTGTGGGGGCAGGGAAGGACAGGCTGGTCAGGCCGCCCAGGCGGTCAAGGGAAGCTGCCTTGCCCCACCCAGCTGTGACTACCCCTTACCAGAGGGGTAAGGGAACACCTGGTCGGTGGTGAGCTGGCCCCGGAACATCCCGGCTGCAAAGGACTTCGATTCCTGCGCAGGGAGAAGGGGGTTTCAGGGAGCTGTCCGCGGTGGGTGAGCCCCTGGCTTAGCTCCTCCCGGCCTGGGGGCCACCTACCGCCTTGGCCTGCTTCTCCTGGGTCGAAGCCTCAGGGGAAAGGGGATCTGACTTCTCCAGAACAGCCTGGGGAGACGTTTAGTTAGCGAGGCCGGGAAGGGGCTTCCGAGATGCCAAGGAGAGTCCAGGGGGACAGCTGGGGGGCGGCGTCGGGCGGCTGCGGCGACCTTTCCCCCAATTCCATCACCAGGGCACCCTGGCCTGACCTTTCCCCTACTTTCAGCGGCAGGTGACCGGGGTGGAGAGGGAGACCCCTGCCGGCGGCGGGGAAGGGGACGCCGGGGCGGACCCTCACTCCCACACGCCGCGCCCCGGGCCGCCGTCACTCACCTGAGTCGCCCCACTGGCATAGGGTCGCCGGGCCAGGCCGAGCGGGGGCTGCCCCAGGAGCGCACGGGGCCACGAGCTGTGGGGGAGCGGGGGTTTCAGTCCCGGCCCGGTCCCCAGGTCCGAGGCCACCCCCGCTCCGTCCCTTCTGTCGAACACACACCTTCCGACCCCCAACCTCCGCAGCTGCCGCCCCACGATCGGGGCCGTCCGTACCGCCTGCATCTTCGAACCGCTCGAGCCGCCGCCGCCTCGAGCGCGGAACCAGCGCCGCGGTCCCGTCTGCCCGAGTCTGGGCGCCCCCACCTAGTCTTGACTCTTGCTCCACAATGCACCGCGAGGTGGGCGGGCGGGGCTTCCGGCCTCGGGGCATGCCGGGAGCTGTAGTTCCGGCGCGCCCTCGGCCTCTGTATTCTGGTTGACCTAGGGCGGTCTCCGAACGTCCCCGCCTCCCCCAAACGCCTGGTCCCGCCTGTCCCACCTAGAGTGTGGGAGGGGTGATGGGACTGGCTGGGACGGACGAGGGAGAGGCTTAGGCGACCGCAGCCAGAGGGATGGAGGGTAGACGGAAAGGAGGACTTCCCAGGTGGAGTTGGAAGGGAGAGGTGGGAAGGAAGAAGCTTACGATAGATGCCAGAGGCAGAGGCACGGAAAGACGACCCATTGGGGTCCCTTGTGAAATCCGTCTCCACCCACACGAAAGGCAGGGACATGGTGGGGTGGGGGGCTCCAGCTGCAGGGCGAGTGTCCCAAGCACATTTCTCCTGAGACCTGGGAGGTGTCACTAACTTTGGAAACACCTGAATTTTCAGCGTAGGACCGTCCCCTCCCCTCTGCCAATTCGCTGCCTCCCCTTGAGGGCCTCTGAGACCTTCCTGAACGCCTGTCTGTGTCTGTCCTTGTTCCTGAGACCATGTGCCCAGGCTAGACGGCTGGCATTCTGATTGCTTCCCAGCCTGTGAGGAACTGTAGGGGTGCTCACGTCCCCCAGCCCCCACTTCTCTAGCCCTGGGCCAAGGAGTCCTCAGTAACTCATACCCCCTCTCTGCCGTCCTCACTGGGAACCCCCCCCCCAAGGAAAGATCTGGGCTCAGCTACCTCTCCTTTGGGGTGGCCGGAGCCTCCTTGGAGGGGGGGGGTCCCCTTCCCTCCTCCCTTCGGAAAGTGTAGCAAACTCCCGTCCATGGCTCCGTGGCTCTGGGGAGAGAGGCCAGGGTGTGAAGTTCCAGGAGGAGATAAGACTGCCTCCTTAGGCTAACAGCTGGAACTGGGTGGGGAGAAGGCAGCTCAGCTCCAACCCTGCGGATTAGGGAGATTAAAGTGACAGAAGAGAGAGATGTCCGAGGGACCCAGAGGTGAAAAACGAAAGGCCTGGGGGCTGGAGCTGGTGGGGGCAGGGACTGGGATTTGGGGACCCTTCTCCTGAACCTTCCCATAGAATCTGGGGTGAAAAGGCACAGGCTGGGGAAGGCGAATGTCTTGGTCCCTCTGTGTCTTCCCTGTCCCAACCCCACCCCCATTATTCTCCAGCTCCCCGGTCAGCCCTCTGGCTCCTGGCCCCCCCACTACTGCGGTGGGCACCCCCTCTCCTCACCGTGCTGCACAGTGACCTCTTCCAGGCCTTGCTGGGTGAGTAGCCCCAATCATCTGAGGGGCAGTGTTTGGAAAGGGCTGGCCTGGGCCTGTGAGGGCAATGCCCAAACTTGGGGGCTGGTTGGGGGCGTGGAGGTCCCCTTGGTCCAAGCAGGGGTCGGTCGTCCTGACTGTCCCCCATCAAAGTCCAGCAGCCCTGGCTGGAGGAGCTCCTCCCTCACCGGACAGAAGGAGGCCAGAGATGGTGGCAGGGGTGGCCCGGGAGGCAGGGGTGGGGGAGGGTAACTCAGATCTGTTCTGGTGACAGACATTCTGGACTATTATGAGGCTTGTATCTCAGAGAGCCAGGTAAGGGGGTGAGGTGGGGCTGCTGCCTCAGGGGAGCGGGCAGGGCTGGAGCGAAGACAGCCGATGTTGAAGACTTGGGGGCCCTGGGGACAAAATCCCGAGTCAGGGGTGCAGAGAATGTTCTCTCTCCTACCCTGTAGCCCTTCCTCCTCCCGCTCCCCCCCTTTTCTTTGCCCCAGTTTCAGGCACCAAAGAGTCCAGGACAAAATTACTTTTCAGGCTTCCTCCTGTGAATCCTGAGGGGGAAGTAGCCCCCCAGGGATTCCCTCCTGCCAGCCCCTCCCTCACACCCTGCCCCCGGCCAGGGCCTGGCTCCAGTATTTAAACCAGCATGGGTGCTCCCTCCTCATCATCTCTGCTGTCGGCGCTGGTGCCCGGCCAGGCCTCCATCTTTGCCACAGGGCCTCTCTGCATCTGCTGTTATCTCCTTTCCCATTATCCGGGTTCCTGCCAGCACCGAAGCAGTTAACTCTGCCAAGGCACCCCCCCCATTCTCGCTCCTCGTTCCCTCCCTCCCTCCCCCTGCTTCCTCTCTCCTCCTCTCTCCCCTTCCCTCCTCGGCTCCACGGCTCCCTCGGCCGCTGCCGCCTCCGACCCCCCCCACCCCACTCCCCCGCCACGGCCCCTAGCCCCTGGCCGTTAGGCAAGACCCCCCCCTACCCAGGGGCTCCCCGAAATCCAGTTCCCCTCCCCCACCCCAGCTCATGCCCCAGCCCCCGAACTCCGGGGCTGCCAGCCCCCGGTGCCCCCGCCCCTCCTGAGAATCGGGGTGTGCTCCCCAAGCCCCCTCCCCTCCATTGGGGACCCCCTTTTAGGGCCCCCTTCCCCTCCCTCCCACGCTCCCTCCCCTTCCCTTCTCCAACCCCCTCTTTCCCCTCTCACCCCTCCCCCCATCCTGGCCCCCCCTGCAAAAGTGGGGTGCGGAGGGGGGAGGGGTGAGAACCCACGGAGGGGAGGAACGAAACTCCGATGAAGTCAGAGCCCCTTACCCGCCGCCGCGGCCAGCCCCCCCAACATGGACTGTCTCTGTATAGTGACAACCAAGGTAAGCATGATGGGGGGGGGCTATAAGGTGGGGGGGGGCGGGTATGAGTTTGTGGGGAGGGGTTAGGCAGGCCTAACCTGGGGCTGGGGGCCCAGGAGTGACAGCATCAGAAGATGTATTTGGGGGTCATGATTTAGTTTTGGGGTTCACGTCTGAGATAATGCTGGGTTTGGCCACAGGTGCCCCCTGGGGTGATCCCTTTGTACCTGTAGAGAAATGGAAAATTTGGGCTGTCTTGTGGTTTGGGGGGGGCTAGTGGGTTTTGGGGTTCGCCAACGAGGCTTGAGGGAGACTTATTTAAGGAGAAGCCTGGCTCACATGGAAGTCCTGCTCTTGTACATTGGAAGGTGGACTGCATGAGGGGGGGGTCCTCTTCCCTCCTGGGGGGACAGACTGGCTTGTAGGTGTCTTGTGCAATTTCAGGGGGCTCTTGGCATGGGGGTAGAAGGTTATTGGTTGTGAGTGCCTGACTGGTCTGGGGGTGTCAGCTGGCGGAGAAGGGGTGGGCCTTCAGGCTATGGAACGAGCATCTTGTGGTGGATGCATTCGGGGGTACTCTCGATTTGAGGGAACCGTCGATGTAGGGTTGGATCATATGGAATACGGGGAGAGCTGGGAGCTGTCAGAGGGCTAGGGCCTGCCACAGGGCCACCTGAGGGAATGGACCAGGTGAGGTGAGGGTTTGGGGTACTCCCCTGGGAGGGAGAAGAGGTTGCCAGACCCTGAGGAGGACGACGAGAGCTTTGGGGAGACAGGGGATTTGAGGAGGGGGACCAGGTGGGTGGTGCAGAATTTGGGGGTGGCCCCGGGCAGGTGCTCAATATCCCTGCCTCCTCCCACACCGTATCCTCCCCGTGTTGGGAGAGAGGGAGAAGAGCAGATTAAGGGGAATGTTCCTCTTACCCCTGACACTTGGGATCGAGGTGGGGGAGGACACCTGGATTTCAGGTTCCCCGGGTGAAAAGGAGTTGGAGCAGGGCAGGCCTGGCAGCCGTGAGGATCGGACGAGCCTGTGGTCCGAGCCTGGAAGGGGCAGATCTTGGATGGGGAGCATGGGGCAAGCTCCTGGTGGGTGCTGCAATCTACCTAGGTCTTGGCTGGGAGACTCTGGGACTGGCAAGCTGGGTGCCTGGTGTGTGGAGGGAGGCTTGGGCGGGTGGCAGGCAGCTGGGGGTTGGGGGGTGGGACAGGAAGTGGGGGCCGGGGAGGCGGGGTCCGGGTGAGTCACAGGCTGGGGAGGGGGTTATATTTAGTGGGAACTGCAGCTTCTCAGGGGAGGGAGCTGAGGACACACATGTTCCCTGCCACAAACTCACACATGTGTGTACACATGCAGTGTGCACGTGTGAGCATGGATGGAAGAGACTGGAGGCTGAGGACCTTTAGGTCCGGAGCCCCCACCCCCTCTCCAGAGCTACTTGCTTGTCTGCCTCCCCCCGCCGCCCCTTCTGTGGGCTCCAGGCTTTCTCCCATGCTGCTGCTTCCCCCGTTCCCTGTGGTTTCGGTGGATTTTTGTGCCTCACTTTCTCTGGCCTGGCCTCCTTTAATGTCTGTCTGATCCTTAGCTTCTCCTGTCTCCTGCCTTCAGCCTGCCCCTCAGCCTTAGGCTCCCTGGCTGTGGTCCTCCGGGTGACAGGTGTACCCAGAAAGCCAGTTGGAATGTGTGGGCCCTGCTTCCAACATGTGAACACACACACACATGTGCGAGCGAGGGTGAGGGGCATGCCTGCACTGGCAGCTATTCTGGGAGGGGGAGTTTATTCATCTCCCTTCCAGACTCCTACTTCTTCGATGGAGCCCAGAGTGAGCATCCCTTAAGGAAGGAGCCTTGCGCAGAGAGGATCAATCATGCATTTGGGGTTTTACAGAGGCGTGGAGGAGACCCAGAGCTTGCCACATTCCTTGGCCGGAAAACTTGTCAGTCTCGGGATGACGAGGACTCCAACTCCCATAAGGCCTTGAGGCACAGGAGCCCTCCTGTTAGAGGGCTGCTGTCCGTGGGGCTGTTGGGAGTTGTGGTACATCTCTATCCAGGGCAGCGGAGGGGTAGCCGAGAGGAGCCAGCAGGGGGCACAAGGCGCTTGTTTCCCCGCCCCCCCCCCCAGCCCCCCCCCCCATCGTCCCCCGCTCCCAACATGCTGGGTGGGGTAGGGGGTGCCCAGGCTTTGCGGTGGTTGAGCTTCCCAGCTCCGTTTGAGAGCCCTCCATCTTTCATTGCCTATATTTAGATTCCTGCCGCAGTAGTTGAAGGAACACTTATTGAATGCCTACCATGCGCCAGGCCCTGTGCTTTGTGCTCACTCCGCCTTTAGAGCTATCGCTCAGTCTTGCTCCGCGCCGGGGTCTCTGCCGGTGTCTGCCTCTGAGCATCTCTTTCTCCCACTCCGCCCCCGTCCCTCCCCCTTCTCCCCGCGCTGCTGCCGCCGTTGCCATGGCAACCGGCGACGACTGAAGTTGCGTGGCCGACTTGAGGGCCGGGCGAGGGTGTCGGAGGGCGGAGCAGAACAAGTGGGGGAGGGGGGAGAGTGGGAAAAGACCGGGGGTATCGGGCCGGACCCCGGAGGCGAAGCGGTTAAACCCTCCGGGTGGTCCTTATTGGGCAAAGCTGAGATGCCGGGGGCGGGGCACTGTGGCCAAAGGCCTCATTCATTGGCGGACAGGGGCGTGGCGGAGGGACAGTGTGGGCGAGGCCGGGGGAGCGAATGGGCGGGAAGTGGACGGGGGCGTGGTCTCTTGGAGGCAGGTGGGTGGGGTCTGGCTTACTCTATCGAGGGAGGCGGTGGCAGCCCTCGGAATGGGGCGGGGCCTGAGGGCTGGGTAACCTGACCGAAATGAGGGCGGGGCTGACCCGGCAGGGGCGTGGCGTGGTCCCATGCGCCGGAGGGAGACGGGGTTTTGAGGGGCCTGTTGTCTGAGGAACTGCGGGGTGCGGGGGTCTTTGGAAAGGAGAATCCGAAGGCTGGGCGATTGACGTCTCAGTTTTCCTAAGATGGAGGCCTGTTCAGATTTCATCAGAGCACAACCTCCTACCTCAGCTCTCCGTTCCAGGGAGACGGTTGCTAGGCGACAGCAAAGTCCTTGATTGCTGCGTTGCCAGGCAACAGGGAAACGGAAAATGGAGGGAAAAAGGAAATGGGGGATGGGGGAGGGTCTTAAGGGGCCACAGCGCCCACTGGTGGAGAAGTAGGACCTGTGCGTTTTCTATTCTAGAAGGAATTTCGAGCTCAGCTCTTCCGTAAGGGCTCCCTCTGAGGATCCAAGCATTCTACCCAGATGCGAAACTAGGGCATTGGGGGTCATCTTGGGGGCGCATCTAACAGATTCCGATAACGGGGAGGGAGGGACATGGGCGAGATTCTAGGGCAGTCTGTCCTCTCTGCCCTGTGTGGGCATTATAGAGAAGCCAGAGAAGCCGATTTGAGGCCACTGCTCAGTGGGCTTTAAGAGTTGGGAAGGTGGGCGTTCAATGGGATAATATTTGTAAAGAGAGGCTTTCAGGTTCAGTTGTTTGGGAGAAAATGGAAACCTCTGAGGCAGTCGTTTTGGGGTGTTGTGGAAGATTTGTGGGTCACTGCAAATTGCAGGCCAGATCTTACTTTGGTGAATATTTTTTGAGGCTTGGGTGTGGGGGGTAGATCTATTTGGGAGCACTCCTGTAGCAATGTTGGAATTCAGAATCATGGAGGTGATGTGAAGACGTAGGAAGGGCAGCCAGAGAGAGGAGTGATGTGTGAACTTGAGGGGTGAAGGAAAGGGATAGGGAAAGATCTATTAATTTAAAGGTTTGGGAATAAATTGAAGAGATTACAATGGAATTTGGAGGGCCAGCTTTAAGATACATTAAATACTCCCAGAAATTGGAGTCGGGTGTTTGGTTTTTGTTTTTTTTTAAAGTGTTTCTTTTTTAAAGTTTATTTATTAAGTGATCTGCACACTTGAAGGGGAGATCACTTGAACTCAAGACTCTGAGATCAAGAGTTGTGTGCTCTTCCCATGGAGCCAGCAGGGCACCCCACTGGTGGTACTGGGGCTGTGCATATTGGAAAATCATGAGTATCTCATTAGATGCAGGGATTTGGACAGGGGACCCCAAAGGAATTTGAGGACTGCTTATTTGGATGTTGACGTCATAGGAAGGGTAATATTTGCACTAATGTCAAGGTCTCCGTTGGTGGGTTGGGGGATATGATTTTAAAAGGGAGGATTTAAACGGTGGTTTAATTTGAGGAGACAGCCGGTGTGGTGTCTGTGGTCCTTAAGCTCCTGAAAAGCATTGTCTGGCTATCAAGTTATGGGGCTGGACTGCTGGTTAGAATAGGAGATATCTTGGCATCTGAGGGGATGCGGTCCCTATTAATAATCCTTGGGGAGGGAGGGGGGTGGGGCTTGTGGGAGGCATTTTAGATCTTGGGGGGTGTGTGTGGGGGGGGTCCCTCTACGATGAGAGTGGAGTGCTTCCTCCTTCTTGCACCTTAGGAGTCCAGTAGAGATGAGTGGTCCATGGAGCTTTGGGAGTTTTTAAGGACCTGGTGAATTTAGGGGCAGGAAATTAGATGAGAATTACAGCTATAAGCCGGTAAATTTCAGGAGTGTTTCTGTTGGGGTTCCGAATAGGAGTATACTGTGGAAGGTGAAGTCCACAGAGAAACAGCTGGAACCTGGGAAGTTGATGGCTAAGAGGGTCTCCCCTCACCCCCTCTCTCCCATCGTGACGCTCTCCCGCACTGCGCAGGCGCCTTCCCCCCCCCCCTCCGGCCGCAGCCTCCAGTCGCCGCGTCCGCCGCAGCCCCCGCCCCTCTGCCCCTCCCCCTCCCCCGACCCTGGGACCCTTGCTCTCCCACCCGTCCCCTCCCCTCAGTCCCCCCTCCCCTTCTCCATGTCGGCTCGGAACAGATTCGCCTCCATGTGTCTCTGCGTGGTACGTGCCGCGGTACGGGCTCCGGCCCCGCTCCCCTCTTCCCGGACCCCCCAAATCTCAGGGTGCAAGCTTCAAGTGCTGTCGCTCTTACTTCTGCTTGGCGTGGGGTCTCTGGGTTGCAGTGTCTCGCGGACAGGCGCAGTGGGTCGCCCCTCTTATCAACATCCCCCTTTCACTCACACCCCTCTATTTTGGGGGTGCAAGCCTCGGTTCCAGGTCATTCTATGCAACTGGGGCTCCAGTGACGCTAGGGCCAAGGGGAAAGGAACAACAGCGACCCCCAGGCCTTTTCCTTGCCTCTGCCCTAATGTATTGGGGGTTCAGACCTGGTTCCAATACCATCGGAACTGTCGCGGTTGGGGCCCAGAGTTCCAGTGGGGTAAAACAGGGGATCCTCCTTTCCTTCCTGTCCTGCTTTAGTTGTCCTGTAATCTGGGCTTGAGGGGTGCTGCCCCCGACCCCCACCTGCCAGTCTGCAGTTTTGGAATTACTCTCCCCCCCCCCCCCACACCCCTCCAGACGTTTTTTTTCTTCCCCCCAACCCCTTACTACATGTACAGTACTCTGAAATTTTCCAGGGACCAAACATAGGCCCTAACCTCCTTCAGCCACATTCTGGGGACTTTCATACCCTTCCCTTGTGCCCTGGGTCCCTCACATTGTCTCCTAATGCAGGGGAGTCTTTCCCTCAGTCCTAGACAGCCCCCACCCCCTGGGGGTAGGGCAGGGAGACGTGTCTGCAGTCTCACTGTGATAAAAACTTCTCTTTGTTTCCTCTCTAGAATAAATGACGAGTTTCTGTGATTCCATTTTCTTTCTGTGCACCCTGACAGTTCTTCACCAGATTCAGGGATCCCCTCTGCGAGGTGGGCTGAAGATGGAGAGGCAGTGGACTCAGACCCTCCCCTGGCTCAGGGAGACTAGAAGCTGCACCCCTGGGCCCTGCCTCATGACCACGCAGGGGATGGGACTCTGGGGAAGTGGACAGGGGAGCTGTTTCCGCCCGTCCCCCCGGACCCCCAGTTCTGGGGCACTGTCCAGGCTGCAGACCACCTTTTCAGAGTGTGGAATGGACAGCCTCTTCCAGGTCGTGGAATTCTGTTATCCAGGATGGCCTAGCCTTTGAGGGGGGCTATGTAGCTTATACCCACCCCCCTCCTTACTTCTCCTTCTCTACACTTTGTGCCCATGGCCTTGAACCCTGGGAGCCAGGATTCTCTCTTCAGGTCTGCGGGCCAGAAAACCGGGTGTATCTTGATGAGCCCCTATTTTCCTTCTCAGAGGTGCTTCATCTCTGGCCTGGGTGGGAGAGGTTTCGTGTTGCCAGCACCGTTTTCCTTCTCCTAGTCTCTTGCTGCGCCCTTAGCCACGGCCAAACTTGGGTTACATCCCCAGAGTTTTCAGAATCCTACTAACAGGCATTGACTTTGATAAGCTGCCTCCAGTTGGATCGTGCAACCGTTGCCCTCCAAATGTTGGGGTACTCAGCTTCTCAGATGCTTTTTTTGAGAGGGGAGTTCTGCCTTCTCTCTTCACCTAGGTGTACTTGGGGGCGGGGTCTTCTGTCTTGTCCCCAGGGAACCCTGCTCTTTCCCCGAGCTTGGGGCTTGGGGGGGGGGGGGCTCTGCCCCTCTCTGGGGGGCTGGCTCCTGAGGAGTGCGGAGGCAGAGGTGGGTGGACCCAGGCGGGGTCGCTGCCCTTCAGCGCTGTCTCCAGCTGCCCCTTTCCTCTCTCTCTGGCCCCCAGTTAATCTCATTTACTGATGTCCTTGTTAAGCTAGCAGAGGAGGCCGGTGAGATGGCTGGTGGTTGGTTGGGAAGGGACTCGGGGTCATGTTGAGTCTTTCACTCCTAAAGGCCAGAGGGAGACCAGGAATGGACTCTGAGACCCAGCTCCCCCCCTCCTTCCCCCGGTCAGCCAGCCTGGAAGACACCCATTCCTGTCCCCCTCCTGAGCACTACTGCGTCTGTTCCTCCCCCTTCTGCTCCCAGTATATCCGATTATTGGCTGGGCTACGGCGGCGTTTGTAGGGATGGGGCCAGACTCGTGGGGGCCCCTGTGCAGACTACTTGGGGAACCAGCTGGGCCAGTGGAGGGGGAGCTGGACCGGGAGCTGGACCAGTTCAGCTTTGTCCTGCCTGGGGGACTGATGCCAAGTACCTGCTAGTTGAAGGGCCTGACTGCGGTCCCTGCCTCTGTCTGGCATGCCAGTGCTGGACAGCCAGTAGCTCTTGGGGTAGAGGCTGCCGTGGGGAGACTGAGGCAGTGAGGGTGGGGTGGGAGTGAGGTGAGACGCCGGGGGCGCGGCAGCTGGAAGATGGACCAGGGAGCTCACAAACCGGGGGAGTGGGGTGAAGATGATGAGGGAGGCAGAGAAGTTGGGGATGGACGTCGAGAATGGGGGTTCGGCGTGTCAGAGGGCTGGCGCAGTGACAGGGACTAGTATCTGAAGGCCTGGGCCAGGCGGGAGAAACGGCGGCCGGAGGAGGGGGTGTGCCGGGTGGAAGGCTCCGGGGACGGGGGGAGGTAGGATTTGGGGTGGGGGGGAGCAGGGGGAGGGGCTGGGATTTGGGCCGAGCCGAGAGGTGGCGGTCCGGGGCGGGAGAGGGGCTGTGGGAGGGTGGAGAGAGGGGAGCCAATGGGCTGGAGGACCGGGAGGGGGAGGAACTGGTCAGGCCCCAGGGCCTTCCGCACCGCACTGGCGTGGGGGTGGGGGTGGGGGGGGCGGGAGAGGAGGCGGCCGGGCGGGCGGCCTGGAGCCCGAGGCGCTGGGCCGGCCCCGGTGACGCCTCGGTCCCCATCCCCAGAAATACCGCTACCAAGATGAAGACACGCCCCCTCTGGAGCACAGCCCGGCCCACCTCCCCAACCAGGTAAACGCCCCCGAGCTGGTGCACGTGGCGGAGAGGAACTTGTCCCACCTCGAGGCCGGCCACGGGGTCGTGGGCCACGCCCACCTCTCCCCCCTCAAGGTAGGAGACTCGGGCGGCCCCCTCCCCAGTGCGGCGCTCGGAGCCTCGGAGCCACAAGCACCCCCAAGGGCCGGTAGGGCGAGAGCCGTAGGCGGGAGGAGGCTGGGGCGGGGCGGCTGGGGCCCGGAGAGGGGGCGCTTGGGGTGGAGGGGGGGGCCGGAAACACCTTGTCCCCACCGAGGAGAAACAGAGGCCGGACGGGGGGGGTGGGGGGTGGGCGTAGAGCTTAAAGCCGGCGAGTGCGTGTGTGCGCGTGCCTGCGCGCACGTGTGTTGAGAGGTGTGCGCCCCCAGGACGCCCCCCACCCCGGGTCCTCTTCATTCCTTCACACCCCCACCTCCGTTTCCGTTTTCTGTGTCCTGAGCTCCGTGCGGAGCTCCAGCTGCCCGCATTTGCTCCTGTCCCTTCTCCGCCTCCTCCCCCCACTTCCGGCCCCTGGGCCTGGTTCTGCCTGCGCCCGAGTCTCCAGCCCTTTCCATGTGTCTGGTCGGGGACTCCCAGTCGTGGAGCCTTTCTGCCTCGGTCCCCTGCCCCGGCCTCTGCTCCCCTCCGGGGCTCCCTCCCCTCCTCCCCGCCTCTCCCTCCCGCTGGCTGGCTGGCTGGCTGCTTCTCCAGGATGCTGTCTCTCTCTTCCTCCCACGCACTCTCCTGCTCCCTCCCCGATCCCCAGCTCAGGCCCTCCGCGGGCTCCGTGCTCCTCCTCGGCGGGCCCGCTCTCCCTCTGGCAGTGACCGTCCCCTAGTCGTCCCTTCTCCCCTTTCCGGCCACCACCCTTTTCTTCTTCGAGCCCCTCCCGTCCCTCCATTATATTATCCACGCCCTGTCTTCCCTTCTCCAGTCCCGGGGAGGCCTTGTCTCTGGGACCTCCCCTCCTCCAGGCCAACTATATATCTTCTTCCCCTTCACACCTCTTTTCTGGGGGCACAGGATGGGGAGGGCCAGAGGCCCCAGGCGAGCTGTGACATTGAGGGGAACACCGTGGGGGCAGGGGTGGCCTTCCAGAATCTTGCAGGATGCCCTGGGGAGGGCGAGGCTGGAGACATTTCACCACGAAGTCAGGGAGGAGTTTTCTGAACCTGGAGATGGGGAGGCAGGGAGGGGGCCGCGGTAGGTTCTGGGGTGAGGAAGAGGAGGAAAGGAAAGAGGGTTCTCTGGCCTGTAGCAAAATGGAGAGACCCCAAAAGGGGGAGAGGCCCTGGGGCTGACCGGGTGAGGCTGTGAAATCAGGGCCAAGGTTGAGTCGATGGAGAGGAACAGAAGTCTGGCCCTGGAGGTGAGGAGACAGCACAGAGTATTCCTGTGAAGGGCTGACAGCTGCAAGGAGTGGAGGAAGGCAGACTCGAGTCGCTCTTTGTGGGGTGGGGCCAGGAAGCTCCCTGGGGAGGGGATATGGGGGAGAGGGAGCGTGCAGGGTGGTAGTGGGCTCAGGTTATCGAGTGTGGGGATCAGGGTGCAGGGAGACAGGGAAGCAGAGGAGAGAGCGCTGGTGGCCCTGAGCCAGCCAGCAGGGGGTGGGGTGGGGGGATCTGGGGACCAGGCCCGAGCCGGGGGGGACCGGAAAAGTCTCAATTTGCAGAGATCGAGATCGGGGATGGACTGAGAACGATGGACCGTGGTTTGGACAGAATGTCCAGGGTTTGAAGCTTGGATAAGGGAGAGTGGATATCTCTGGAGTGTCAGAAGTTAGGGTGGAGGATGAGGGCCGGACACTGAGCAGGAGGGCGGGTGGGGGTGGGGGGAGGGGGGGAGTGGTGGTGCTGGATAAGGACTGAAAGCCCGTGGAGGGCCAAGGCTGGGCCGGGAGATGGAAACGGAAGGTGGGGCAGGGATATGGGTGCAGGGTGTGGGCTGCTGTAGAGGGAGGGGTGGGAGGCAGAGGCAGGTGGCCAAGGAGGAGGGATGGGGCCTGGGGAAGGAGGTTTTAGGACAAGGATGGGGTGGGGACGGAGGACAGCCTTGTGGAGGGGATTTTGGCCGTGGCTATTGGTTGGATAACAGCATTTGCTGGGATTTGAAGGGTCGGAGGTTGGCGGTGTTAATGGATTTGCGGGTATGAAATCTATTGCAGAGCTTGCGAAGAAGCCTGTAGTGTTGAGAAATAGCAGGAGAGAGCAGGGGCCCTTTGGGGGGGGAGGATCGAGGAGTTTGGGGAATCCGTGATGACTGCCTCGCGCTTCGTAGGCTCCAAATAAATATTTGTTTAAGGAGGAGATAGGTTGGGGACCCCGGAAGGAAGCTCTTGGCCTCCTCTCCCATTGCCATGGAGACGGGGTTTCGGTTGCCCTGGCAATTGGGGAAGCCCCTAGGACCGGCCTAAAGCTGGCCCCGCCCCAGAGTCTAGAGACCCTGCCGTGTCGAGGCGACTGACGTCAGGACCTGGGTACGCCCAGTTTAACCCTTTCCGGAATGGAGGTTGGGGTGGAGGGAGTAGATGAGAAGATAGGACCCGGATGTCTTTCACCACTCCCCCTTCCTGACGTCTTTTGCACTGCGTAGGGTGAGGGGCGTACAAGAGGGAGAACGGGGCCCTTCAGGACGCGCTGCACCCACAAACCTCTTCAGCCTGGACTTATCTCCCCTGGCTGCCGGGGGGCGGGGCCCCGGGTAGGAGAGGCGGGGCTAGCGGATCCCCTCTGCCTTTGGGAGTCTGATCGCGCCTAGGCCACGCCCATCTCCCGCCCCCCACTCCGCCCCCACCCCCGTTGTCCTGGCGACAGGGCCTTCTGGAGGTGGGTCTCCCCAGGCCTTGGCTGGGCTTAGATACCATCGCTAGGCAACAGAGTCCTTAGAGGAAGGGGTGGATTGGATGGCGGGTGGGTGAGGAGGGAGGGGCTTGCAGCTGGGGGAACCCCGGATTCCCGGGACCCGGGGTTTAGGGCAAATGGGTGGGAAGGTGAGGGGCAGATCTGAGGGAGGGTTCTCAAGGCTCCTGGGTGCATATGGGCCGACAAGGGACAGGGATGGGGGGCAGGCCCCGGGGGACGCGTAAGCACTGGGGTGTATGTGTAGCGCATAAGGCAGTAGCTTCCCGTGGTGTTACATCCGGTGAGAAGCTCCCCCTTTCGCCTGCCCCCCCCACTCTTTACCACCTGCTGCTCCCCCATCTGGTTGTCTCTCCCTCCCTTCCCGCTTCTCAGACACCTCCTTCCACATTCAGGGGGGCCCGGGCCCAGGCAGCGTTAGGGCCGTGCACGTGTGCGTGTGTGTGCGCGCGTGTGTGTGCGCGATACGGGTTGAGCTGGGGCCTCGAGGGGTTCAAGAGCAGGCTTGGTTCAAGAGGGGACCCCGAACCGGTAGCCAGGCAGGTGGGACCCTCGATGACAGGCTTCCTCTTGAGCCAAGGCTCAGGCAGCTTTTCATCTCCTTTTCCCCCTCACAGGCCAATTCTCCTCCTGTGATTGTCAACACAGACACCCTAGAAGCCCCGGGATATGTGAGTTGTTTAGATTTTGGGGCCGCTGCAGAAGGAAGGAGGGAGAGCGGGAGGGCCTGGGCCCCAGCAGCAGGGGAGGGGCCGGTGCTCAGGTCGGAATGTCCGGCTCACTGGTGTTGTGTTTCTGGTCCGTGCTGGAGTTGCAGGTGAACGGGACAGAGGGGGAAATGGAATACGAGGAGATCACATTGGAAAGGGTGAGCAGGCTCCCCCGCCCCCCGCCCTGAGGTCCCCCCAGCTCCCTGTCACGCTTCTCTCTGTGCCTGTGTGTACTAGGTGGCCAGTCCCTTAGTCTTGTCCCTTCCTGCTCCCGTCACGGCGCCTTGGCCCATGCCCCCGCCCGAGTCCGAGCCGCCTTGCCCGGAGCGGGCCGCCAGGAGGGCTGACGCTCCTCCCCTCCTTCTGCCCAGGGCAACTCAGGTCTGGGCTTCAGCATCGCAGGCGGCACCGACAACCCACACATTGGTGACGACCCGTCCATCTTCATCACCAAGATCATTCCTGGCGGGGCCGCGGCCCAGGACGGCCGCCTCAGGTGGGGAGGGGACACAGGGCTTAGGGTGCCGGTTCCCTCGAGAGGGAGGGCTAGGGCAGCAGGAAGCTCCTGGCTCAGGCCAACCTCGCTGCCTCCAGGGTCAACGATAGCATCTTGTTTGTGAATGAGGTGGACGTGCGGGAGGTGACCCACTCAGCCGCGGTGGAGGCCCTCAAGGAGGCGGGCTCCATCGTCCGCCTCTACGTCATGCGGCGGAAGCCTCCAGCTGAGAAGCTTATGGAGATCAAACTCATCAAGGGGCCTAAAGGTAGTGACCCGTTGTGTCTCCACCCCCATCCCGACCGTCCCCTGCCCCAACGCCGGCTCCCCAGCCAACCTGGACGTCCACCTCTGTCCTCCCCTCCATCCAGGTCTTGGCTTCAGCATCGCGGGGGGCGTAGGGAACCAACACATCCCCGGAGATAACAGCATCTATGTGACAAAGATCATCGAAGGGGGTGCCGCCCACAAGGACGGGAGGCTGCAGATCGGGGACAAGATTCTAGCGGTGAGGACCCCTGTCACTCTTCCAGCCCACACTTGGGTCTCGCCTCCTGGCCCCCCGGGAAGGCCCCGTCCTCCTTGGCACCTCTCCCACGGTGTTGTCTGTCTTGGGGCTGTTTCTGGCTCTGTCTGAGCTCTCCTTCCTTGGCCCCAGGTCAACAGTGTGGGGCTGGAGGACGTCATGCATGAGGACGCCGTGGCAGCCCTGAAGAACACATATGACGTTGTCTACCTGAAGGTGGCCAAGCCCAGCAATGCCTACCTGAGTGACAGCTACGCTCCCCCAGACATCACAACCTGTGAGAACCCTCCAAACCTCAAAGCCTCCCATGACCCATCCCAGTTACCCCCACGACCCATCCCAGTTACCCCCATGACATCCCAGTGAGTGTTCCTCTTCAGATGCTCCCCACAAAATAGAAACAATGTCTCTTCTTCTGCCGTCCGAGAGTAGGTGAAAAAAATCAGTTACCGTACAAGACCTAGAAAAGCTTGTCGACAGTCTCTCCCCCAGAAGGCACAAGGCCCAGATGGTTTTGTAGCTAATTTCTCTCAAATCTTCAAGGAATAGATCATTCTTCTGCTCCTTCTGAGCATGAGGACAGATAAAAAGGTTCACGTTTCATTTTATGAGGGCGTTTCAAAGGGTCCCAAAGATAACATAAAAGAGGGAAACTCAACGCCAATTTTGCTTCTGAATAGAGAGGGAAAACTTTGTAGGAACATAGTCGCAGACCAAATACAGCAGCCAATGAAGGGAATAACATCGTCACAAAGTAGGGTTTTTTGTTTTTTTTTCAAGAAACTAAAAGCACTTCTGTATTGGGAGACCTCTTAATACGATTCATCGTATTAAACAACGGACAGAAATTGTTAAGGTCATTTGAAATTGATGCGGGAAAAGACGTTGATGAAATTCAACATCCGTTTTCACACGAAAACTTAGTAAACTAAGGACACAGGAGTTTTCTTTCATGTGATGAAGAGTAGTTCTCCTCCCAAGAGGAACCTTGGCTCCTTGGAGAAAGGGCGTGTTCCAGATCCTGTGCCGGAAATGCACAAAAGGAGTTTGTAACATCTTACAGGCTAGAAAAAACAGTAAAGCTACCCAGGACTCTAGGGCGTGTTATCGACGCAGAAGGGGCTCCCACCGGTTATTCAATCAAAACTCCTCAAATGGGTGGAGGTCCATGAGATCATAATGATGCTTAAGAATAACTGGGCATCTTTGGAGGATGCTAGGGGCCCATTCGTAATGAAAACCGGCAAATGCGGAGACAGAGTCAGGTCCTGTGCAAACTGTACCTCAGAATCACCAAATGGTTGATATGGGAGAGTTCTTTTTTATTTTTTTTTATTTATTTTTTAGTTTTATTTAAATGTTTATTTTTGTTTTTGAGAGAGAGACAGAGAGAGCATGAGCAGGGGAGGGGCAGAGAGAGAGGGAGACACAGAATCTGAGGCAGGCCCCAGGCTCCGAGCTGTCAGCACAGAGCCCGACGCGGGGCTCGAGCCCACAAACTGTCAGAAAGTTCTTTTTTATCAAATCATTCCCACCGATAAGTGCTTCTTCCTCCAAAAAAAAAAAAAAAGAGTAGAATATTCTATTTTGCAATCGCCAGTGAAATATCACTGGGTTCTGAACTATCAGAAGGAGGCAGCGGTCCTCAGTGGCCACTAAAGCTCTTAGGTGAGAGCATAGAAATGGGTGGGTCCGCCCACGACAGCTGAACCTGCCAGTCAGTCTTACCTAAGGCGACCAGACATTTCTTGCATCCCGTTGTGGTCTGCTGGAAAGTACGTAGCGTCACCTATGCACAAAATTGAACTTGGAGTCTGACAAAGCCTCTAGGTCGAATTATAGGAGGAATGGGGCAGAGCACACAGTAACAGCCCGAAGATGGAAGTGATGATTTCCCCCTTAGAATTTCCCCAGTCGGGGGTGCGCCCGGGTGGCTCCGTCGGTTAAGCGTCCGACTGTCCGTCCGACTTCGGCTCAGCTCGCGATCTCACGGTCCGTGGGTTCCAGCCCCCCGTCGGGCTCTGTGCTGACGGCTCGGAGCCTGGGGCCCGTTTCGGATTCCGTGTCTCCCTCTCCCTCTCTGCCCCGGCCCTGCGCACACTCTCTGTCTTTCTCTCTCACAAATAAATAAAAATACAACACTTAAAAAAAATTTAAAAACCTGAAAAAGAATTTTTCCCGTAGAAAGTGGGAAATTCCATCAGACAAATGACCTAGTTTTCCCGATCAATGGGTAGCCAAGAGCAGGAAAAAGCGGAGAGGGGCAGGGGGGGACTTTTATAGACTGAGAGATCTGAGGAAACCCAGCACCCACAAGGAAGCCCCCAAAAGCCTGGTGCTAATATTCCCCTCCACTCGGCCACCCCTGGTGTACGGAGGACATATAACCTTCAACTTGATGACCCCCGCCCCCCCCCCCCCCCGTTCCTTGGGAGAACCAGCCCTTCGTGTGGCCTGTGCACTCCTGCCCCCCAACACTGCTGGGATCTGACGCCCCCCTCACACCGCCCTACTATCTGGCGGAGAAATGCCTCCGTCACCCAAGTCTGGCTCTCCTGGTTCCCTGGGGAGGAGGTGGGGCGGCCGTGGGTCCTGCCCGCAGCACCCTCACCCCTTCTCCCACATCTTTCAGCTTATTCCCAGCACCTGGACAACGAGATTAGTCACAGCAGCTACCTGGGTACCGACTACCCCACAGCCATGACCCCCACCTCCCCTCGGCGTTACTCCCCGGTGGCCAAGGACCTGCTGGGGGAGGAAGACGTTCCCCGGGAACCGAGGCGCATAGTGATCCACCGGGGCTCCACGGGCCTGGGCTTCAACATTGTGGGTGGCGAGGACGGTGAGGGCATCTTTATCTCCTTCATCCTGGCCGGTGGCCCTGCGGACCTCAGCGGGGAGCTGCGGAAGGGGGACCAGATCCTCTCGGTGAGGGAAGGCCGGGCCCTGCCCACACCCCTCCTCTACTCCGGGGCTGGGGCCTGGTCCCCGTCCCCGGCGACTCACCCTCCACGCTGTCTCTAGGTGAACGGTGTTGACCTCCGCAGTGCCAGCCACGAGCAGGCTGCCATTGCCTTGAAGAACGCGGGCCAGACGGTCACCATCATCGCTCAGTATAAACCGGAAGGTACCCGGCCCGAAGCTCCCCGCGTCGTGAGCTGAGAGGGTCCTCAGAGCCCGGTCTCCTCAGCTGGTGGCTCCAGTGGGGGCAAGGGAGGGCGGCGGAAGCGCTCCGCGGGGGCCAGAGCTCAGGAACCTTCTCGTCCTTTTCTCAGAGTACAGCCGATTCGAGGCCAAGATCCACGACCTTCGGGAACAGCTCATGAACAGTAGCCTGGGCTCAGGGACCGCCTCCCTGCGGAGCAACCCCAAAAGGGGTTTCTACATCAGGTTGGATGCGCCTCTCTGTTCTGGGTCTCCCCCCCCCCCCCCCCGCCCCAGCTCTTGGCCCTGAACCCTGCCTGGCTCCCCCCAACCCGTTCCCAGGCCTGACGTCCAGCGACCGTTCATGGGCCCCGCTGCTCAGGTCAGCACCGGGAAATAGTATCAACTGGAAAATAGCGTCTGCCTCAAGTGTCCCTACTGCCCGGCAGGGTGGGGAGGGGGATGCCTCTCGGCTGTTTGGAATGTTGCCCCCGCCTGCAGGGGAGGGGGTCACAGCTCTCCTGCTCCCGGGGCATCAGCTCTGTGGCCCCTGCCTCTCTCTCCCCACCCTCTCTCTCCCTCGGGGCTCCCGTCCGCTCTGGCCCCACCTCTTCCTGGAGGTCCAGATCTGCGTTTCTGGCCATCTGCTTTCTGGACGCGTCCACTGGGGTGTCCCACAGGCATCTCTCACTCGACACATCCCGCACTGAGCTCATTGCTTTCCCTCGTGTCCTTGAGCCCTTTATCTTGCTGAACCAGTGTTTCCTCCCTTGCTAACTGGCACCGCCTCAGACTTTGCTCGGCCCTTCCCTCCCCGCTGGGGTCCAGTGGGCTCCTGGGGGCGGTCTGCTGTGGCTCCCAGGTGCCTCCAGGTGGTCCCAGAGCCTCTTCCATTTGGTCCCCTTCGGTCCCGTTCTCGTGCTCTGTCTTTGCTGCCTCCACGGTCTGGCCCTCCCTTGGCTGGACCCCGGGGTCATGACGTAACTGACGGGAATTTGGTACTGATGGGGATAGGCAGGGTTAGCAAAGAGTGGCCTTGTCCCTTCTTCTGAATTTGAGCACCTTCCGGGTTACCTCCCTGACTGTCCCGTGCATGCGTCCTGCGTCCTGCAGACTGCGTTCTTGGGAGGGCGGCGTTCTAGATCTTGCTATAGAAGTTGCACGGGATCCAGAGCCTGTCTGATCTCTGGCACAGTGCAGACTGAGTGGCGTTTAGTGGTTCTGATTGTGTGTCACAGTAGAGCATTTGCTCCCCACACGTTGCGGGGGGGGGGGTTGCTCCTCGGGGTCCGTGGCCCCTGCGGGAGGGGTGTGAGTGGCCACACTTTGCCAGAAGGCCTGGCTGGGTGTCCGGGCACCAGAGAGCTCAGGCGGTGTCTGACCGACGGCCACCCGCCCTGCAGGGCCCTGTTTGATTACGACAAGACCAAGGACTGTGGCTTCCTGAGCCAGGCCCTGAGCTTCCGTTTTGGGGACGTGCTGCACGTGCTCGACGCCAGTGACGAGGAGTGGTGGCAGGCACGGCGGGTCCACCCCGACAGCGAGGCCGATGACATCGGCTTCATCCCCAGCAAACGGCGGTGAGGCTCCCGGGGCCTGCAGCCTTCCTGCCACAGGGGCTCCAGTCCCAGGGGTCCCCGGGCGGACAGCAGAGGCCACGGGCTGCCCTCTGACCCCTCGGAGGCCTGTCTGCTGGGCAGCCTCCCTCCTGTGAGCCTCTGGAGCAGACGTGTCATTGAGGAGTACTGGGGCCCAGGGGCCACCGGGAGGTGGTGTTATCAGCTGGGCCGGGGGAGGGGAGGGCTCTAGGGCCCCTCAGTGGCCATTCCCCTACCCTCCCATCCCCCCATGTCCCCCACAGGGTCGAACGACGGGAGTGGTCAAGGTTAAAGGCCAAGGTAGGTGGGGGAGCGAGCTCGGGTGGAGGAGCGGGGGACTCGGGGCTGAAGCCCACCAAGCACGTGGCCCACTCCTTCTGTTCTTCCTCTGTAGGATTGGGGCTCCAGCTCTGGATCACAGGGTAGGTAGGGTCAGCCTGCGAAGCGGGGGTGAGGGAGCCCTAGAGCTTCTCTTGACATCTCAGGAAGGCCACATGGGGCCCCAAGATCCCTGTCTCCCAGCCTCTCGTAGACGCCCTGCCTCCCACTAGGTCGAGAAGACTCCGTTCTGAGCTACGAGACGGTGACGCAGATGGAAGGTGAGTCCTGGCCCGACCCCGGTCCCCAAGCCCAGCTGCTCCACAGCTGCTCCCCAGCCCGGCTGCTCCCCGGCCCAGCTGCTCCCAGCCTGGCTGCTCCCCGGCTGCTCCCTGGCCCAGCTGCTCCCAGCCTGACTGCTCCCCAGCCCGGCTGTTCCCCGGCCCAGCTGCTCCCCAGCTGCTCCCTTGCCCAGCTGCTCCCCGGCCCAGCTGCTCCCTGGCCCAGTTGCTCCCCAGCCTGGCTGCTCCCCAGCTGCTCCCTGGCCCAACTGCTCCCCGGCCCAGCTGCTCCCCAGCTGCTCCCTGGCCCAGCTGCTCCCCAGCCCGGCTGTTCCCCGGCCCAGCTGCTCCCCGGCCCAGCTGCTCCCCAGCCCGGCTGCTCCCCAGCTGCAACCCCGCCTGGCTGCTTCCTGGCCCAGTTGCTCCCCAGCTGCTCCCTGCCTCTGCCCCCCAGCCCCGGCCCCCAGCCCCGGCTGCTTCCCACTCTGCCCCCGGCCTGAGCTGGCTCTCTGTCCTCAGTGCACTATGCTCGCCCCATCATCATCCTTGGGCCCACCAAGGACCGAGCCAATGATGACCTTCTGTCCGAGTTCCCCGACAAGTTCGGATCCTGTGTTCCCCGTGAGCGCTGGGGCCCTGGGGTGGGGAAGGGAGATGGGGGCGGGGCCCACGGCATTGGGGTGCAGGAGGACACAGGGATTCTCAGAGAAGGGGTGCTTCTCATCCACTCTGCTGCCCCATTTGGAGACCTGGGGGCCCTGGAAGGGGTGTGGGGGAGGTGGCCCAGCCCCTCCGAGTCTCGGTCTCACCAGCAGCCCCCTTGCGCGGTTTGATGTAGGCAGGCTTTAAGCTAGAGGGACGGTGGTTAGATCTTTGGGGGGCGGGGTGACTTCCTGGCAGATACGACGCGGCCCAAGCGGGAGTATGAGATAGATGGCCGGGATTACCACTTCGTGTCCTCCCGGGAAAAAATGGAGAAGGACATTCAGGCGCACAAGTTCATCGAGGCCGGCCAGTACAACAGCCACCTATATGGAACGAGCGTCCAGTCCGTGCGGGAGGTGGCCGAGCAGGTAGGACCTGCGGGCACCCGGCCTCTTCCTCCTCCCCCGCCCACCCCATGGCCTCCCCCCCAGCTCTCTCTAACTCTCTCTCTCTCTCTGTCTCTTTCCCTGCTGGGTCTCCACTCCCTCCTCCGCCTCCTTCTCCTCTCGGGCAACTCTGTCTGACTGCCTGCTCCCCCTGCCTCCTCCCTCTCTGCCTGACCCCAAACTCTTCTCCGCCATCTGTCCCCTCTCCCCGCTTCCCTCGTCCCTGCCCCACTTCTCCTCTCTTCCTGCGGCCTTGCCCTTGGTGGCTTGGCCTTCCCACCTTGGTGCCCTCCCTCTGTCCGGCTCCCCTGTGGCCCTCTGGCCTTGCCTGTTCCTGGGGTCTCCACCCCCCTCTCCCACTCGCCTGCCACCTCCTTTTCCCTGCTGCCCCCCACTCTGCCCTCTCTCCCTCCACGGCTCCTTTCTCCATCTGCCTCTTCTCCCTCCCACCTGTCTCTCCTTGTTTCTTCCATCTGTCTGCCCCCCCCCATCCTACTTCCCTTCTCCCCCTTCCTCTCTCCTGCTCCCGCCCTCAACCCCTCCACCCTGTTCACTGTTGCCCCTCTGGCCTTGCTCTGCCCCGTCTTTTGGGTCCCCTTCCTGCCCGTGCCTCACCCCTCCCTCATGACCTCCAATCCTCTCCTCCTGTGCTGGCTTCTTCCCTTGCTCTTTCTCTCTGTCTTTAACTCTGTTCTCACCTCCTTCCCACCTTGACTCTCTGGCCACGTGTCTTTTGACATCCGTGTCACCTCCTTTTGGCCAATCTCCCATCCCCCACCTTTCCACTTACCGCGTCCTGTCCTGGCACCTCTGTCCGTCCTTTCCTGCCACCCGCTGGTCCCCCTCCGCCCCCCCTGCCCGCCCCCAGGGGAAGCACTGCATCCTCGATGTCTCGGCCAATGCCGTGCGGCGGCTGCAGGCGGCCCACCTGCACCCCATCGCCATCTACATTCGCCCCCGCTCCCTGGAGAATGTGCTGTGAGTATGGTCTCGGCGGGGGGGGGGGCTCCCCTCAGCGCCCCCCTGCATCTGTGGCCCTGGGCCAGTGTCGGACTCTCCCCTCAGAACCTTGGACAGCAGCCCCAGCCGCCCTCCAAGGGGACCGGGCCTGTCCCTTCCTCTCCAGCCTCGGGCTCAGCCAGACTGCAACTCCCGGCAGCCCCTGGGGCACGCACCTGCTGGCCGAGCAGGGCCCCTGGGGCCGTTGCGAGTTAGAGTCTGAGCCCCTTCACGGGGGCTGAAGGGCCGGAAGGATGAGGCTCTGGAGAGGTTCCCGGAGTGGCCGCACCCGGCCGGGGTGGGTCGCGCAGTGGGGTGGGGGTTCGTTGGCGGCCCCGGAGACGACACGGGGAGTTGCGTCTTTCGCCGCGTGCTCCGAATCAGAAAACACTGGTTGCGACTGAACTTGCCGGGACGGAGGAGGTACGAGGTGGGGCGGGACCCGTGCTCAGATCTGCGTCTCCCTCGCTCTCCACAGAGAGATTAATAAGCGGATCACAGAGGAACAAGCTCGCAAAGCCTTCGACAGAGCCACCAAGCTGGAGCAGGAATTCACAGAGTGCTTCTCAGGTGAGGCTGTGGCCCTTGCTCAGATCCCAGGCCGGTGCCGCGCCCGGCGGACAGTTGAGAAAGGCGGCCTCCCTGGGTGGGGGGCAGCCCCACCGCTTGGGGTTTGGAGAGTTAGAGAAAGGGACCACTCCCTCGCTCTGGCCTCATTCCCCGTCCCCCCCCCCCCCCCGCCGTCCCCCCAGCCATCGTGGAGGGCGACAGCTTTGAGGAGATCTACCACAAGGTGAAGCGTGTCATCGAGGACCTCTCAGGCCCCTACATCTGGGTCCCAGCCCGAGAGAGACTCTGACTCCCGCCCTGGTGTGGCCTGAACTCGCCCTGTCTCCGGCCCCCGGGCCCTTGGTCTGGACTGAATTGCCCAAGCCCTGCGCACCCCCTGGCCTCCCTCCCGTCCCTTCTTATTTATTTCCTTTCTAACCGGATCCAGCCCTGGAGGGGGGACACTCCCCTGCATGTAACCCCGCACCCCAGAACTGGGCTCCTGAACCCCAGGAACCTGGGGTCTGGGGAGGAGCCGGGCTCCTGGTCCCGAGCCCGTGCTCCGTAGGACCCTAGCCCCTGCCCGCCCCCGACGCACACACACACCCACCGGGGGCCGCCTGCCCTCCCCCATCTTCTCCCACACACATTCCAGAAGTCAGGGCCCCCTCAAGGAGCACCCCGCTGCAGGGATGCAGGGCCACAGGCCTCCTCTCTCTCCTGAGGCCAGGTCTGGGGTCACCCCTGCCCCCATCATAACTCCCCATGTCCCTTGGTTTCGCATTTAGTTTTTCCCATTTTTTTTTTCTTCTCAAAGGTGGTTTTTGGGGGGGATAAGTGGGGGGACTCTACTGTGGGACCCCTGCCTTCCACATGCCCCCCACCTTTTTTTCTTTGCCGGTTTGCATGAGTGGAAGGTCTAACTGTGGCTTTTTTTTTTTTTTTTCCTGGATTTTTTTTTTTTTTTTTTCTGGGGGGGAAAGGGGAGGGATGGGTTTAGGGAGTGGGAATGTGGGGGGTGGGGCCGGGGTTGGGGGTCGGGAGCCAGGGGAAGACTGGAAATGCTGCCGCCTTCTGCAATTTATTTATTTTTTTCTTTTGAGAGAGTGAACGGAAGAGACAGATACTTGAAACCTGGTGTGTGGCCTGCTTATTTGGGAACCGGGTGAGGAGGGAGACAGGGTGGGAGCGTATGGAAGGGTCTGGTAGAGCTATCTTCGTGTCAACCCAGAGAGGGGACAGTGGCCTGGAGGGGGCCTTGGGGGGAAGCTGAAATCAGGGACGGTGGGTCAGCAGTGAAGTAGGGGCCTGGGAGGGGCTGGAGGCATGGTGCAGTCACCGAAAGACCCAGAACGAGGAAGCCAGACCGGCGTAGGTCCCTGCCGACTTAGCCCAGCCCTGATCACTCTCCTGGTCCTGCTGGACAGCAAAACACTCCCTAAAGGAAAACACGGAGGCAAGTTTCTTGGTTTGTGTTCAGAGCGTTCTGGACAGAGCTGGGCTCTGGCCATGATGTGTACAGAGGTTTGCTAGTAAGAAATACTGTGTAAATATTCATTTATTGGATTTCTTCATGCCCCACCTCTAGGAAAATGGGACCTTGATACCAAAGATTTAATTAAAAAAAAAAAAAAAGAAAGAAAGAAATGAAAAACAGATGCAGTAGCTATGTAGCTATGAGAGTAAATATGACCTCTGAGCTTCCTGGTAGCCAGGGCAAAAAGGGAAATGGTCCATTACCAAGTTCTTTATTCTAAAGGAGAAAAAAATTGTGGTTCTTTTAGGGAGTCAGATTTTCCCGACCGTGTCTTGCTGCAGCTTCTCAGATGCTGCTGTGCACAGTGTCACATCTCAGCTTTTCTTCTGCCCACCGTTCATGGGCCTGACAGGTTCCCACCACGAGGGCCTCCGCTGCAGCATAGATGAGCCGTCGCTGGCACCAGCTGTGATCCTGCCCCTTTCCCCCTCTGATTCAGGGGCCCCACGGAAGAAGGCTGAGGTGGAGGGTGCTAAGAGTTGAGATGGTTAAGCCCTAAACGGTGCAGAGGGCAGTTCTGGTCGCCCCTGGTGACAGAAGTTAAGCGTTGGATGCAAAAGATCCCCCGAGGCCCAGCAGCTCTGGGGAGGATGGGATTGCCCCCGCCCGAGCTGATCCAAGGAGCAAGGTAGAGATCTCTAGTAGTGTGTCCCTGAAACCAGTGGTCCTCTCCGTGGCTTGCCCTGCACAAGACTTAAAACCCAACCCACCGATCCTGGGGGTGGGGCCCCAGGGCTGTGCGGTTCAGGAAAACCTCCCAGGTGACTCTGACGCCTCCCACCTCCCCGGGCGGAGCCTCACAGCTTCCAAGGACGTTTTTCAAATAATCCTTCTTTTAGCTTGGTTCTGCGTAGGAGCAGATGGTTTGAAGCTGTGCTGATGTTCTCTACCATTGGCCGAGGGGAGGAATCTGTGAGCTGAGGAACGTGTGTGCAGGTGATGCGTCTGGATCTAAGGGGTTAAGGAGAGTTCACCGAGAAGGGGGGAGAATCACCTAATCCTGCATGCATCACTTTCTAGATTATGAAAGTAATACGTGGGCCTTAGAAAAATTCAAATAAATATAGAAATACATACGGTTCAAAAAAAAAAAAAAAAAACAAAAGCTCCCTCCCCGTTTCCTTCCACATACTCCTCAGAGGGAGGCACTTTGGCAGTTTGTGGTATATTCTCCCAAATCTATAAAGAGCTCATCCTTGGCCATTTAAGGAGACCGTACGCTTGAGTGGATAGACGCACTGGATTCCCAAACAGACTGCGGTTCGGATCCTGATTCCTCCCCACCCCTCTCTGGTTCCTTCAACAAATAACGTAGTTGGCTCTTGCTTGGTTTCAAGCTGTTTGAAATGCTGGGGTTGCGACCCCCGGGCCCTCAGGGACCTTGGGGTCCTTGCAGTGGGGACCTCCGACCGGAGGGGGTGAAGGGGTGCAGATCATCAAAATGACGATGGCGCTGTTAAAGTGACGACGAGGTGCGCGTCTTCGCTAGTTCAGACGGGGTGGTCAGGGAGGCGTCTCCTCCGAGCTGCGCTGGAGTCGAGGCCTGGACGCTGATGGAGCCTGGGGTGGGGAGTGTGCAGGGGGACCGAGGGAGGGCGAGGTGGGAACGCTGGAGGACAGGAGGTCAGTGGGGTGGAGCGGGAGGGAGACAAAGAGGAGGGGGTCTGAGAAACTAGCGATTCTGGGCTTGAAAAGTGTCCTACGAAGCGCTCGGGCGCGGCGGGAGGGGGCGCGCGGCAGGTGGGCGTGGCGGCAGGCGAGGTGGCGGCGGGGGCGTGGCGGCGGGGGGGCGTGGCGGCAGGCGAGGTGGCGGGGGAGTGGGCGTGGCGGCAGGTGGGCGCCCGGCCGGTCGGCCGGGGGCGGGGCGGGGCGGGGCGGGAGGGGGGTGGGTGGGAAAAGGGAGAAAGCGCGGCGGGGGGGGGGGGGGGGGGAAAGGGAGAAAGCGCGGCAGGGGGCGCTGGAGAACCAGCCCTGCGGAGGCGGTGAGGTGAGGACGGGAGGTGGCCAGGCGCTGTGGCTGGGCTGAGAGCGAACCTTCTGTGAGCCTCAGCTTCCCTAGCTCACAAATGGGGACGATAACTCCCGACCTCGCCGCATGGCCGTGAGGAATGTGCAGCAGGGCCCTCGGCCCGCAGCCCTGCACCTCCTAGAGAGCGGTTACCGATCATTGCTATTGGTCTGTTCTGTTACTGGTAAACGTAAGTTAAATAAAACCTGGAAACGTGGAGTTTTATCTTTTTCCTCATTCCTTTCTTTTTTAATGTAGATTAATTTTGAGGGCAAGAGAGAGAGAGAGAAAGCACAAGTGGGGGAAGAGGGGCAGAGAGAGGGAGAGAGAGAGAGTTCCAAGCAGGCTCTCGCACACTCAGCGCAGAGCCCCACGCGGGGCTCGATCCCGCGAACCTCGAGATCATGACCTGAGCCGACACCAGGAGCGGGAGGTCTAACTGACTGAGCCACCCAGGTGTGGTGAGTTTTACCTTTTTCTAAACGTTCACCTGTCAGTAAAAGTGGGGGAAAGAGGTGTTGACCGGTCCCGGGGCACAGGATCCTGCCTGTCCCAACGCCGAGGAGTTGGAGCGTGTCTGGGTGCAGAGAACCAGGGTGCAGAAAGTTCTCGCCCTGCTGCAGGGCGTATGGAGGCCCTTGAGTGGGTTCTGTCGGTTCTCACTCACAACTGTGAGTGAGCAACCTCCTCCTTGCGGCCTCGCGAGACCCCCTTCCCTTGTGGCTGCTTCTAGCACTGAGCTCCCGGCCCGGGTGCCTCGCCTTACCTCTCCTGCTTCCTCTCCACTCAGGCCCTGCTCAGCCTCTCCTGGATTCCGGGAGCCGTCGGTCACCCTCTTTGGAAAGTCAGCCTTGAGCCTTCGGTTAACTGCCCGCTCTGCCCATTTGTTCAGTCACCTCCTGGCAAGGCCTTCCGGGTGCCTGACTTTGCAGCCGGAGGGCCTGAGTGGCAATCCTGACCCTGGGGGCCGGGGAGAGAGCCAGGCAGGCACATCCCAGACCCGAGCTCGAGAGCGCTCTGCGAGGGGGTGGGCGGTGAGGGCCGAGGGGGCTCGGTGCCCAGGTCTCATCCACAGAAGATGAGGGGCTGTCTTAACTCCACCGCCACGCCAGGCCCCCAGTTCCCCCAGTTCCTTCCCAGGTAAGTCGCTAACCACCCTCTGGGAGACAGAGAGAGATGTGCCCTGCTGACCTGACCCCAGCCTCCCCCGCTCCCCACATCCAGAAGCCCTGGGGGGCTGGCTGAACTCGAACTAGTGATAATAATCCGAATGCGGACGGCTAGTCTGTGCTGGGCACTTAGTACGAGCCAGGCCCTGTGCAAGGCGATGCCAGCTCTCTGACGTGAGCATTCAACCCACTCTCCAGACGAGGGCAAGGTGAACTCACATCTGTCTGATAGCCGCCCTTGTCCTGCTGTTCGTCTTCCCCGCCCTAACATGCTGAGAACCCCCAGCCTCCCGTGTCCTTCTTGCTCTGCGTCCACACGCCCTCTGTACCAGATTCTTCTCTGTTCCACTGCTCGGCTCCCCCCTTGCCCCAGAACACTTCCTGCTCTTGACTCATCCAGTGGGAGGCTCACTGTCCTCTCTCCTTGGCAGTCTTGACCGGGTGTTTGGGGTGCCCAGAGCTGGCCCTAAGGGTCAACCCCACCCCTGCACTTGTATGGTTGGCGGTCCTGGGGATCTTTCTTCCCCTTCCTTCGTGGGGGCGGGGACTCTGTTGCGGCTGCTTCCTTCCCAATGGGGCCCTCACTGGGCGGTGTCATGGACGAATGTATGGCCTTGGGCAACATTCAAGACTCTACATCCATGTGTCCAGCCCAGAACCCTTGCGGACTCCAGAGCTGCCTCTAGCAAGGCAGACCTCTGCCTCTAGAGGCAGACGCAGAGGACTGGACCCTGGTTAGGCACGCCAATTCCCTCCCTCACTGCGCTGCCCACCTCTGACCCGTCGCCTGCCTCCAGGCCACGCCATTGTTTAATGACAGTCCTGCCTTTTGCCTGCAAATCTTCATGAACCTTGTGGTCTGTAGTCACGGTCTGTAACTTTGCTGGTCAGGTGCCCCATCTGTGAAAGGTTTCTGAGCGTGTGTCCCCCAGTATGTCGTCACTCATTCATTCGTTCTAAACCGTGGCCAGCCTTCGAGGTGGCCCCCAGGAAGTCTCACCTCCCAGTATTCACACCCTGAAGCGTCCGACTTCAGCTCAGGTCACGATCTCACGGTCCGTGAGTTCGAGCCCCACGTCGGGCTCTGGGCTGACGGCTCGGAGCCTGGAGCCTGCTGCGGATTCCGTGTGTCCCTCTCTCTCTCTGTCCCGCCCATGCTCGTGCTCTGTCTCTCTCTTTCAAAAATAAACACACATTAAAAATATATATATTAAAAATATATAAATAAATAAACCTTACAAATATTTTATAAATTATATAAATATTATGCAAATATTTTCCTGCCACACTCCAGTGGATGACCTTGTGACTTCCCTGGGGTGCATGTTCCCCATTAAAAAAAAAAAATTTTAATGTTTATTTATTTTTGAGACAATGCGAGAGACAGAGTACAAGCAGCAGAGGGGCAGACGGAGGGAGACACAGAATCCAAAGCAGGCTCCAGGCTCTGAGCTGTCAGCCCAGAGCCCGACGCGGGGCTCGAACTCACGAACCGTGAGATCGTGACCTGAGCTGAAGTCGGACGCTCCACCGACTGAGCCACTCGGGCGCCCCGCATTCCCCATTTTGGAGACTACCGTGCTTCTGAGTGACCTTCAAAAATCCTCACCCTGACGTTCAAGGCTCCCAGAGTGGTCCACACTACCTCTCAGTCCATTTCCCTTGTGCTACTGTTTTCTCTCTGCAGGGTCACTTGCTCATTAATTACCAATGATAAAATCCTACCTGTTTTTATTGGCCAACATTAGAGATCTCCTTTCAGGAGCTTGCCTGCCTGCCTTCCTTCCTTCCTTCCTTCCTTCCTTCCTTCCTTCCTTCCTTCCTTTTTAATGTTTTTAAGTTTATTTATTTTGAGAGAGAGAGTGAGCCGGGGAGGGGCAGAAAGAGAGGGAGAGAGCGAATCCCAGGCCGACTCTGCACTGTCGGTGTAGACCCCGACTGGGGGCTCGAACCGTGAGATCACCACCGGACCCCAAATCAAGAGTCTGACGCTTAACCACTTAACCGACTGAGCCCCTCACCAGGTGCCCCCCAGGAGAAGCCTTTCGCGATCGTCCCGGAGGTGAGAGTGCCAGGTTCCGAGCCCAGCCTCCTGCGTTGCTCTGGTCATGAGTTCCTCAACCGGCAGGCAAGTGTACCCAGAGGGGACAGGGTCGCTTTGTGTTGAGGCAGAGCTCTAACGGTGGCCCCCAAGATTCCATGCCGTCATCCCTGGAACCTGAGTATGTTAAGATACATCACTCTCGTGATTATGTTATGTTATGTTTGGTTGACCTTATATAGTGTCATGTATACACAACTGACCTTAAGAAGATTCTTCCAAGTGGACCTAATCTTTTTAATTGATTAATTAATTAGTTAATTAATCAATTACATTTTTTTTTTAACATTTATTTATTTTTGAGAGACAGAGAGAGGCAGAGGATGAGCAGGGGAGTGGGGGAGAGAGAGAGAGAGAGAGAGAGAGAGAGAGAGAGAGAGAGAGACAGAATCCGAAGCAGGCTCCAGGCTCCGAGCTTCAGGGCAGAGCCCGAGGCGGGGCTCGAACTCATGAACCGTGAGACCGTGACCTGAGCCCAAGTCGGGCGCTTAACCCCCTGAGCCCCCCAGGCTCCCCTGTTGCGGACTCTGGGGGTGGAGGGCTCCCGTGACAAGGAACGCGGTGGTCTGCAGGAGAGGGTGGCCCCCGGGTAACAGCCAGCAAGGAAAGGGGGACCTGAGTCCCGCAGCTGCGAGGAACTGGATGCCGTTGACCCCCTGAACGTGCTCGCAAGCTCGTTCTTTTTCTCCTTCGCCTCCAGAAATGAGACGAGGTCCTCCAGCACCTGGATCTCAGCTCTGTGAGACCCTGAGCAGACAGCCCAGTTGGACGTCTGCCCTACAGAACTGTGAGCTGACAAATAGGTGTTGTTTTAAGCCACTAAGTTGGGGGTACCTAGTTACTCAGCAAGAGAGAATTAACACAAGAGGCCCTATGTTCCCGAAGGCCTCGCATAATTTAAGATCTCTCTCTTTCCATATATATATATATTTTTTTTTCTTTTTTCTTTTAAGTAGGCTCCATGCCCAACATGGGGCTTGAACTCATAACCCCAAGATCAAGAGTCGCACGTTAGACCAACTGAGCCAGCCAGGTGCCCTTAAGATATATATTCATTTTTAAAAATTTTATTTTAGGTTTATTTATTTATGTTGAGGGAGAAGGAGAGGGAGAGGGAGAGGGAGAGCATGAACAGAGGAGGGGCAGAGAGAGGGAGAGGGAATCCCAAGCAGGCTCCGAAGTATCAGCCAAAATCTCGACGTGGGGCTCGCAACTCACAAACCATGAGATCACAACCTGAGCCGAAATCAAGAGTCAGATGCTTAACCGACTGAGACACCCAGGCGCCCCGAAGATACATATTAAAGGAATAAATGCACAGGGTGGATGGGCTCTCGGCCTAAAGCGTCACCATTGTGGCCCGGTGTTCTTTCTAGCTACTTTTTAGTTTCTTAGGACCATCTCTGGTATTTTGCAGGAGGCTCGCCTGTAAATTAGCGGCCCCAGCACATGCATCATGTTGTTTGTCTGGCTTTCTTCACAGTGTTTTTTCTGAAACCGGGTTTCAGGAACACCTTACTCCAGTAGAACGTCCAGTACAAATCATAAGTGGGCAGCTTTTCTGCAGTTTTATGAAGGGGACATAGCCATGCAACCCGTGTCCAGGTCAAGAAGCTGAACATTTCTATGGGGCACCTGGGTGGCTCAGTCGGTTAAGCGTCCGACTTCGGCTCAGGTCACGATCTCACGGTTCTTGAGTTCAAGGCCCGCGTCGGGCTCTGTGCTGACAGCTCGGAGCCTGGAGCTGCTTCGGATTCTGTGTCTCCCTCTCTCTCCGCCCCTCCCCCGCTCATGCTCTGTCTCTCTCTCTCTCTCTCTCTGTCAAAAATAAATAAACATTAAGAAAAAAAAAAAGAGCATAACATTTCCATTACCCAGAAGCCCCTATATGCTTCCTGCCGGTCACAGCTTCCGCAGTGAAGTGCTTTCGGTCACTGTTCTGACCAAAGCAGCATAGGTATGTTTGCCCGAATAAACCGGATTGTGAGCGATGATATCAGAGAATGTGAACAGCCCAATAGTCCCCGAATTACTGGCCTGGCCGCAGCCCCAGCGCATGCAAACAGCAGGGGGCTTTTCAGGACACAGGAATGAGGGTGTACCCAAGGGTTTCTTTTTTTGTGTGTTTGTTTATTTTTTTTTTAATATTTATTTTTGAGAGAGAGAGAGAGAGAGAGAGACAGAGTGCAAGCAGAGGAGGGGCAAAGAGAAGGGAGACACAAAATCCAAAGCAGGCTCCAGGCTCTGAGCTGTCAGCACAGAGCCTGACATGGGGCTCGAACTCACGAACCGAGAGATCATGACCTGAGCCGAAGTCAGACTCTGAACCGACTGAGCCACCCAGGTGCCCCTGGGGCTTTCATATTGAATGTGAGGACTGTGTTCCTGAGATCTCATATAATGTAAAACTCTTGTAATAAAGTCTAGTTCTGTCCTTGAAACATAGTGTTTGCACACTTTCCCATTTGGGGCCTAAAGTGAGACCCATGAACATCTTTAATATTGCCTAATTTCTTATCTTTAAATTTTTATTATTATTTATTTTAGAGAGAGAGCGCGTGTAAGTGTGAGCAGGGGAGGGGCAGAGAGAGAAGGAGACACAGAATCTGAAACAGGCTCCAGGCTCTGAGCTGTCAGCACAGAGCCTGATGTGGGGCTCGAACTCACAGACCGTGAGGTCATGACCTGAGCCGAAGTGGATGCTTAACCGGCTGAGCCCCCGAGGTGTCCCAGTATTGTTCAGTTTCTAAATTTGCATGATCTGAATTCATACATGCCTCCCTGAATCCCCTGTGGGGCTGGGAGGGTCTGTGCTTTAAGGGTCTGAGACCCCAGGGCCCAGCCTCAGGGATGGTTCAGGATCCAGGGTCTGGGTAGGCTTCCCCGGGGACAAAACACGGGTCCTGGAATCAGGCGGCTTACATTCCAGGCCTGCCTCTGCTGCTTCCTTGCAGTGTAACCCTGGGTAAGCTCTTACCTGTCGGGGCCTCAGTCTTCTCATCTGCAAATCGGGGTGGGCTCTGGGCTTTAAGAGAGGAGTTAAGGGGTGAAAAGCCTGGGTGCCCAGTAGGAGCCAATGGGAGCTTGTTAGCACCAGTCCCAGGTGGGGTGGGGAAAGCCTGCTCTCTCTCCCGCCTGTCTCCCCACCACCCCCAGGCTGCTGGGGGGGAAGGGGGGGACTTTGCTCCCAGGGAGAGTAAAGCAGCAGGCCCCAAGGCTGCAGGGCCTGGCCTCTGAGCTTCACAGGAGGGCCGGGGCCCCTGGCTCAGATGCCAGGGTCAGAGCCCGGATTGGGCAAGAGCGGAGCTCGGGGGCCCCTGGTCCCTGCCAGGGATATTTGGAAACACCCACGATTCTGAGAAATTTAGCGGCAGGAAGTGAAAGGAGGGGCAGAAGGAACCAGCAATGAGCACCTCTGGCCCCTACTGACCTGGCTCCCCATCCCAAACCGAGCAGTGATTAATGGGGTTTTGGCTGGGGCCGGCGTGGGGAGGGTGCAGAGCAGGAGATTCCCCCTCCCCGGGGAGGAAAGCGGAGGCCTCCCATCCCCCACTCCCACCCCACACATGCCCTGAGTTCCAAATCCTTTCCCACCTCTGTTTACTGTCCAAAGTCCCAGGCGCTGGGGATGCCAGCTTCAGTGTTGGGACACACAGACCCAGAGACACACGGACCTAGACTCGCAGGGCTCAGGGCCCTCGGAGGGACCCTGTTCCCTCCTCTCCCATCATCCAGGGCTGTCCGCGCACCCCAAGTCTCTGGGCTCCAGCCCCCTTCTTAGCCTGGGATCTGCACAGCGTTGGGGGATCCAGGAATCCACTTCAAGACTGCCAGCAAGTAAAAGGGGAAGAAAGGCCGGGGCCCCGACCGGGGTGGGGAGGGGGCTGGGCGGGAAAACCTCAGAGGGGTGAAGTTTGCATGGCAGGCCTGGGAAAGAACTGGAGAAAGAAGAGAGGTTTTCACGTAACCGCCGATGACTTAGAAACGGACTGGACCCCGCACTGTCCGGCTCCATTCGGCCCCAGCCTCAGCCCTAACCCCAGCCTTGACCTAGGCCCAGGTCCAGCCAGCCCTATCATGACAAATGACTATCAAGACCTTCAGCATCTGGACAACGAGGACAATGGCCATCAGCTTAGACAAGGTAAGGGGACGCCTCCTTGCGTTTCGGACAGGTGACAGTGAGGTGGCTCTTGTCGCCTTGACTCAGCTCCTGCTTCCTCCTGTGGGCCCTGACCTGGCCTCTGGGTCGGCCCCACTCACAAGAACACGGTCCGCTCCACCTCCGCTAGCCTCCTGACCCTTGCCACGTCACCCCCTGGCCAGGACCTCGGAGGGTGTGGACCCAGGGGACCAGGGGACCAGGAGTACGTAGGAGCAGTTAGGGCTGCCTTCCTTACCTCTAATACCTGGTGAGCCTCGGCCAGGTGTGAGAGTGTGTGTGCATGGGGTGTCCGGGACCAGGGGACAGGGACAAGGGCCCAGACTTCCATGGGGAGGCTGAGGCCCTCGTCAGACAACAGCCACTCCCCCCCCCCCTTTGTTTCTCCAGCCAGCAGGGATGCTGTTTGGGCTGAGCAGGAGGGTTCTTGGGGATGGGGGTGGGGGGAAGGGGCTGCAGGGGAGCCCCCCCCCCAGGTGGGAGCAGCTTGGGGGGCTGTGGCTCCTCTGTCTTCTCTCCTGGAGCCCAGCCAGAGGAGAAACCTCCTCCTCTTTCCCGGCCTTTGGGGGGGGGGGGACAGAACCCTCCCCCCAAAACTAATGTAGTTCATCAGCTTCAGTGACACAGTCCGGCCACTAGGTGTCAGCAAAGGCTGAGGGCCCCGGCCGGCTGGGGCAGGTCGGCGCTCTACACCCGCTCCCAGCCCTCCTCCCGGCCTCTGGTCGCTCAGGGTCGCCTACCACCGGGATTTCTTTCTTTCTTTCTTTTATTTTTTAATCTTAATTTATCTTTGAGAGAGTGAGATAGAGACAGAGCATGAGCAGGGGAGGAACAGAGAGAGAGGGAGACACAGAATCCGAAGCAGGCTCCAGGCTCCGAGCTGTCAGCGCAGAGCCCGACGCGGGGCTCGAACCCACGAATCGTGAGATCGTGCCCTGAGGCCGAAGTCCGACGCTTAACCGACTGAGCCACCCGGGCGCCCCAATAACGGATTTCTTCATCTGTAGGGCTCCCTGGAGAAGGAGCCTTCGCCCGCTCTCCTCCCGGGACCCCGTCCCTGACACCCGGACGCCCTGTCTTGCAGCGCCACCTCCGCCCCAGCGGCTCTTCCGGAGACTCTGCTCCGGACCCTGCTTCCTCCTGCTCTCCCTGGGCCTCGGCCTCCTGCTGCTGGTGGTTGTCTGTGTGATCGGATCCCAGAGTGGGTGCCCTGGGGGTGGGCGGGGGGGGGGGCGGGGCAAGTGGTGAGAGAGCGCTGGCGTCTGCGACGGGGGTCACGGCCCCCTCATGTTGCCCCGTGCACACCCTCCCCACCCCCAGACTCCAAGCTGCGGGACGAGCTGCAGGCCCTGAGGGTCACGTTCAGCAACTTCACGGCGAGCACGGAGGTCGAGGTCAAGGCCCTGAGCAGCCAGGGTGAGGGGGCCCTGGGGCTGCGGCTGGGTGGGGAGGGGGGCCCGTGGACCGCTGGGGATGTCGGGACACTGAGCCAGCCTCTCCCCCAGGGGGAAGCGTGGGCAGGAAGGTGAAGTCGCTGGAGTCCCAGCTGCAGAAACAGCAGCGGCAGCTCAGCGAAGGTCAGAGCGGGGAGCGTGCACGCACGGGCGCGTCGGACCCGGGGGGTCCCTGCGGCCGAGCCCCGGGGGCCTGTGACTCCTCGGGCCCCAGCGCGCCGAGGCCGGGCCCTTCCCAGCCCCCAGCGTCCGCACTGACCCGCCCCGCCCCCTGCCCGCCCTCGCCCCGCCCCCCACCCCTCCCCCCCCAGATCACTCCAGCTTGCTGCTGCACGTGAGGCAGTTCGTGTCGGACCTGCGGAGCCTGAGCTGTCAGATCGGCGTCCTGCACGGCAACGGTGAGGGGGCGGGGCGTCCGCTGGCTCGCCCGCCCCCCCCGCCCTCCCCCTCCCCGGGCCCCGCCTCAACGCCCCCACCCTCCCCTGCGCCGCAGGCTCCGCGGCCTCCTGCTGCCCGGTCAACTGGCTGGAGTACGAGGGCAGCTGCTACTGGTTCTCCCGCTCCGGGAAGTCCTGGCCGGAGGCGGACAAGTACTGCCGGCTGGAGAACGCGCACCTGGTGGTGGTGGGCTCCTGGGAGGAGCAGGTGCGCTCCCGGGGCTGGGGTGGGGGTGGGGGGCTCCCGGGAGGAGCGGGTGGGCCCCTGGGGGGGGGGGGGCGGGCGGGCTCCGGGGAGGGCTCACCACCCCCTCCCGTCTCCCCAGAAGTTCATCCAGCACCACATGGGGCCTGTGAACACCTGGATGGGCCTCACCGACCAGAGTGGGCCCTGGAAGTGGGTGGACGGGACGGACTACGAGAAGGGCTTCAAGTGAGTGCGCGCGCCCCGGGCCCCGCGGGTCCCCGGGGGTGGGGGAGGGGGGGGGCCCCCCGGCTCACATCCGCGCGTCCCCGCAGGAACTGGAGGCCGGAGCAGCCGGACGACTGGTACGGGCACGGGCTGGGCGGGGGCGAGGACTGCGCGCACTTCACGGACGACGGCCGCTGGAACGACGACGTGTGCCAGAGACCCTACCGCTGGGTGTGCGAGACAGAGCGGGACGCGGCCGGCTAGGAGCACCCCCGCCCCCTAATTTATTTCCTTGGCGCCCCCACCTGCCGGACGATGCTGCTGTCCCGGGTGGGGGGCGGGGATGGGGGCCCCTCCACCTTCTCGGGGGTGTTTGATCTGGGATTTTAAGGGGAGTTTCGGGGACGGTGTCTGAGGAATGCAGGAATCACGTTTGGAGGGGCGGGGAGACGGCAACCCGCTTTCCGCGCTTTACAGGTGGTTGTCAACGTGTTTCAGAGGCAACAATGAACGGAATATTCTAAACGTGCCACGAGTTGTCTGCTTCTTGGGCGTTAGGAATCGGAGCGGGCTGGTTGGCAGGAAGCCAGGGGGACCCGGTGGGCTTTGTTAATCACAGGCGTGCGAGTTAGGGCTGTTCTGAGGCTCCCCGAGAAGGTGTGCTGTTTCTGGGGACCACAGCGCCTGCAGCCAACGCCCTGGGACCGGAATCACCCGCATGGGTCCAGGGCGGCAGAAGCTTCGAGTGAAACTCCCTGATGTCTGTCGCGTGCATTACAGCGGATGGAGCAGTGTCCACGGGCCACAGACACAGCAAAGCTGAAGATAAGTCTGCTCTGGAGAATCACCAAACGTGCAAAGACAACCAGTGGAACAGAAGCCCCCAAATAAATAGAATCCACAGCCCAGGATGGGGGTTCACAGGAACACTTTTTTTTTTTTTTTTTTTTTTTTTGAGACAAAATCTCATGAGAGGCAGAAAAAGAAAGAGGGGCAGAGACAGAGAAGCAGGGCTCACCCTGGGGCTGGGCTCGTGCTCACCCGGAGCAGGACTTGAAAAGGAATAACAAAATAAACCCTTCAAAATAGAAGGCCGGGATGGATTTATCTATCTATCTATGTATTTATGTATTTATTTATTTATTCATTGAAAGTTTATTTTTGACGGGTGCCTGGGTGGCTCAGTCAGTTGAGCATCTGACTTCGGCTCAGGTCACAATCTCACAGTTTGTGGGTTCGAGCCCCGCGTCGGGCTCTGTGCTGACAGCTCGGAGCCTGGGGCCTGCTTCGGATTCTGTGTCTCCCTCTCTCTGCCCCTCCCCTGCTCACGCTCTGTCTCTCTCGGTCTCTCAACAATAAATAAACGTGAAAAAAAGTTAAAAATTTAAAAATTTTACATTTAAACGTCTAAATTTTTAAATGTTAAAAAATTTTTAGCATTTATTTATTTTTGAGAGAAAGAGCACACATGAGAGGGGGAGGGGGAGAGAGAGAGAGAATCCCAAGTAGGCTCCACACTGACAGTGTAGAGCCCCACGTGGGGCTCAAACCCACAAACCGTGAGATCATGACCTGAGCTGAAACCAACAGTCAGACGTTTAACAGACTGAACCACCCAGGTGTCCCAGAAGGCAGGGATTTATTAAAAAATCATCAACCAGAGCATATACATCCTATTCAAGTATGCGAGGACATTTAAAAAAAAATCTGAGCAAATACGGGTCCATAAAGCAAGTTTTAACAAATTTCAAATAATGAACGGTCACTATAATGAGCAGAAATATAAAATTCCCATATAAATCATTAGCAAACCCAATCAAATGATGCATTACAAAGATAACATGTGGGCCGCCTGAGTGGCTCAGTTGGTTAGGTGTCCGACTTTGGCTCATGATCTCGCAGTTTGTGAGTTCGAGCCCCGCGTCGGGCTCTGTGCTGACAGCTCGGAGCCTGGAGCCTGCTTCGGATTCTGTGTCTCCTCTCTCTGCCCCTCTCCTGCTCATGCCCTGTGTGTCTCTTTCGAAAAATAAATAAACGTTAAAAAAATTAAAAAAAATAATAAAAGGCTTAGGGAGTACAGAGACTAGATTAATGGAGTACAAAAGAAAAAAATTACATAATGCAGAAAAAGCACTTGGCAAACTCCTTTAGGACCTTAGCTGCTGCTTTTTTTTTTAAACATATATATTTTTTAATGTTTATTCATTTTTTTTTTTTTAATTTTTTTTTTCAACGTTTTTTATTTATTTTTGGGACAGAGAGAGACAGAGCATGAACGGGGGAGGGGCAGAGAGAGAGGGAGACACAGAATCGGAAACAGGCTCCAGGCTCCGAGCCATCAGCCCAGAGCCTGACGCGGGGCTCGAACTCACGGACCGCGAGATCGTGACCTGGCTGAAGTCGGACGCTCAACCGACTGCGCCACCCAGGCGCCCCTAATGTTTATTCATTTTTGAGGGACAGAGAGAGAGAGAGAGAGAGAGAGCGAGCATGAGTGGGGGAGGGGCAGAGAGAGAGGGAGACACAGAATCCAAAGCAGGCTCCAGGCTCCGAGCTGTCAGCACAGAGCCCGACGCGGGGCTCGAACCCACGAACCGTGAGATCATGACCTGAGCCGAAGTTGGACGCCGAAACGACGGAGCCACCCAGGCACCCCAGGACCTCAGCTTCTTCTATTTGTGGATGTCCAACCTCAATATATAAATTCCATCAACGTTCCAAGATGTCTGCCTCGCTGCAGCCATGACCCATTTCTGGCACGAGAAAGAAAAAAAGAGGCAGAGAAAACTTCTAGAAGCCGTGTGCAGTTCAGGTACATCTCTTTGATCAGAACCAGTCCCAGGGCAGCAGCCCCAAATGCAGCTGAGAAGTGGACTCTGTATTTTGGGGGTGGGGGCAAATTTCAGCGAAAAGCCAGGGGGACTGAATTCATGTGGAACAGGGGTCAGAAAACCGCGGCCCTCACCCGTTTGTGTAAATAAAGTTTCATTGGAACACGTCAGGCTCATTCGTTTCTATATTGCTGGTGATCGCTTTCATGCTGTAAGCAGAATTGAGCGGCTGGGAGAAAGCCAGAAAAGCCAAAAATATTTGCTGTCTGTTTACAGAAAATGCTTGCCGACTCCTGGTGTACAGTAAGGGGAAGAAGGGATATTGGGGTCAGCTAGAAGTTTCTGCCATGCTACTGTTGGTGCTGCTGGCTTATTTCATGCGAGGCAGCCTGGTCAGACTGCAGAAAACAAGAAAAGGCATCCGAGTTGTAAGAATCGGGAAGGAAGAGACCATCTCCAAGGAAAGTCAATACCAATAACAAACCAGGAGACCTCCCTTGGGCTCAGGTCATGATCCCATGGCTCATGGGTTCGAGCCCCGTGTGGGGCTCTGTGCTGACAGCTCAGAGCCTGGAGCCTGCTTTGGATTCTGTGTCTCTCTCTCTCTCTCTTTCCGCCCCTCTCCCACTCATGCTCTGTCTCTCTCTGTCTCAAAAAGAAACATTAAACATTTTTTTTTTGGAAAGATTCTATTGTATTTTATTTTTTTTTCAAAAATTTTAAAGCTTATTTATTTGAGAGAGACAGAGACAGTGTGAGTGGGGGAGGGGCAGAGAGAGGGGGAGAGAGAACCCCAAGCAGGCTCCATCCACACTGTCAGCGCAGAGCCCGACGTGGGGCTCAAACCCACGAACTGTGAGATCATGACCTGAGCTGAAACCAAGAGTCGGACGCTCCACTGACTGAGCCGGCCAGGCGCCCCTGGAGGATGTTTTAATAAAGGAATGATTTATGAAGGTCTGAGCAGGATTCGGGAAGCCATGTGAAATAGGACAGAGCCCCAAGCGTCCCAGCAGTGGGGAGCTGTGAGCACCTCCAGGAACCCAAGAAGAGGGAAAGCTGCGTGGAGAGCCCCCCTGCCCCAACAGGAGCTGTGACTGTCAGTCTGTTGTGACTTTCGGTTGCAGGAGGCAGCTAGCTCCCAGCTCGCAGGCAGGGAGGGAGCTGGAGGAGTCAATGTCCTCACCTCCCTCCTCGTCCTCCCTCTGATTTCCTGCCGCGGCTGGAAGCCAGATGGCAAGGGAACACTTGGATGCAGGTACACAGCTCAGCCTCCGAGGCCAAAGAACGACGACGCGGAGAAGGGTAGACGGTGGATGTGGAGGGACACAGGGAAGGCGCGCGCGCGCACACACACACACACACACACACACAAAGGAAACCAATTTTAGAAGGAGCAAAGGATATAAAGAGGCGAGCCGCAGAGAAGGAACTTCTGAGTCTCATCTCATGTAATGTAGCTTCAAACCTCGACGAGCCATGTCCGGTGCTGGCAAGGATGTGGGGAAACAGGGAACCTGATGCCCTCCCGCTGGAGAGTAAGTAGGGTGCCATTCTGCAAGGCATTTAGCGGAATCAGAAACGCATGGACGCCGTGATCCCCGCAACCCTACTTCCCGACAAACATCCCAGAGAGCCTCCCTCTCGCTGGCCCGTGATGGGACACCACGAGGATGTTTCCAGCAGTGCTCTTGGGTACCAGGAGCTGGAGGCGACCTGTGTGCCTGGCATTTGTCAACAGCGCCTATGGTGAGGCCGCTTGGGAAACAGCATGGGGGGTCCCCAAATGTGAAAAGTGCAACCCACTGCTGGGTACGTATCCAGAGGCAACGAAATCAGTATCTCGAAGAGGTATGTGCACCACCATGTTAATTACAGAGTTATTCACAACAGCCAAGATATGAAAACAACCTAAGCGTCTGTCGAGAGATGCGCTCATAAAGGGACTGTGGAATCTAATACCACAGAAACTATTAGCCGTGAAAAAGGACATCCTGCCATTTGCAACAACGTGGTTGAAAGGGGAGAACGTTTCTGTTAAGTGAAATAAGCCGGACAGAGAAAGGCAGACACTGCATGGTCTCAGTTAAATGTTCAATTTTATTTCTTTTTTTTTTCCTTTTTTTATTTTCTTTTTTTAAGGTTTATTTATTTTTGAGACAGAGAGAGACAGAGCATGAACGGGGGAGGGGCAGAGAGAGAGGGAGACACAGAATCGGAAGCAGGCTCCGGGCTCCAAGCTGTCAGCACAGAGCCCGACGCGGAGCTCAAACTCACGGACCGTGAGATCGTGACCTGAGCCGAAGTCGGATGCTCAACCGACTGAGCCACCCAGGCGCCCCAATTTTATTTCTTTAAAAATGTTTATTTTTGAGAGACAGAGAGCACGTGAGTGCAGGAGGTGCAGAGAGAGAGGGAGACAGAGGATTTGAAGCAGGCTCTGCGATGACAGCAGTGAGCCTGATGTGGGGCTTGAACCCACGAACCGTGAATCATGATCTGAGCCCAAGTCGGACACTCAACCGACTGAGCCACCCAGGGACCCCTTGAAGTCAACTCATAGAACCAGAGGGTTAGAATCGTGGTGGCCAGCGGCTGGGGGAGGGGTGGGGAGTAGGAGACGTCGGTCGAAGGGCACAGAGTTTTGGTTATAGGTGAGTACGTTCTGGGTCTCTGATGTAAGGCATGGTGATTATAGTTAATAACACTGTGCTGTAGATTTGAAATTTGCTGAGAGAGTAGATCTCAAGTGTTCTCGGCACACACACAAAAATGGTAACTACATGAGGTGATGAAATGTGCTAATTAACTTGATTGTGGGGACCCTTTCTCAATTCGCATGTGTATGGAAACATCACATCCTACGCTTAACAGCCACAGCGTGCGACCAAAATGTAGATAATTCTCACGCGTCACTCATACCTCAGTAAAGCTGGAAAGACAGTGCTTCCCACAGAAAACAGACATGTACACACAGCACTGTGGAGACACCTAGAATCAGCCCTGGACGAAAAAATTAAAACACGGAAGGCGGTCTAGGACACAACGACAGTGATAGAAAGCAACGGTCCACGCCCGCAGCAGCACCACGTGATTTCCCAGGATCCACCCGTCTTCAAGGCCGCATCAAACCCCTTCAAGCGTTTGCTTAAGGAAGGGAGGAGAAGACGAGGCCCAAACAGGACTCAGGGAGACATCCACAAGGTGGACAGACTCGCACAGAGCGCGGCCGAGGGCTGGGAGGCTCGGATCTCACCGCTGGTCCAGAAGGAAAAGTGTCCAGGTGAAGCCCCTCCCCCACACCACCAGGATCCTTCATGGGGACAGGAGAGAACCGGTGGCTAGAGACAGGGCCCAGGCCATCGGGAGTACTTCCGGAGGTGGATCCAGAGCGAGTACCAAGAATAAAAATATTAGAAAGGAGAAGGTCAAGTTTTTAAAAACATTTGCAGACACGAGGCCTCTCTTAATGTGAGGCAGCGGGAGCCACACAGCATCACCTGTGAAACGTTCTTCTCAGAGGACCTTGGCCCCGAATGCGGTTAAACTTCTGGCACCAACTACCCGGTTAGAGGAAATTCAGTGGGTTGGGGAACACGCACACAGGCGTGCATTCCCTCAAATCCGGAAGGTGGAAGGTCTTATGAAGCCGATGCCTGGTTTATCCAACAAATAAGTGAGGAGAAGGAGAAGGAAAAAAAAAAAAAGAGCGGGGGAGTTTTCCTAGATGAAAAGAGCCTTAAGAGACACCCCCAGTTCATGCCATGCGGGGGGACTTTGGACTGTGATTTGAACACACCAACTGTAAAAAGACGTCAGGTTAACTGGAATACTAACTGGGTAAGGCAACCTTGTCAATGACTTTGGTATAATAGTATGCGGGTAAGAACATGAGCCTCTGTTTTAGAAATGGGCGCTGAAACACCTCCAGGTGAAATGGGGTATCTGAGATTTGCTCTGAACGAGGTGAGCAGGGCCCGGTGGGGGTGGGGGGATAACGCAGAGGCTACAGAAGTGGCCACACGCTGGTAATTGTTGAAGCGAGTGACAGATACCTGGGTGTCCGTCCGATGGGTCTCTCAACTTCGGTACACATTTTGTTCACGGAGCGCAAGCAGAGAACGGGCAGGGCCTAAAGATACGGCTTAGCCCAAACACAGGACACGATAGATTTGTTACAAGCGCGCTCCGGGGAAATCAGATTTTGCTTCTGCAGAAAAGAGGGACAGATTTGACTCCGCTAAAGTTAGAAACAAGCGGCAGACTTGGATGCAATATTTGCAACATTTATAACAAGTAATAAATGTCCAGAGTATAAAGAACTCCTACAAAATGGGGGGGGGGGGGGGAGAAAGCAGAGGATAGTGTAGTAAATATTTGTCATCTCCGTTTCCGGGAAGACGTCATTGTGTGCAAAGTGGGGGCCCAAGTAGCGGAAAGGGGCCACATGGGTCCTCTCACCTCCCCGGTGTAGCTGGGGGCCTGCCGGCACCTGCTTGTGCCCCCGGCTCCTCTCTCCCAGAACGTTGTCTTGAGTGGACGCTTGGAGACGGGTGCTAACAGTTCCAGTGCAGAGGGAAGACTCCTCCTTAAGGTCTTAAAGAAATTCGGTTGAAAGCATTCAGTCTGCAACATAATATGTACAATGTATTCTCGTCTATGGAGCTTCCCCGCCCCCCAAACGCCCACGATTGCTAAATATTTCCATATATATATGAAATTGTGATTATGACTTTTCTCCTGGGTATTCATCCTCTCCTCTCCGCCTCCATGGAGCCCTTCCATGTTCAAAGACTTTCCCATGGCGGGGGTGGGGGGGGGAACAAATCCCGGCTTAACCCCCTGGCCCCTCTCCAGCCACTGTTCAAGGCTCCTCTACTGCCTCCAGCGAGCCGTGTTTTCGGGAATAAGGGCGGGGCTGTGACTGGATCCCGCGGGTGGCAGGCCGGGGAGGGCTGCGGTTTTGCGGGGGAGTCACAAGCTTGTCGCAGCACTTCCGCGCGCGGCAGGGCGCCCCAGGCTGGAGGGCCGCGGGGCGTTCGGGTTACAGGCGGAGACGCGCGCGCGCACCCGCGCACGGGCGCGCGCACGGGCGCGCTCGCTTGCACGTACGCGCGCGCGCACCCACACAGGCGCACACATGCACGCACCCGCACGCGCGCGCACCCGCTCCACGGTCGCCGGGAGTTTTGATTCGCCGGCGAGGCTCTCGGGCCCGCGGTATCCAACCCTGCCGCCGCGCGGTCCCGGGAAGGGCTCCCCCAGGGTGTCCGCAGGGACTCCCCGCGGTGACCCGCGCAGTGTGCGGACCGCACGCCCGGCTGGGTCCCGCCCCCGGGTCCTCCCCGGGTGGAGGTGGAGGCGAGGGAGGCCTGTGGGCAGCAGGGAGGCCAACAGACCGGCTCCAGCGATGCTCCCCCAAGACTCGAGTGTCTCGCAATGAGCCAGAATCCCACGGGAGGGCCCGTCTTGGCTTGAGTGTCCCCAAAGCAGAGCCTGGGGGAAAGGCTCGAGGGAGGGAGTTTTCCTGGCAGCGGATTCCAGAAAGCAGCGAAGGAGCCCGGGGCGCTAGACGGGAGGGGAAGACGGGGCTGGCCCGGTCTCCGAGCGCACGGAGCGGTGGAGGGCAGCAGGGAGCAGTCCTCTCCCAGCCCGGGTCCCGCTGCGTGTTAACTCCGGGGCAGCTCTGGGCTCGGTCTGTGCCGCTCCCGGGCTCCTGGTGGCGCTCGACAGGCTCGACCGGGCAGAAGGTCAGGCGGCTCCTGGGGTGGGTCGCTGCCGCGAGAGGAGCGGCCTGAGCTGGCAGGGAGGGACGCGACGTGGGGTTCCGGAGGAGAGTCCCCGGGGCCCCGCACCCGAGCTCCCGAAAGAAGGTTGAGGACACCCAGCAGCAGGAACAGTAATGGTGGGAAAGGACTTAGGAGACACTCAATGTGTGTATGAAAATAGCTGTAAAACTCACGAAAAGCCACAAAGAGCCTTGGATACACACAGACAACTTCTTCCTGGCCAGCGAGGCCCCAGAGTGCAGCGAGGTCCCTGCTTCCTAAGCTAATCTAGAAATTCAGGGTTATCTGAATCCAAATTCCTCTGCGGTTTTTTTTGGGGGGGCGGCGGGGGGAGGGAATTTGACAACATGATTCTAAGTGTCTCTGGAAGGATACAAAACGTGCGCAAACAGCCTGCAGGAAATTTTAAAAAGAACGATAATCAGGGGGCTTGTCCCATCATGTATTAAAATGTAAAGTAAGTCATTAGAGTCTCCTTGCGGGGGGGCACAGGAACGAACAGATGGGGTCACACGGAAGAGAGCCCAGAAGTGGATCCAGAGCATGAGCTGGGGCTGTTTTGTTGGTGACAGAAATCCAGTGGGAACCAGCTGAAGCAGAGAGGGGAGTTTCTCCGGCTGGTGGAGTAGCTCACGGGATCCCGGGGTGGGGGGTCGGGGCGTCGTGCAGCTGAGCCTCAGGAATCAAAACGGAGGCTGATCCGGGAACTTCTCTGGATCAGTTCTTTCAGAGCTTCAAGCCTCCTTATTTTTGCTTATCGCAGACCTGCTTGTCCGTCCCTCCCTCTCCCTCTGTCTCCAAACACCCACAGACACTCATGGCGGCGGCTGCAGTGACCACGTGGAAAGGAGGGGAAGAGACCGCAGAAATCCGGTGGTGGTGGGGGGGGGGAGACCAAAGAATAGGCATCTATTTGCGTCAAAACATATACAAGAATTTAGTAGCTACTTGGGACATGATAAGAAATCTATGTTTGCTCTCTGTCCCCAGTTCCTGACACAGAGCTCCTAAACCCTTTGCAATTTCCGGGGGTAAGAGGAACGTCTTTGGTTCCAATGAGGTGACCTTGGTGGTGTCCTGGAGAGCTTCAGGTTGGGGGCTGGTCACCATAAAAACCAAGCCATATTTAGAAGCTGGGGACGTGGGGTGCCTGAGTGGCTCAGTCGGTTAAGCATCTGTCTGACTTGGGCTCAGGTCATGATCTCACGGCTGGTGAGTTCAAGCCCCACATCAGGCTCTCCGCTCTCAGCCCGGAGCTGGCTTCGAATCCTCTGTCTCCCTCTCTTTCTGCCCCTGCCCCGCGTGTATGCACGGGCGCGCTCTCTCTTTCTCTCAAAAATAAATTAAAAAGAAAGAAAAGAAGCTTGTGACTTTCAGCTCACCCCATCCTCCATGGAAGAGAGAGGCACTGGAGATTGAATTATAACAAAGTATCCGTTCTGAGCAGGGGGAGAGGGGCACACCCGACTTATCCGGTTGGTCAGAAGTGCAGGTGACAGGGGCGCCTGGGTGGCGCAGTCGGTTAAGCGTCCAACTTCAGCCAGGTCACCATCTCGTGGTCCGTGAGTTCGAGCCCCGCGTCAGGCTCCGGGCTGATGGCTCGGAGCCTGGAGCCTGTTTCCGATTCTGTGTCTCCCTCTCTCTCTGACCCTCCCCCGTTCATGCTCTGTCTCTCTCTGTCCCCCAAAAAAATAAATAAAAAACGTTGGAAAAAAAAAGAAGTGCAGGTGACAGTCTGGGCCTGCGGATAGCATCTGAGGTGGAGGGGAAGCAGCCTTGTGGGACTGAGCCTTCAACCTTGGGGCGGGGGCGGGGAGGGCGGTCTCCACTGATTCTGGGTAGTTAGGGACAGAACTGAATTAGAGGACACTCGGTTGGTGTCCCACTCACTGACCCCATCAAATTAAAACAATATTTGATAGGGCGCCTGGGTGGCTCAGTCGGTTAAGCGGCCGACTTCGGCTCAGGTCATGCTCTCGCGGTCCGTGGGTTCGAGCCCCACGTCGGGCTCTGTGCTGACAGCTCGGAGCCTGGAGCCTGTTTCGGATTCTGTGTCTCCCTCTCTCTCTGACCCTCCCCCGTTCATGCTCTGTCTCTCTCTGTCTCAAAAATAAATAAACGTTAAAAAAAAATTTTTAAAAACCCACAATATTTGATGATGCAAATAATTCACTTCTCACGTGCTAGCTCTTTCTCCACGCTGAACGGCGGGAATGATACTTCTCAAAAAGTCTGGTACAAATGGTAACGTTTCATATTAAAGGGATAAGAAATGGTAGCATTAATCCAGAGGTGCCCTGGTACTCCTCATGTTGTTTGTTTTTGTTTTTACGTTTACTTATTTTTGAGAGCGAGAGAGACAGAGCACGAACAGAGGGGGAGGGGGTAGAGAGAGAGACAGAATCCAAAGCAGGCTCCAGGCTCTGAGCTGTCAGCACAGAGCCCGACGCGGGGCTCGAACTCACGGACCGTGAGATCATGACCTGAGCCAAAGTCGGGCGCTTAACCCACGGAGCCACCCAGGTGCCCCTACCCCTAATGTTTTAATAAGAGGTGAAGAACGCCGCAAGTTTCTTTTTTTTTTTTTTTTTTTTTTTTTTAAAGATTAGGTTTTTAAAAATGTTTATTTTCAAGAGAGAGACAGCGCAAGCCTGGGAGGGGCAGAGAAAGAGAGAAGGGAGAGACAGAGGATCCGAAGCAGGCTCCGTGATGACAGCAGAGACCCCGAGGCAGGGCTCGAACTCACGAACTGTGAGACCGTGACCTGAGCCGAAGTCAGACCCAACCAATTGAGGCACCCGGGCGCCCCAGGACACAGCAAATTTCAAAGCTGAAAACCTTTTCTGGGAAATAAAAGCCAGAAAGCTGCTTCTCCCCCCTGAAGTCACGTGTTTTGCCATAAATAAACTCTTTCAAAATAGCCGCGACAGGCACTGCACCTGTGTGGTGGAAACTATCCGTGGATTGTATCTTCGTGCCTCTACGTGATGCAGTAAGTCTGATTGTTCAGGAAAGTGTTGCTACCAGTTGGCTTTCCCTAACGACCTGCCCCCAGACGCCGTGGATGCAGCACAGCGCATACCTGTAGCGAACTTTATTCTATATTCAGATTTTTCTATTGTGGAGCTTCTGTTGCCATTTTCAGCAGGATAATAATACCAGGTACACATAGCTCTTTCCGTAATCTCAAACCCACTGAAAGAGACACTGGAATGTGTCTTACTTAAAGGCAAATGCATTCAGTTCGTTTCCACGCGGCACGTGATAACGCCGCACCTACGCACTTGTTCCTTCCTTTCCAGATCAGCACTTTGGGACAGCGTCTGAGGGTCGATCAGCCTCCCTGGGGAGACGGCCCGCAACCGTTCCGGTGACTGTCTCACGTCGGGGAGAAGACATGAGCCAGGTGAGGGGTGTGCTGGCAGAGGCACAGAAGGTCTATGGCGTGTCTGTTGTCTCCTCTGTCACTTTCAAGTGCACGTTGGGGCCACATCAGCTAACCGGTGCCAACAAACGCCTGCAGGAAGCCATTCCACCTGCCACGGCAGGGGGGAGGGCAGGGGCAGAGAGGGAGAAGCTCCGTGTCTCGTGATGCAGCGGGCTGCTGCTCGCAGGGAGAAGTGACCCGTCCCGACAAAAGATGGAAGGGAGAAACCCACCCGGCCGGAAGCCTCTGAAAAATCCCCTGGTCACTGGGACTTTTGTCCTCACACGTGATGCCCCTTTCTCAGTTTGGCTTTTGATTTCATTAACTAACTGGTGGCTTTTAGGGATTTTCGGTACGTCCTTCTCAACTCACTGCCGGTGACCTTGGCCGTATCCAGTATGAACCACAAACTGAAGAGAAAAAAAATCTCCCCCCCGCAGCTCTTGTAGCCAACTCTCCGCCCTTCGAAAATTAAACCCACGTGCATCCAGGGACACGCCCAAACAACGCGAGGTGGTCACACTTATGCAGAAGGCCCGGATTCCTGCCCCGTGTGGCTGCTTCTTAGCAAATCCTGCCAGGCGCAGCCGGTCAATACTTCCCCCAGAGTTTCCTTGACCCGTCACGGCCACGTGGGGGAGCTCTCCTCTCGAGGACATCAAAGGGGCCCACAGGACCGTCGCACTGTCCTTCCCGTGTCACAGTCACTGCCCTCTCAGTGAGGTTGAAGTAATGATATTGCATCACGACAAGCCCTTCCGACTGCATTCCTGTGCTCTCCCTTCCGTCTATCTGTCTGGCCAGACCCTGGGGAAATGCTTCAGCCCGCTTTCTCTCTTCCTGCGCTGAGCGGCAGCCGGATGCAACCCCCAAACAGCAACAGACAGGCTGACCTTACGGTGGCGACCAGTTTCCAGGGAGTTTCAGCAACCCCCCCCCCCCCCCCCCCGCTCTGCCCGGGGTTCTGTGCCTCGGCCGACTCTCCAACTCTTCACCCCTGCTTTGCACCCTCTCCCTTTCACCCTCCATCACTTTCACCTGGCCACCTGGCTCCCTGCCTCCTTCTCCCCCACGCTCCATAGCGCCCCCGCCTGGATGTGCACCCATCCTGGGTCCTCCAAGGACGCGTGGGGGGTCTGATGGCCGGGTGGCCTCGCAGGCGATTAGGGAATCTGCCCGTGCTAGTTCTGAAGCCGCGTGCTCCCGCCCTGGCCTGTCCCCACCGCCCCCGGGGCGGTCTCCGGGGAGACCCTCTCGGGGAGCAGGGCAGTAAGGTCCCTGAGTCACTCCAGCAAGGAAGCTTGTCACCCCTGGATGGGACGTCATGGAGAAACACTCCCTGTGAGGTTGGCCGAGGTGCGTGGTGGCAGCGTAGCCGGACCCACTCACCTTCCCACGTTCAAGTGCACGGTCTGCGGAGCTGCGCGTGTGTCCACGCCTGCCTGCGCTCGGGGCGTCCTCGCCGCCCCTTGGCCGCCCACCTGCCCGCCCCGGGGCTGCTCTCCTCTGCACACCCGGCATGTCCTCTCCCTCCGGAGTCACCCCTACGTCAGACACCCGCCCTGCTGACCACAATTACTGCCGGGGGCCCCTTTCCAATGTCATGACTCGACCTCGTGGTTCTTGCTATGCCTGCAAGACGCCCCCTCGGCCACAACCGGCAGGAAACTTTGAGAAAATAAAGGTTTATTCCTTACAGGAGACCTGGAAATGACACAGCCACTCAGTGAGGTGTGCGGGGGGGCTTTTTACTGGGCTCCAGGGGGGCCTAGGGCTTCTCGGGCTCCCCCTATTGGCGAATTTAAAACATCAGAGTGGGAATTTAAAGCCCAGGGAAAGACAAAAGACAAATGGCCTTAATGGTCACTTACTGAAATCAACCAAGGGCTCCGGAACAAGAGCCTCAGTGCAGGGGGGTGGCTCTTCATCTAGTGTGTTTGTTGGGGAAAGCCTGCTTTGGAGGGGATGCTGCTTTTTTGCATGAACGAATTAATCAATCAATTAATTGATTAATTAATTTGTTTTCGAGAAGGAGAAACACAGAGGGCGAGTGGGGGAAGGGCAGAGAGGGAGAGGGAGACACAGAGTCCGAAGCAGGCTCCAGGCTCCGAGCTGTCGGCACAGAGCCCGTCGCGGGGCTCGAACCCACGAACCGTGAGATCATGACCCAAGCCGCAGTCGGACACTGAACCGCGGGAGCCCCAGGCGCCCCGAGGAGTGGCTGCTTCTGTGAAGGGGGTTACTTGCAGGCAAGCCCTGAGTCAGGACTCACCACACCCTTCCAGCCCTAAAATGCCTTATCTGCTGGTCCAGCACCACTGGCCGAAGAGTCACTCTGGAAATGGTGTCGCAGGTGGGAAGGGGTGCAGGGCAGAGAGGACATGGCGGGAGGATGGGAACATTGTGGGCAGGAGGGACAGGACAAGCCAGACAAGGTGACAGGACGTGAGGATCCAGGGTTGGCCATTCCTGGCCCCCTGCCCATATGATGGCAGGGGGCCTCTTTTCTGCTCCTGTTCCGGGACAAGAGCCACTTGGTGTTAGGTGTCGGACACCTGTGGGACCTGAAGAAACCAGGCACACAAGGACAGGTCACCAGGGAGTGTGGCTACCTCCTGCATTAGTCAGAGCTCGCTGCGGGGGGACTGACAGAAGCAGCAGGAGCTGATCTTTGACACTCCTGGAGGGAATCCCAGGCTGCCTGGACAGCCGCCCACCCCACCCCTGCCGGCTGCATGTGTGCATCACCCCTCCCCTGCACCTGCAGCCACAGCACTGGCGATTCTGTGGGAACGTGTTCACATCTCCGATGGGAACGTGTCTCCGTAAGTCGGCTTTAAACTCTTTGCCTGAAAATCATATAAAAGGAGTAAAAAGAAAAAGAAAATTCCGTCTTCAGTGCCACTGGAAACTAGACACGCAGCGTGCCAAGTCAGACAAGGCAGAGCCTGGGATTGGGAGGGAGGGAAGAGGGGACCTGGCAGGAGGGGGAAGGGTCTGCGGCCTTCGGGGCGCCTGCAACACTTTCTGGCGTCTCCCTGGGGGACAGCAAGAAGCAGGAACTTCAGGGAGCAAGGCTGGCGGCCTCACCGAGCCCCCCCACAGTTGTCTTATCCAGAGGAAGCACCCCGGGAGAGCGCCTCTGGGCTGTGACGCTGGGGAGGCCGCTGTGCGATTGCCCGGGACAATCTAACCCGTTTCATGACAGTTTACCCAGAGACACGTATGCGGAAAACGGCAGTAAAATTCACGACTAGAGGAGGAATGCCCACCAGGAGAAATGTTGCCATGGAGCAGTTGAAGACGGTGACTAAACATGTTGTTCTGAATCTGGAACATTCGCTAAGCAGGCAGCATACATAATACGTAATAAATCTCTCCATTCTATACAGACACGCCATATATCCTGGACATGACCTGCAAAGGCGTCTAACGTACACATGGTTGGAAGGTCTGAAGAAGGAAACATACTTGGTAGAACAGACATACATTTCAATACATAACTCACGCAAGCCTTCCTCAGATGAGTCTATATTTTGGAAGAGAAGCCTGGATGCCAGGGAAAAACTGGTCAAGGATATTGAATTTTATTTATTTATTTAAAGTTTGTTTATTTATTTATTTATTTATTTAAAGTTTATTTAGAGAGAGCGAGAAAGATCGCATGCGTGGGGGAGGGGCAGAGAGAGAGAGGGAGGGAGAGAATCCCAAGCAGGCTCCGCGCTGTCCACGCAGAGCCCGACATGGTGCTCGATCTCCCCAACTGTGAGATCATGACCTGAGCCGAAATCAAGAGTCAGAGGCTTAACTGACCGAGCCACCCGGGCGCCTCCAAAAATAAAGAATTTTTTGAGCATCCAGGAGAAAAAGGGCCAAGCCACTTACAAGGGGATAAAGACCCAGCCGGCCTTGGATGTCCACAGACCCACAGTGAGCGCCAGCAGAGATGGGACAAGATTCTCAAGGAGAGCAAACATGAGTCAGGGTTTTATAAAAAGGCCACAGTTTTCCGTCCTACTTCCCGCCTCCCCCTCCTCCCCCGGCAACCACTGATCTTTTTACTGTCTCAATATAGTTTTTCTTTTTCCAGAATATATCGTTGGAACCCTATAGTGTGCAGCCTTTTCAAGGAGGCTTCTTTTCACTTAGCAATAGGTATTAACATTTCCTCCATGTCCTTCCGTTGCTTAATAGCTCATTTCTTTTTTGAATAGTCCATTGCATGGGAGCACCACGGTTGGCTTCTCCAGTCACCCCCTGAAGGACATTTTGGTTGCTTCCAATTTGGGGCAGTTATGAATAAAGCTGTTATAGACATTCATGTGCAGGTTTTTGTGTAGACATAAGTTTTCAACTCATTTGGGTAAATACCTAGGACTGTGATTGCTGGATTGTATGGTGAGTGTACATTTAGCTCTGTGAGAAATGGCCAAACTGTCTTCCAAAGAGGTGAGACCATGTTGCATTTCCAGCAGCTGTGAATGAGAGCGCCTGTTGCTAGACCGTCGCCAGCCTCTGGTGTCAGTGTTCTGGGTTTTAGCCACTCTGTGTGCGGTGGAATCCCACTGGTGTTTTAATTTTAAGTGCCCTCACGATATACGATGTCGAGCATCTTTTCATACACTTACCTATCATCTGTATGTCTTTGGTGAGAGGTGACTGTTCAGACGTTTCGCCCATTTTTCAACTGGGTGATTTGTTTTCTTATTGTTGAGTTTTGAGGGCTCTTTGTAAATTTTGAATAGAAATCGTTTATCAGATGTATGTTTTGCAAATATTTTTCCCCAGTCTGTGGCTTATCTTTTCAATATTGTCAATAGACAATTTTGGACATACACGATTTGAGGAAATATTGTTCTCATGAACACTTCTTGGAGAGATTACTAGAGGATCAACTCGGGTCAACCAAGGAATCACTGGGTGCATTTTAGTAAATGGAGGGTAGTGAGTATCGAATATATTTACCACGAACTAACACAAAAGTTTGGTGGTAGGGTTGGGAGAAGGAAGGAGGGAAGTTGAGGATATAAGCTAATTTATTCATCATTCATAAAAATAAAAAACAAATTCAAAAAGCTGGATCATTTCCACAGAAATGTTATTTGTCAGAAGAGAGAGAATATAAGCAGGTTTTTTTTCAAAGTTTACTTATTTTGAAAGAGAGAGAAAACATGAGTGGCAAAGGGGCAGAGAGAGAGGGAGAGAGAGAGAATCCCGGAGCTTGATCTCACGAACCTGGAGACCATGACCTGAGCTGAAATCAAGAGTCGGACGCTTAACTGACTGAGCCAACCAGATACCCCCAAACAGGGGTTTTTATAAAAGAAATACAAAAAGTTTTCTGAGAATCACTAGCTTCCCCCAAAGGATTAGACTCAGATGATTTCACAGAAAATCCTAACGGAGGAGATTTTTGGACACTATTCCAGGACACAGAAAGAGGGGGAAAATCTCCAAATTATTTTCATTAAGGCAGCACAATGCCAAAGATTGATAAAAATTACACAAATATATTACTTGCCAGCCGCCCACCTGGCTAACCTGTGGCTTGGTGGGGGACATTTGGATACAGATACGTAAGAGGGAAGATGATGTAAAGACACGGGGAAGACAGCACCCGCAAGCCAGAGAGAGAGGCCTGGAACAGATTCTTCCTCGCGGCCCTCAGAAGGAGCCAACCCCGCCATGACACCTTGATCTAGGACATCCAGCCCCCAGGACTGTGAGAAAACATATGTCTGCTGTTCAAGCCCCCCAGTGCGTGGTGCTGTGTCCCAGCAGCCTAGCAAACGACGATCGCGTCCTTTGTGGGTGGATAGCGTACAATACACAATACGTGGTCACCTCGGAAAATCTGGAATGCCACAAAAGAACCAAATCCATCAGTAAAAATTCCCATCCGTACAAATTAGGATTAAGTAATAAAACCCCAGGAGCGAGGACTGTGCTCATGAACTCCGGGTTGGGGACTCCCCGTGGATTAAATTCCTCCTCTGCAAGATGTCAGCATCGGCAGAGAAGGCCGGGACGCAACGAGATCGCTGCTTTGACCAGTGACATCCAGGCAGAGCGTTGACCGTGAAGCTCGCCCCTGCCCTCTCAGGACCCCCCGGCCCACTCCTGCCGTTTCTAGGCCAGAGGAAATTCCTTCTCATAGGGACCGACCCATGCTGCCTTAGCCAGAAGGTGGTGGAGGGCCTTCACCATCAAACAAGCTTTTGTTGTATTTTTAGTTTAAAAAAAACATTGTTTAATATCTATTTATTTATTTATTTTTGAGATTTTGAGAGAGAGAGAGAGAGAAATGTGTAGAGTACGAGCGGGGGAAGAGACAGAGAGAGACAGACAGACACAGAATCCGAAGCAGGCTCCAGGCTCCGAGCTGTCAGCACAGAGCCTGACGCGGGGCTCGAACCCACGGACCGAGAGATGATGACCTGAGCCGAGGTGGGACGCTTGACCGACTGAGCCACCCAGGCGCCCCGGTGTGGTTTGTTCTTTTGTGCGGAAATGCCTGGGTGAGAGAAACAAAACTCCAGCAGGGAGCTTTTAACTTTGATTTGGATTCTGTCGCCCTCTTTCTTTTCTAGCCCTTTCTCTCCGGCTTGGGGCTGAGGGCTTTAGTGCCAGGGGTGACCCCCCGGCCACTCTCACCAGCTTCCACAGCTGTTTTGCGCTGTTGTGCAGGGAGAGAACAATTCACAAATGTAAAGTACACAATTCGTTCTTTAAAAATCAATCCAACTGACAATAGCTTGTTTTTGACCTCACAACTGGTGTTCTTTGTTTTGGATGCTGTTTAGAAACGAAATAAACATATTCCAATGTTCTTTAACAAGAGGACGGTTCTCAGTTGAACAATATGGTTTGTTGTTCCAGGGAGGTGCTCAAACCTTAAACAAACAGGTCCGTTTCGGTACACTGATTAATTGTATTTTTACTGCAACATTTAAGGATCTCAGAAAACAGAGGGTCATGTTCCACGGGTGGGGAGTCAAAACTTGGGTTTGTTTTAGGAACAAATGAACTCTTCCTTATCAGCACTTTCTGGGCTTGGGGGTGTGAGGTAGACGTTTCTTTTTATTTGTCCTTATTTTCTTCATGCTTGTTTATTTTTGAGAGAGAGGGAGAGAATAAATGTGGGACGGGTAGGGAGAGAGGGAGACACAGAATCGGAAGCAGGCTCCAGGCTCCGAGCTGTCTGCGCAGAGCCCGACGCGGGGCTCGAACCCACAAACCGCGAGATCATGACCTGAGCCGAAGTCAGACGCTTAACCAACTGAGCCACCCAGGCGCCCCAATAAGGCACACATTTAAACCCAAATTAACCTGTCTAACCTGTTATAAACACGTAAAACGAATTCCGCATCACGAGCACAACGTACAGAGACGTTAACAACCAACCTACCATGGTTTCTAACGTGAAAGTTTGTATTTTTCGTAAGTTGCTCAGCCATGGGTGTAAGAAAAAGTCACTTCTTCAAATAAATGAAGGCTTTTGATCTAGCCATTGGCGAAAACACGGCTGGACCTTGAAGGCGTCACGCTAAGTGGACTAAGTCAGACAGAGAAAGACAAATACAAAAAAAAAAAAAAAAAAAGAAGAAGAAGAAGAAGAAAGAAAGACAAATACAGTATTGATGTCCTGTATTTGTGGAATCTAAAAAACAAACAAAATGAAACTCATGAGCTCATGGGTCCAGAGAACAGATGGGTGGCTGTCGCGGGTGGGGGGTTTGGGGGGGAGGGTGAAATGCTTGTGGGGACTCAAAAGGTACAGACTTTCAGTTACCAAATAAGTAAGTCACGGAGATGTGATATAGAGCTGACGCTTATGTTTGTTACTACTGTAGGCCAGGGGCGCCTGGGGGGCTCAGTCAGTTGAGCGTTCTTGACTCTTGATTTCGGCTCAGGTCATGATCCCAGGGTCATGGGTTCGAGCCCCGCGTCGGGCTCTGTGCTGACAGCTCGGAGCCTGGAGCCTGCTTCGGAATCTGTGACTCCCCCTCTCTCTCTGTCCCCTTCCCAGCTCATGCTCTGTCTCTGTCTCTCAAAAATAAACGTTAAATAAAAAAGAGTCTGTTTAAAACAATACCGTATGGCATATTTGAAAGTGGTGAAGAGAGTGGAGCTTCCAAGTTCTCGTCATAAGAAATACGTTTTTGATGCTACGTGTAGTGACAGATGTTAATTAGATTTATTGTCGTGAGCGTTTGCAAGATACACAGCTACGCTTCGATGCGGACGTTGTAGACGCTGACAGCGCAGAGCCTGCTTGGGATTCTCTCTCTCTCTCCCCCTTTCTCTCTGTTCCAGCCTCTCACACCCCCAGCCCTGTTCGTGCTTTCTCTCTCTCAAAACAAACAAACAAACAAACAAACAAACTTAGAAGTTTATCACATCCTGCCTTGGATTAGCGGTTTGTGCATTTGTCTTAACCCTTATTTTTATTGAGGCATCTACACGGACAGAACAAGTCCACTGCTACCCCCCATGGAGCTCTCCCAGGGCAGGGCAGTCCCCCTGGCTCCCACTCTGGGGAGACAGCCCCTCCCACGGGAGCAGGACCACCCGCCCCATCCATGTGGGACCACCTGCCCTGGCTGCTGCCCATGCGGGGCCCTCCCCCACCCTGCTGTCCATGCGGGGCCCTCCCCCCCCCCCCCCCCCGCCCCCCCCCGTCGTCCATGCAGGACTCTCTCCCCGCCCCCCACCCCACCCCCCACCGTCCATGCAGGACCTTGCTCCCCGCCACCCCTGCTGTCCATGCGTCCACACGGGTGCTTTCCCCGGCACCGCCCTGGGCTTTCTTGCAGCCGCAGCCTCCTCGACAAAACCGCCTCAGGGAAACCTCAGAACCATTTCCTTAAAGGTCAGGGGCAGGTGCAAGCCAATCTTCACCCATCACAACCTTTAAGAGCCTCACTTAGCAAGCTTTTGAGAGAAGCTCGGACTGGTTTTGTGGCTGCAAACTGGCCTGAGCCAGAGGCAGAGATTCTGGCGGGGGGGGGGGGGGGGGGGGGGGGGGGGGGAAGCAGGACCCAGCGGCTTCCGCCCCCATCGAGCCTTCTGCCCCTTCCAGAGTCTGTTGCTCGAAGGCAAGCCGGGGACCCGGTACCCTTCTCGCACCCCCCACCCAGAAGGTGCCAGGCCCCCAGGGGCCTGCTGCCCAGCCCCTGCCCCCACAGCCCTCAGCCCCCCTTGGGTCCTTCTGACCCCTGTGCAAGCCCTGCTGTCTCCAGACTGGGGCTCGGCCCTGGGTGCTGGGATCCCGATCTCAGGGCTCGGGGTCGGCTCGAGTGAGTCCCCCAGCCCGTCCCCGAATATAAGCCCCCCCCGCCCCCCCGCCTTACACCGTTTGCCCCACATTTGGTGCCACATGAATCCTACCCCCCGGTCCCCCTTTGGATTCATCTCCAGGTTGTCCCCCACCCCCTTGCACGCACGCACCTCTGGTCCCCATCCCTGACCGCTGGGCCCCAGCCCCCCCCACCAGGGCCATGCCACTGCCCGTGACCCAGCCTGCCAAGAGTTTTGCTTCTAATTAACTTTTAATGATGACACATGGCACCTGGTTACACACACGAAAACCTGTTTTGTTTACTCAGGCGACACGTAAAAATTGCTCATAAATCCCTTTCAGAGTGAGCTCGCAAAACATTCTCGCTCAGCCAGAAGCCCTGCGAGCCTCCCCCTCAGCTGCGAGCAGCAGCGGGCCTCCCTCCTGGGAAGAGGGGAGGGGAGGCGGGCCGGGCTCCTCTCCAAGGGCCCCAGCCAGCGCCCGGCTGGCTGAGGGGGTGCAGGCAGGCACAGGGGCCACAGAGCTTCTTTGAAGCCTGAGACTGGTTTGTCGATTATACCCCAACGAAGCTGGAAGAATTAACGTTCAAGTTAATTGCAATGAGAGAGACAGGCCCCAGGCTCTTTCCTTTGGACAAAGGTGTCCCTCCCGAAGGGACAGAGGTGGCCTCGGGGAGACTGGGCTGACAGGGAAGGACGCCACATGGCTCCGGGGGACCACAGACTGGGGGGGGGGGGGTCGGGGAGGGGCTTAAGCAACAGACGTTGGTCTCTCACAGTCCTGGGGGCTGGGAAATCCAAGGTCAAGGTGCTTGCAGGTTTGGAGTCTGGTGAGGGCCTCTTCCTGGTCCACAGACACCCAGACTTCCTGCCTCCTCCTCACAAGGCAGAAAATGGGGAGGTGCTGGCCTCTTCCTCTTCTCCTTTTTTAAAATGTATATATTATTTATTTATTTTTAATTTTTAATGTTTACTTTTTTATTAAAATTTTTTAAATGTGTATTTATTTTTGAGAGACAGAGAGAGACAGAGCACCGGCAGGGGAGGGGCAGAGAGAGAAAGGGAGACACAGAATGGGAAGCAGCCTCCAGGCTCCGAGCCATCCGCACGGAGCCCGACGTGGGGCTCAAACTCATGAACCGCGAGATCACGACCTGAGCTGAAGTCAAGAGTCCGACTGAGCCACCCGGACGCCCCCAAAGTTTGCAAGCTTTTAGCTGTAAGAATGACCCCTTACTATTTAACGTTTCGCTTCAGCTGTTTCCTTCCTATGGAGGGAAAACCCCAGTTCTTCTTCTTTTCTTCTTTTTTAATTTTTAAAGTTTATTTATTTATTTATTTATTTTTTTTTTTTTAATTTTTTTTTCAACGTTTTTTATTTATTTTTGGGACAGAGAGAGACAGAGCATGAACGGGGGAGGGTCAGAGAGAGAGGGAGACACAGAATCGGAAACAGGCTCCAGGCTCCGAGCCATCAGCCCAGAGCCTGACAAGGGGCTCGAACTCACGGACCGCGAGATCGTCACCTGGCTGAAGTCGGACGCTTAACCGACTGCGCCACCCAGGCGCCCCTATTTATTTATTTTGAGAGAGACAGAGACAGCGTGAGTGGAGGAGAGGCAGAGAGAGGGGGAGACGCAGAATCCGAAACGGGCTCCAGGCTCCGAGCTGTCAGCACAGAGCCTCACGCAGGGCTCGAACCCACGAACTGTGAGATCATCACCTGAGCCTAAACCCAAAGTCGGATGCTTAACCTACGGAGCCACCCAGGCGCCCCCCAAACCCCAGTTCTTTGGATACTTCTGGTCACCAGGCGTGTGGAGGTTTTTCCCCACAGCTCAGGGGCTCAGTCCCACAAAACTGCCCACACCCCACACCCCTGCTCTGGATGCCAGTTACAAGCCCAGAACCACCCGTGCTTCTGACCGATGGGTTATGCATCAGATGTTCCCACGCCCCCCTCCTTGGGTTTGATTAATTTGCTCCAGCGGCTCGCCAAACTCAGGGAGGTCCTTGCTTCTATTTGCCAGCTTATTAAAGGTCGTGACAAAGGCCACAGGTGATGGGGCGCCCGGGTGGCTCAGTCGGTTAAGCGTCCGACTTCGGCTCAGGTCGTGATCTCACGGTTCGTGGGTTCGAGCCGCGCGTCGGGCTCTGTGCGGACGGCTCGGAGCCTGGAGCCTGCTTCGGATTCTGTGTCTCCCTCTCTCTCTGCCCCTCCCCTGCTCACCGTGTCTCTCCAAAATGAATAAACATTAAGAAGAAGAAGGAGAGAAGATTAAGGCAGAGACACATACAGAGGGGAGGCCATTTGAGGACACAGCAAGAAGGCGGCCGTCTGCAAGCCGGCAAGAGAGGCCGGGAGAAGTCAGTGCTGCTCCCAGCCTCTCTTCTTTGGCTTCAGTTTCCTTGCCCTGGAAGGAGGTAGCTGGCCTGGGGGTGGCCTTAGGTCTCCATCAGCTGGGATTCCGGAAGATTCTATGACCCATGTCTCCGGCCGTCCTCCGGAGGACTCTAACAGCGGCTCAGGACCTCTCTCCAAATTGACCCTTGACCCTGAAGAAATGCTTGCTGGGAAACATAGGAGCGAATGAGCGAAGAGAGGCGGTGGGGAGGGGCGAGGGCAGGAATGAGGCCGATGTGGAGGGGGACAGAGACCTGGAGAAGTCAGCAGAGGGCAGGGGGGACAAGGGGAGCCGTTTCGACTCTCCTCCCAGGGGAGGCTTCTCCCCTTGACCCTTCCTGGTGGCTTTCCTGGATTCCTCATTTTTGTGACTAGAAGAGGGGCAGGGGCCCAAGGTGCGGTTCCAGCTTCCCCCTGACCCCACCCCTCCTTTCACTTCCTGCCTTTGAAGTTCCCAAAATTATTGTTGTCTCCAAATAGTCAACGAGGGACCTGTTCTTCTGCCTTACCGCCCCCGCCCCCAGCATCAGGAAGCTGGGGCCTCCCTCAGGGGCCAGGCACCGGGGGAAGTGAATGCAGATTGAGCACCCCCAAGCTGCAGGGGTGAGGGGAGGAGAGATTTCTCCGCAGCAGCTGGGGGAGGTGAAAGGAATGTGGGGAACAAAGGCAGATGAGAAATGGAAAGTCGTTCCTGTCTACAGTCCGTGGACAAGTCCTGAAAACAGGCAGAGTGACCTTCCTCTAGGAGCTCAGCTGTCGCAGTGACACTTTGCCGGGGGCACAAGGCACTCTTAGCCCGACCCCCGGCCACAGACCCCCGCAGGATCCCGTAAGTTTCCTTTAACGGAAAAATTCCTCTGGAATCTTCCCCCCTGCAGCATGTGTGCTGGCCATCATCCTCCAAGCCTGTGGCCCCTGATGTATATCCGAAGGGTCTCATGACTGAGGTCTTACCAGACGGTGGCGATGACGTGTCCCCAACAACAGCTACCTTCCTCAAGGTCCTGGAAACCTTGCTTCCAAAATTCCTTAGAGACTAACACTGTCCTTGCCCCCCTCCCAACCTACCGTCAGTCACTCCTCACAACCCCTGTTGTGACCTGTCCCCGTGCTTTAATAAAACCACCTTTCTGGCACCAAAGATATCTCCAGAACTCTTTCTCGGCCCTCGGCTCTGAACCCCACCGTGCTCGCATCCAAAGGGGCGAGGGAGTGGGTTTTGACTAAGCACCAGCCGCGAGGAGATGGGCTTTGCGTAGTGGGGATGTCGGACAACCTTCCCCTCCACTCACGCCTCCAATTCCACGAGCCCAGCACGAGGCAGGCAGTGTTACAATAATCCATTTCTAGCCAAAGAAAGCGGATTCAGAAACCTCAAGTAACGTGTCCAGGGCTCCCTCGGGGCTGCTAAGGGGCAGAACCCAAGTTCCCACTAGTGTGTGTTTGACTCAAGAGGTCACGGTTCAGGCAGGACTCACTTTTACGTGGGCTGGGCCGTGCGCGTTTGCTGGGTGGGTCGCGGGGTTGGGCACAGAGACCGAGGGATGAGTCTCGTTGTCCCTGAGCCCAAAGGGCTGGAGTCTGGGCAGGGACACAGAGTGTAAACACACGTGAGAAACAAAGGCCACGGGCTCACTCGTCCCACGCGCGCTCCCTGGGGACGGACCCCATGTAGGTATGGTCGCCCTGGGCCTGGGGAACGAGGTGCCCGCCTCTAGGACGTGCGGAGAGGTGATCACCTGAGTACCCCCAAATGCATGATCTAGTTCACGGAGACACGCGGTGTGGGAAAAAGACAGCAGAGGAGAGGGGAGGGCGAGGTTGGTGATGATGGACAGGACACAGCCTCCGAGGCGGGCGCAGGGTGGCCCGGGCGGGGGCACCGCCTTCGCAGCCTCCGGGGCGGGAGCTGGGGGACTGGGGGCCAGAGTGGAATCAGGGTGGGGTCTCGGCGGTGGGGGGGGGTGCTGGTGACTTCTCTTAGACGGCTTGCCCTAACGTCAGGTGGATTTTTGCTATTTGTGGCACATTTGTTTACAGAAAGGACTATTTACTGTTACTTTTTTTGTAATTTGAGAGAGAGAGAACGATGGGGGGGAGAGGGGCAGAGGGAGAGAGAGAAAGTCTTAAGCAAGCTCCACACTCAGCTTCGAGTCACCTGATATGGGGCTCGATCCCACAACCCTGGGATCATGATCTGAGCCAACATCAAGAGTCAGACACTCAACCGACTGAGCCACATAGGCGCCCCTACGGTTACTTTGTTAAAAAAAATTTTTTTTTAATGTTTACCTTATTTTTGACAGAGAGAGACAGAGCACAAGCAGAGGAGGGGTAGAGAGAGAGAGAGAGAGGGAGACACAGAGTCTGAAGCAGGCTCCGGGCTGTCAGCACAGAGCTCGACGCGGGGCCCGAACTCATGAACCACGAGCTCATGACCTGAGCCGAAGGCTGACGCTCAACCGACCGAGCCACCCAGGCGCCCCTGCTCGTTCGCTCTTGACGGTGATGCAAGTTGAAGACACAAAACTTTCTTACATAATCTGTCCCATTCGCAGTGCAGTTAAGCGCCCAGAAACATTTTAAACTGGCTTTACACACTCAGTGTATTTTATTTAAGGTATTTAAAAATGCTTGGGGACACCTGGGCGGCTCAGTCGGTTAAGCGTGTTTGACTCTGACTCTTGATGTCAGCTGAGATCATGATCTCATGGCTCATGAGTTCGAGCCCCGCATCGGGCTCTGGGCTGGCAATGTGGAGCCTGCTTGGGGTTCTTTCTCTCTCTCCCTCTCTCTCTCTGCCCCTCCCCTGCTCTCTCTCTCTCTCTCTCTCTCTCTCTCTCTCATAAATAAATAAATAAGCCTGACCTTGAGCAAGCAAAACCTAACTAAGCAGATAAGTTAAACTAATATTCATAATGAATCTCGGGGTCTCTTAAACATACTGATGCTCTTACAAACACCGTCAAATTATTTCATGTCCTCCAACTGAAACCACAAGTCAAACGTCAAGTGCTTGATTTTATATTTTACTCTGATATCACAAGACTAACTTCAGGGATGCCTGGCTGGCTCAGTCGGTTAAGCGTCCGACTTCGGCTCAGGTCAGGTTCTCGCGGTCCGTGGGTTCGAGCCCCGCGTCGGGCTCCGTGCCGACAGCTCGGAACCTGGAACCTGCTTGGGATTCTCTCTCCTTCTCTCTACCCCTTCCCCGCTTGCTTGCTTGCTTTCTCTCTCTCAAAATAAATAAGTTAATTAAAAAAAGAAAAAGGCTATCCTTCCCTAGAGGGAGAGCTTTGCTATCGCACGTCAGCTGGGGTTGAGGATTCTTGCTGGTCCGAGCTGGAGACGGGGATGTGGGGCCTGGAGACGCGGTGAGCCGTCTTCTAGTTGCTAAGCTAGGGTTAAACTCGCAGCTGTCATTCCCTGGGTCTCGTTTAATCCATTCCACATTTTTGGGGGGCGTCAGATTGGAGAGGATGGAATTATGCACACCCACTAAGGTTGCCCGGGCCTCCCTTCACTTCACTGCAGGGGAGGGGCGGTGAATACAGAATTCTTTACCATTTATTCAGCCTGGGCAGGATCCGTCTCTGCCAACTCCCTGCAGGGTAGTTGACTGACTTGACCACTGCTGACCTCACGTTCATCAGGACGACTTGCACTATTTTGAGAATCATTAAAAAACCTTTAAAAAAAATGCTTATTTATTTTTAAGAGAGAGAGACAGAGCACGAGCAGGGGAGGGGCAGAGAGAGAGGGAGACACAGAATCCGAAGCAGGCTCCGGGCTCCGAGCTGTCGGCACAGAGCCCGACGCGGGGCTCGAACTCACAAACCACGAGATCGTGACCTGAGCCGAAGTGGGACGCTGAACCGACTGAGCTGCCCAGGGGCCCCTGCCCGCCCAGTGCGGAATTTAACAGCTGATGAGTGGGGTCCATTCTCATTCTCGTGTCTTTTTAGGGGATTTCCCTCCCTCTCCAGTGGCTTCCAGAACCTTCCCTAGTATTCTGAAATTTCACAATGGCACCCTTCGGGTCATTCTTCAGTGACTGACCTGAGCAATTAGTTGGTGATCTGAATTAGAGGCCTCAATGTTTTCACTCTAACTAACATTCTTGCACCATTTCTTTGATAACTTTCTCCCTTTTAGTTCCCTGTTTTTCCTTCTAGAACTTCTCCCAGGGGGTTGTTCGCTCTCCACATTGATCTCTCACGGCAAATAAGGAGGTTTTACAGGGCCGATGAAGGAAAAGCCCTCTCTCGTCTGAACTAAGTCTCAGTAGACAGATATACGGATATTGAGATGTCGTCTTTTTTGCTGATAAGCAGTGAAAGGTGGGTTTCGCTTAAAATCTTAAATCAAAAGGACTTATTAAGATTTCATCCAAGAATTAGGCAGACCTATGTGCCTGGGAGCTGGGGGGCTGGGGTGGAGGCCCAGAGAGTTTCCCTAATGAGAAACGTGGAAACATGAGGCCAGAGGGGGGAAAAGAGTCCCCCTAATTTAGCTATTTTCTTATTAAAACGTTTTTTTCTTTTTATCTCTTTGTCCTTTTGCGCGTGCTCTCTCTCTCTCTCTCTCTCTCTCTCTCTCTGTCCCTCTCTTTCCTGGGAGCTTTCCTAAAATTTATCTTCCAAAGCTTCTCCTAAGTTTTTTGACTTCAACAATACTATGGTTAATTCTTTTTTATTTTCGAAAGAGCTTTCTTGTTTTTTGAACAAGCGTCTAGAATACACCAGAGATCCTGGTTAATCCACAAAGTGGGTTCAGGAAACCCGATAGGAAAATAGACAAAGGATATGAAAAGAGCAGTTCTTACAAGGGGAAACTCAGATGATCACCACACAAATGAGGAAGTATCCAAGCCCACTCTTAACTGGAAATGTGAAATAAGAAACTGGGAAGAAGGTGTCAGATCTGCAGCAACTGGGAAGTTGAATAGTGTCAAAAGTTGAGAAGGATGAACCAGATAGGGGTTGGAGGGGTGGGGGTGGGGGGGACTGTCATGGGCCAGTGGGGGGGGGGCGGTATCCTCGGGCATAGCCATTCTGGAAAACGTGTGCCCTGACGGGACTCAGGCAAATCAAGCCTGAGAATAGTCTGTGATCTCGTGATTTGATCGTATTATACAGGGAAGGTGTCGCCTAGATCTGCGCAGGGACATGGTGACCGGCAGAGAGAAGCCAGAAAGATAATTCTGGGTTATTACTATTCTCATAGAAGGCTCAGGGATGGGAGAGACAGTAAGGGGGGGGAGGGGGGAGGGGGAGGATCTCAGGCAAGCAGAAAAAAGAAAAGGGGGACAAAGACCACCAAAAAAAAAAAAAAATATATATATATATATATATATATATATATATATATATATATATATTGTGGCTCCGATCTCATCCGCGCAAAAACGTGCGTGTGCCTGGAATGAAGTGCGTGAATATCCCGTGACCCAGCGATTTCATTCTTGGATATAGTTCCGAGAGAACTTCTCACGTACGTCTGCGTGGAAACGTGGTGGGAACATCAGCCGCGGTGTAGACGGTGGCAGTTGGGAGCTGGCGACAGCCTCGGGTTCCTCGCTAGGGGACTGGGTAAATAAACCGCGATCGACACACACCAGTGACTTCGTAGCAACAAGCCAGATGTGCTGATAGCAACGCGGACGGATCTTAAACATTTGTTGCTGGGCGAGGAAGGTCAGGAACAAAACATTTATGAAAGTCCCATTTACGCACCTGACGGACAAATAGACACGCACACATTTGAGAAGGATGCATATTGAAGAGTAAATATTGTTGTGGTTACCTGTTGATACATAACATACATCCACCCCCAACTTCAGCGGTTGAAAACAAACGACCGCTTATGTCTCAAGACTCTCTGGGGCCAGAAATTAGGGCAGGCCCGGCCAGGGGGCCCATGTCGCATTGGCTAGGGTTACGCACTCGGGTGTATTCAGCTGTTGGGCTGGGCTGGGCTGGAAGCTCCCAGAAGGCTTTGTTCACATGTCCTCAGGCCTCAGCATTTCTCCGTGTGGTCTCTCTCTCTCTCTGTCCCTCTCTCTCTCGATCTCTCAATGTCCGTATGGTGTCTTGCTTCCCCACCTCCAGCCCAAGCCTCTGTCTCTGTAGCAGGGTAGCTGGGCTCCCGTAAAACATGGTGGCTGGCTTCCAAGACTGAGAGCTGAAGCCTGGGCCCAGAACTGGCAGATTGTCCCTTCTAGCGCTTTCCATCGGCCACGGCAAGTCACCCAGTGAGCCCAGCTCCGCGGGGAGGGGAAGCAGACTGTAGCTCTGGAAGGGTGTTGCGACTTGCGTGCCCATCAGAGAAGTTGATGGCCGCCATCTTTGAAGGTTGTCCCATGCAGCAAAGACACCATTCTGGCTGCCCGTGGAGAGTAGGAGGATTGGCTTTGGGGGAACAGGGGAAGTAGGAGGGAAGATTGGGTGTCACCAACTCAGGAATACAGCTAACCTAAGTTTCTGTGCCTGAGGTCCCCCCCGCAAAAAAATTCCAAGCCAAAATCAACCAAATAAAAACAGGATTCCATAACACAAATCAGAAAAACCCAAGAAAAAAGAGGTAAGACAATATAAAACCTTCAGAAATAATCCAAGTATATGTCAGCTTTCGGTAAGTTAAAACCCGATTTTCAAGATTAAAAAAAAGTTTTTTAATGTTTATTTTTGAGAGAGAGAGAGACAGAGACAGAGACAGAGCATGAACAGGGGAGGAGCAGAGAGAGGGAGACACGGAATCCGAAGCAGGCTCCAGGCTCCGAGTTGTCAGCACAGAGCCCGCCGCGGGGCTCGAACTCACAAGCGTGAGATCATGACCTCAGCGGAAGTCAGATGCGTAACTGACTGACCCACCCAGGCGCCCCTCAGGATTTTATTTGTAAGTAATCCCTACACCTAACGTGGCGCTCGGACTCACAACCCCGAGACCAAGAGTTGCACGCTCTACTGACTCAGCCAGCCAGGCGTCCCTAAAATGCTGACTTTGGAACAGGGAGAAAGAGAAGGACGCAGCGAATGTCTCTCGTGTCCCCTGTCCTATCTCGCCAGTGGGGGGGGGGGGTGTTGAACCCAGTTCCGTGGAGGTGGGTGGCCAGTGAGAATCCCCCCCATCCCCGGATGGCAGCTGGCCCACCTCGACAGGCAGTGGATAATCCACTTGGCAAAGTTCTTGCCCAAATCTTGGAACTGAAACCACCTCCTTGCCCAGACTGGGGCCTCCCAGCCCTGATTTCCAAGCCTGGGGGCGTGGCCCGTGAGCCGACGGGGAAAGTTCGTGTAGGTGGTCATGAAGTAGGATGCAGGGAGCGAGGTGAGCACTGTTGTAGGAAACCGTCGCGTCCACAACGCATGTACCAATTCATCCCTTCATCCGCTCTTTTCTTCAGCAAATACTCATCAAGCACCTGCTATGCGGCAGGTTCTGGGGCATCAGAACAAAGTGAAGGCACAGTGTATGTGTGTGTGGGGGGGGTGCGTGTGTCTGACTGAGGGATATGGTCAAAAAACCAAAGCAGCCACCACTGCCTTGGGGACCTGGCAGGAAGGCAGGAGGTTGGAATGTGTGGCTGTCCCGTGTGTCTGCAAGTTCCCGCCAGAAAACACAGGCCCCTGATACCTTTTCAGCACAAGGACTTAGCTGCATCAGAGAAACTCTGTCCTCAGCCAGCAGGCGTTTGGTGAGGGTCACAAAATCAGGGACGAAAGCTGTTTTCTTTCTCAAGCTATGGTGAGCTCCGGTGACTTTTCCCCTCTTATTATTTTTTTTTTAAGTTTATTTATTTACCTTGAGAGACACAGAGAGAGGAATAAACCGGTGAGGGGCAGAGAGAAGGAGAGACAGAACCCCAAGCAGTTTCCCCGCCATCAGCACAGAGCCCGATGCGGGGCTCGAACGCACGAACTGTGAGATCATGACCTGAGCTGAGATCAAGACGCTTAACCGGCTGAGCCCCCGGGGAGCCCCTGACTTCTCCCCTCTTTTACGCTGGGCTGCTTCTCTCTGCCTGCCCAGGGAAGGTCCCTTCATCTTCCCGAGGCCCCATTCCCTCCCCTGGGAGGTGGGGGCCACAGAAGTGCCAGCCCTGGGGGGCCGCCTTGGGACCCATTCAGCACAGGAGGGCAAAGCTGGTCCTGAGGGGCTTTATTCCCAGGAGAGTGAGGTGAGTCAGCCCAGAGCTGGGGGGCCTGGTGCTGAGCCCGCTCGCTGGGCAAGAACAGGGAACTGGCGCCTCTGATCCGGGCCCGGGCATATTTGGAGACACCAACAATTCTGGGAAATTCAGGGGCAGGGCGTGGAAGGGGGGAGGGGCAGAGGGGAAACAGTGAACTGAGCCCCAGCCCCCTCCTGGCCCGCACCCCTCCCGAACGGTGCAGCGAGGCGCGAGGTGACTGGCGTGCGGGGGTGAGGGGGACAGGCCAGGAGACCCCTCTCTCTGGGAAGAATAGAGACAGTCGTGTCCCCCGCCCCCACGACACTTTGCCTGAGTTCCAACCCTGTTTCCACTTCTGTTTACTGTCCAAAGTCCCAGGGACAGGAGACGCCAGGTTAGAACCACTTGGACACTCAGACACACGGACTCGGGGCCCTCGCCTGGGCCAGCCTTCCTGGTACCACCTGGCCCACTTTTCCGGGGTCTAGCCCCTCCTCGCCCTGGGGCCGGGCTGCCCGAGGGACTCGGGCGTCAGCCCTCCATACCCCTGACAGGTAACCAAAGTCAGGGGCAGGTGGGACTGGGGATGTTTGGTATGGAGGAGACCCTAGCGCAGGGACCGTGGGGCTGGTGGAAGAGGGGGGTTTGGTCCATGAAAGCAGGGAAGGAGGGTTCCTGGCCGGGTCCCGGCCCAAGCAGTGTCCTGAGAAGGGACGAGACCCAGCTGCATTTCAGCCCCAAACTCCCCTCCAACCTTAGACCGAACCCAGACGGTAGCCTCGATGTGCTCGGGTCCTCCGCCCACCCCCCCATCAGCCTCTGCCCGAATTCACATCTTAGCTCAAGCTTCAGCCCGAACTCAGCCCCAGTCCTCAGAGGAGCCTCAACCGCCCAGGCTCCAGCCCTGCACCCAGCATGGCCAAGGACTTTCAAAACATCCAGCAGCTGGACTCCGAGGGAAACGACCACCAGCCGGGTGGAGGGGAGGGGCCAGGCCGTCATGGGCACAACCCCAGGAGAGAAGACCCTTTCCACGCAGGTGAGCACCCAGCTTCCCGGGCTTTGCTCCCTTTCCCCCAGCTGCCGATTTCTCTGTCTCCCCGAGGCCTCTGTCCCTTTCACAGTGGTGGGACTTTTTAAGTATCTTCTTTGATGTGTACTTACATTTTTTATTATTAAAAAATTTTTTAATATTTATTTATTTTTGAGAGAGAAAGAGACAGAGTACTAGTGGGGGAGGGGCAGAGAGAGAGGGAGGCACATAATCCGAAGCAGGCTCCAGGCTCCGAGCTGTCAGCACCGAGCCTGACGCTGGGCTCAAACTCACAAACTGTGAGATCATGACCTGAGCCGAAGTCAGATGCTTAACTGACTGAGCCCCCAGGTGCCCCTGTAGTTACATTTTTAAGAATCTAGAATATTTTTACAATATCTGTTTTAATGCCCTTGTCTGCTAATTCTAATGTCTGCATCCATTCTGGATTTTTTTTTAGGTTTATTCATTTACTTTGAGAGAGATAGAGAGACCACCTGAACGAGGGAGGGGCAGAGAGAGAGAGAGAGAGAGGGAGAGAGAGAATCCCAAGCAGGCTCCTAGCTGTCAGTGCAGAGCCCAATATGGGGCTTGAACCCATGAACCATGAGATCATGACCTGAACCAAAATCAAGAGTCACGTGTGAGTGACTGACTGAGCCACACAGGTGCCTCTGGCTTGGTGTTGATAGATTTATGAACCTCCTCAACATGAGTTGTGTTTTCCTGCCTCTTTGTATGTCTGGTAATCTTTGAGTGCAGGCTAGACATTGTGAACTTTACTGTGTTGTGTGCTGGATATAGTTATATTCCTCTGAATATTCTTGAGCTTTGTTCTGGGGTGCAGTTAAGCAACTTGGAGTCGATCTGATCCTTTTGGGTTTTGCTTTTATGAATTTTTGAAAAGAAAATTTGTTACCTTATTTTTTTAAGTTTATTTAATTGTTTTCTTTAGTAATCTCTACACCCAACTCAGGGCTTGAACTCATGACTCAGACCAAGAGTCACGTGCTCTTCCAGCGGAGACAGCCAGGCGTCCCCACTTTTATGATTTGTCAGGCGGGTCTGGAGCCCTCCCAAGGTACCATTCCCAGTCCTGTATGAGTGCCACACAGGGTTCCTTTGCCCTTCCAGGTTGGTTTTATCTTGCCTGGCCTTGGGTAGTTTTCCTGACATGCACGTGTTGATCAGTGTGCAGCCCTCCGCAGACCAGAATTCTCTGGGCATCTCTCTCCTGTCTGAACTCTGCCCTTGTGGTCTCCCCAAACTCTCGCTTCCTCAGCTTGGAGAGTCCGCCGGGCCCTGCTGGGATTTCCCCTCCCTGCCCAAGGCCTGAAAACTGTCTCCTAGAAGCAGGCGGGTGACCACTGGGGCCCATATCATTTTCCCCGTCTCCCCCGACCCTTGCCCTTTGTTGCCTGAGGTTCAAGTGTCTTGAGAGAGGTGGCTGATTTATATCTTGGTTGTTTCTGGCGGGGTGGGTGAATATAGCCTCTGTTTTTCCACATCTGGCAGACCCTTGCTTTTTTTTTTTTTTAATGTTTATTTATTTTTGAGAGAGAGAAACAGAGTGCAAGCAAGGGAGGGGCAGAGAGAGAGGGAGACGCATAATCCGAAGCAGGCTCCAGGCTCCGAGCCGTCAGCACAGATACAGACGCGGGGCTCGAACTCACGAACTGTGAGATCCCCACCCGAGCCAAAGTCAGATGCTTAACCGACTGAGCCACCCAGGCGCCCCTGGCAGACCTTCGCTTTTACCTTGAAACTTGCCTGGGCAGCACCTTTTATATTTGACCTCATTCTGTTCTCAGAACCATCCAGTCAGGTGGCTCGTCTTCTGACCTCCATGTTTCTTATGTGGTAAGAACCTTGAATCCGAGTCCTACCCTCTTAGCCAGCGGCTCGGGGCACAACAGCGTGCTGTGAGCTATGGGCACAGAGCTGTATGGCAGGTGTCCGGATCTTACTCGTCTTGCATAAGCGCAACTTTGTACCCGTCGAACAGCGACTCCCCATTTCCTTGGACCCCGGCAACCGTCGTCTTAGACTTCTGTGAGTCTGGCGATTTGGGGTCCCTCACAGAAGCGGGCACGAGAACGTTGAGGCACCAAGACTTGTCCGTGTCGGCCGCGGGCGGTCTGACTTGAGCGGGGGTGTGGGGACGGGTTGCCGCCCTCGCCCAGGATTGGGGTCTATGGGTCCTAGGTCAGGCTGGGAAGCAGGACGGGGGCCTGAGCAGCGGACGGGGCTGGAGAGAGCGGCCGGACTCAGCCCCGGGAACCTACCTGGCTGGGGAAGACTGCGGGTCAGGGACAGCTTCTGGATGGAGAGACGCCCCGGGCATCAGGAGGGCGTGAGGGGGAGGGTGTCGGACACAGGGGAGGCTGTGTTCGCAGTGGAGTGTGGAGACGTGACCTCCCTGGCTCAGGATGGAGTCCCGAGTGGGAAGGGGAGGAGGTGACAGTCATTGGAGTCAGGATCTCAGGAGTTCTGGCTGGTCACTCACAGGGAGTGTCCACTTCAGGATGGTGGCAGGAGGGAGACTGGGGAGGAAGCCTCCGGGCCTCTGGCTGACCTCCCCACCCCCCCCCCCGACCCCCGACCCCTCCAGGGTGCAGGGGTGTTGAGGTGTCATGGCGGTGAGGACAGAGGAAAGTGGGGTGTGAGGCAAAGAAGTGTTGTTGCAGGTGAAGGTGCCTGAGCAGGGCTTCGGCCGGAGGATAGCGCTGTCCCAGGCCAGGGGACGCTGGGCGGGGCGAAGCCAGCTCAGTGCCTGTGAAGCTGGGGTGCGTTTGTGACAGAGTGTGTGAGAATGTGTGCTAATGAGAGTGTGTGCTCATCCTGGGCCTGCACGTCCCGCTGCGGGCGCCCGGCCGCGCGATCGGGTCCCAAAGCGAGGGTGGCGGGGGGCCAGACGGGATCGGGCTGCGCTGGGGGCAACAGCGAGTGGGCAGCAGTCAGGGTGCAACGAGTGAGAGGGTGAACTGAGAAACGTGTGTGCCCGTGTGTGAGGGTCCGAGTTTCTGTGAAGTGACTGAGGCTACAGGGGAGAGTTCACAGCGGAGGGAGGGACTGGGGGGGGGGGGTTGTCGAGTGCAGCAGGAAACGGACAAGGGGCTGGGAGGGCGCGGTCTGCGGTGGAATGACCTGGACTGAAGGGGGACGGGGGCCCTTCTTCGGGTGCGGGACGTGTCCGAGCGGCCCAGGCGCGTGTTGCAAGAACACGGAGCCGGGCCTCCGGGTCCCCGGGTCTGAGAGCGGGGCTTTGCCCACGGATGACGTGAACACCGCGCGCCCCGTGCACCTGCGGCGGCATGTGTGCACTGGGGTGAGTGTGCGGATGCGTGTGTGCAGGGCCTGAGCCCTGGGGCCAAAGCCCAGAGACTCCCTCCCCGGCTACTCCCACCCACTCTCCTCCCGGCCACCAGGGCTCCGCTCCCCCGGCGCTCCCACCGTGCGCTGGGCCTCCTGCGCCCCAGGCCCTTCCCTCTGACGCCCCTTCTCCGCCAGGGCCCCCTCCCCGCCGGCCGTGGCTGCTGCGCCTCAGTCTGCTCATCCTGGGCCTCAACGTCCTGCTGCTGGTGGCCGTCTGCGTCATCGGGTCCCAGAGTGAGGGTCGCAGGGGCCGGGCGGGGCCGGGGCGGGGAGGGGCTGTCCTTGGGGACACAGCCCGCTCCACTTTGCCCTGTCCCTTCTGTCCCCCGCCCCCGACAAGGAGCCCAGCTTCAAGAGGAGCTGCGGATCCTGAAAGAGAACTTCAGCCACTTCTCCTCCGGCGTCTTCACGGAGATGGGCGCTCTCAGCTCGCATGGTGAGGGGGCGCCTCCCCGGGGGGAGCAGGAGGGGGGCGTGTTTGGGGTGCTGGGGGTAGGGGGCCCCCAGGCTTCCAGGGACGGGATCCCTGGGCGGAGGGACCGGGAAGGATGATCAGGCAGGTGCAGAGGGTGGGGGTTAGTGCCGGGTGGAGGGAACAGAAGCTGCGAGGCCAGCGGGTGAGGAAGACCCTGCGAGGCGGGGGCTAAGTGGTGAGGGGTCATGCCGGCAGGCTCTGCTAATGAAGTGGGGGGTCTGTTTTGGGAACGTGGGGACCCTGCTTAGGCTTAGAAAGCCGCTGTGGGGACGGGGTGGAGGCGGGGAGGCCAGGGGCCGGGACGCAGGGTGGAGGCGGGACGGGGTGGGGGGGGGGGGCGCGGAATGCCTGAGCCGTCCTCCTTTTCAGGGGGCAATGCCAGTGACCTGCTGACCTCTCTGGAGGCCAAGCTGGAGAAACAGCAGAAGGACCTGGAAGCAGGTCAGAGACCCTCCCCGGGGGGGTGTGCGCGCGTGCGAGTGTGCGTCGCGTGGGTGCGCGCGCAGCGTGTGTGCGTGAGCGCGCGGAGTCCCGCGTGGGGTCCCGGGGGGTTGGCGCCGGCCCTGCCCGCCACGCGATGCCCACCGTGCCCGTCGCCCGGTGCCCTAGATCACGCCACCCTGCTCCTTCATCTGAAGCACTTCCCCGTGGACCTGCGCATCCTGACGTGTCAGATGGCCTTCTTCCGGAGCAACGGTAGGGCCCGGGCACGGGGTCCCCCGTCCCGGGGCGCCTGTGCCCTCCTGCCGGTGCTCATGTCCCCGCGCCCCCGGCCCCTCAGGCACAGAATGCTGCCCGGTCAACTGGCTGGAGTTCGAGGGCAGCTGCTACTGGTTCTCGCGCTCCGGGAAGACCTGGCCGGAGGCCGAGAAGCACTGCCGGCTGGAGAACGCGCACCTGGTGGTCGTCAACTCCAGGGAGGAGCAGGTGAGCGCGGCCCAGGGTATACCCGGGGGGGGGGGGGGGGGGCTGGGCAGGCTGCTTTAGTATTATTTTCTAACCAAAGGAAGCGTCCAGAAGCAGAGGTGTGGCCGAGCGCCGGGAAGTTCATGGCGAAGCGGCCACTGATTCTAAGAGGTGGGACGTTAGCGCCAGGAACTCGGGCACAGGTGGTGCTCCGACGGCACAGTGTGGACGCCGGGGCCCTTCTTGCTGGCCTTGGGGTGGGGTCGGTCATGAGCTGAAAGGGACAGAGTGGGCAGGGTTCCTGGGTCCCTCCAAAGCGCTTCAGGTCTCCCCTGCCCACCGCTGCCACCAGCCACAGCCGCGAACACGTGTTCCCAGGGGAGGACCAAGCCATTAGGGGGGGGGGGGGGCGGCGGCGATTTTCTGAAAAGGAGGATACGACTGGGATCGGTCATTGAGTCTTTGCTGCGTGCGAGGAGTTTTCATGCGTTCACCTGTAATCCTCACGACCCTGTGGGGCGGGCGCTCGGACCCCCCTTTGAGGGAGGGAGAGATGAGGGGACTAAGAAAAAGGGGGGGGGGTCAAGTGATTTGCCCGTAATGCAGGACAGAGCCAGAATTCAGATTCGCTCACCTCCTTAGCCAGTGTTTTCAACTCGACATATTGCCAGAATATATTTACTGAATATGTATATTGAATATATACTTATCAATATATCAAATATATATATTTGTATATGAACATATATAAAGATATCAATATGCCAATATATCAAACATATAGACATTGATCAACATAGCAAATATATATATTTATATACGAACATATATAAAGATATCAATATGCCAATATATCAAACATATAGACATTGATCAACATAGCAAATATATATATTTATATACGAACATATATAAAGATATCAATATGCCAATATATCAAACGTATAGACATTGACCAGTATATCAAATATATATATTTATATATCAACATATATAAAGATATCAATATATCAAACATATCGACATTGATCAATATGTCAGCTATGTATGTTTATATATCAACATATTATATCAATATGCCAATGTATCAAATTTATATATATTAATATATCAAATTTATCAGTGTATATATGTATTTATACGGTAGAATAATTACAAACATATTTCGCTTTGCCGATCAGGTTGAAACTGCCCAAGTGCAAGCACTTTTGACTTGAAAAAAAAAATGCCCGTTTCACGTGGGTCAACCTGAGATCTCTGTGCTCTGTGCTCTGACCCACAGTAAGTTCGTGATGGCCCCAGCTTTGCGGTGGCCCTGGCTGACTGCCCTTGTGACGGCGTGACTGTCAGGGTCTGCTTTCAGGCCTGGCATGTGGATAAAAGTAGATGGTCCTTCCTTTCTTCTTCCTTGCATTTGTTTCACCTGCCTCTGTCCATGCTTTTGGAGTCTCTTTTAAATTGGTGATTCTCAGCCTCGGATGTATAATGCCAGCCTTTACATGGGAGGAGTTTAAAAAATAGTGACCTTGGTCTCACACCCCAAAACTCTGTTAAACTTTCTTTTAATGTTTCTTTATTTTTTTGACGGAGAGAGAGTCAGAGTGCAAGCAGGGGAGGGTCAGAGAGAGAGGGAGACACAGAATCCGAAGCAGGCTCCAGGCTCTGAGCTGTCAGCACAGAGCCCGACGCGGGGCTCGAACTCACAGACTGTGAGATCATGACCTAGCGGAAGTCAGATGCTTAACCGACTGAACCCCCCGGGTGCCCCTAGACTTGGCTTATTTTTAATTATACTAATGATGACTTCTAATTGCTAAATTGCATTTAAAATTATGTAAATGATGGGCTGAAATTTATTGGCTTAAAAAAATCAGCGAGTTCATATAACTTCCCATATGAAAGGTGAGGAAACCAGCCCACTTATTCTTATCTACGTGCCTTGTTTTTTTGTTTTTTGGGGTTTTTTTGGGGTTCGTTTTTAAGCAGCTCCATGTCCAGTGTGGGGCTCAAACTCATGACACTGAGATCAAGAATTCAATGCTCTACTGGCTGAGCCAGCCAGGCGCCCCTGCCTCATTCTTTTTTTTTTTTTTTTTTCTTTTTAATTGAGATATCATTGACATGTAACATTGTGTAAGTTTGAAGCCTACAGTGTGTGGGCTTGATACATTTACACATTGCAATACGATTGCTCCTTGCTAACACCTTTAGCGTGTCACAAAATCATTTCTTTTTTGTGTTGACGGCAATTAAGATCTAGTCTCTTAGCAACTTCGAAGTTGCTAATGCCTCCTGCTTCTAGTCTCCCCGAGATTCTGGAAGTGTTTTGCCCCGAGTGGTTGGAGTCCTTGCTGTCTTGAATCTCACCAGCCTCATCCAGGCATATCTCGTTGTTGATTCTTCTCCTTGGGAGTTTTGCTCTGAGGTCGGGAGCGTCCTCTTAATTCGTCAAGTTGGGTTTTCTAACTTTTTAAATATGTTTAAATACATGAACATTACATTTTTTTTTCCTTGCATGGGCTCTTTCTTTTTCCGGAACGGGTCATGCAAATATACCTCTGTGATGTGCCGTCCCCAGCCACCACCTTGTGCCCTTTGCTTCTGGTTTTTCTCTCTTTCCCTCTGCCTTGCGGTCCTGTCCTCAAGCCTATAGTTTATACTCGACGCCCGGCTTTCTGCGGGGCTCCTCGGCTTTCTTGCAGAGCTCAAATCTTCCTCTTGGGTTTCTTCCCTTCACGTAGCGTCGTATTATTTTTCTTCTTGGATATTTTCTCTGGTATTTTACATCATTCATCTCTTCTTTGCTTTTAAAAAGTTTTTGGAAAATGTTTATTTTTGAGAGAGACAGAGACAGAGCGCGAGCAGGGGAGGAGCAGGGAGAGAGGGAGACACAGAATCCGAAGCAGGCTCCAGGCTCCGAGCTGTCAGCACAGAGCCTGACAAGGGGCTCGAACCCACAGACTGTGCGATCATGACCTGAGCCGAAGTTGGATACTTAGCCAACTGAGCCACCTGGGTTCCCCTGAAACTGAGATCCTGAATGGGTGTTGGGGTCCTTGGGGGCAGCAGGGGCAGGGGCCAGAATCAGAATTCCAAGAGTCAGAGCTCACGGGTAGGAGACAAGGAAAGGGCTCGAGTGGGGGTAGCAACTGTGAGCTGGGAATGAAATGGGCGTCAGGTCAGGGGGCGGAGGTCCCACCCCCCCCATCCCCCCCACCTCCCCACCCCTGGGCACTGGACTTCCTGAGCTCTGCAGCTACCTCAAGTTCATTAACCTCGTTTATGTGAAGTGTGAATCACCAGGACGCCCAATTTAGAGACTTTGTAAGGATCAGATAAGAGAATCTTCGTAAAGCACTTAGCACGACGTTTAGCCCAGCCAACGTCCACCAAATAATAACTCCAGTTACAGAAGGAAAGACAGGAATAGTTGTGCTGGGAGCTGGTGCTTCAGATCGAGCTGGAGAAGACTCAAGGAGTCACAGCTATGCCTGAATGGAGGTCCCAGGGACTAGAACCTTCCTCCCTGCTTGTGAGACGCAAGCCCGCTGCCCCAATCGAAGCGGCGACGCGGAGACTCCGAGCGCAGTGAAGCGAGTCTGTAATCAACGTTCCTACAAGAGCGGGCGTCTGACGGACAGGCGCACTCCGAGCGGTTACAGCAGACGATTTATCTCCTAGCTGAAGTCCCTCCCCTGCTTCCTCATTGGCTGCGTGCTACAGAGGGTACAGCCTTACGCCGACGTGGCCCGGGCCCGCCCACGGGAGGCAAAACTAGTCTGATTAGAACAAGCGGACGTTCCCTGGGGCGACGCAGAGACTTGGGTTGGGTGGCGCGTGCTCATTGCAAAGCCTTTGAAAAAGAATCCCGCCAAACGGAGGCTGGCGGGAGGGTGGGAGAACTAGGAAGTGCGGTGTCTAAGGGTTTGGGACCCCACTGTGGGGGTGGGGAGGTCCGTGCAGATTTCCAATAGGCCGGAAACTCCTGTTAACCAGATAGCCCAGCTTTTAGTTGGTACTTCTGGAAATGAATCATCTCCCTTACTTGTCACACCACCTGTTTTCCAGAAGTTCATTTCACAGCACATAAACCCCTTTGATGCCTGGATAGGTCTCACGGACAGCGATGGCTCGTGGAAGTGGGTGGATGGCACAGACTATAATCATGGCTACACGTAAGTGGCTCCCCCCTCGTCATCCTTCGTTTGGCCTGGGGCCAGCCACTCCCACCCTTCCCTCGGGGACCAAAGTCCCCAGGCCTCCCCCTCCCAGGTTCCCAACCTCCAAGGCTGCAGCGTGTGCTCCCTGGCCCCCTCCTCTCCTCAGGATGTGCTTTTCCTGAGCTGGGGGGGGGGGGGCGGTGAGGGCTGCAGGGGTAGGTAGGGGTCAAAGCCTGAGCTCTAGCCTGCCTTCCTAGGAACTGGGCCGCCACTCAGCCAGACGACTGGCAGGGCCACGAGGTGGGAGGAGGCGAAGACTGCGCGGAAGTCCGCTCCAATGGCCGCTGGAATGACAATTTCTGCCAGCAGGTGCAGCGCTGGGTGTGCGAGATGAGGCAGAACATCACGGGTTAGAAGCCCCGCCCCCTTCCCCGCCCCCCAGCTCACCGGAGGATTTTGAAGAAAGGAAAAATAGAGGCCTGGGGAGGGGCGGAGCGGGTGGGGGGGGGCATCACCGCCCGGGAGATGCTGAGGTCCCGCCTCCTTCAGCAAGTCACCGTCACGATTATGATTCTCAGGCCGCTCAATAGGGGAAGAAGAAATGACTTGAAACTGTGTGGACTGGTCGTTGGGAGCTGGGAGAGGTGGGGAGCAAAGAAGGGGTGGGGGGTCCGGAAGAGACAGGTTCAGTCCGAGCCAGCTGCTCCTGGGGACCCCATCCCAAGGGACATGGGTCAGGGAGGGGAGGGGGGCTTGGAGCAGAGCCGCTCAGCGGGACGCAGCCCCTGGAAACAGCACCCTCCATCCCCCAAATCCTTGGCAGTAGGGGGGGGTGTCTCCTGCAGAAGAGGTTTTGGGGAACAACAGCCCCCCACCACCGCCAGCCTGGGAGCTGTGGCCCAGCTGCCTGGGGGCCCGTGGAAAATACTCTCTAAGGGGAGGCAGGTCGGGAAGCCTCTGTGCCCTGTGTCCACTGTGACCGCTCCTCTCTGGACCGTAACAGATCTAGACATTTCCCCAGCGCAGGGTGTCACTGGCCGCTTCCACGGTGCCTGAACTTCACCCTTCCAAGATCATCCTGAAGGCGATATTAAGAGGGCCTTTAAACAATTGGCTGTTTTATTTTTACTAAAATAATATATGGTCTTAGTAAAAAGTGTTTCTCTCTCTCTCTCTGCCTCTCTCTCTCTCTCTCTCTCTCACACACACACACACACACACACACACACAGGGAGGCCCCTCACTCCCCCGCCTTCTCCCAGAGTTAACCATCGTGCCCAGAGGATTAGTCAGGGCTCTCCAAAGAACCAGTCGGATGTGGACGTATGTGTGTGTATCACTTATTAAAGAGATTTGTTATAAGGATTTGGCTCGTGCGATTATGGAGGTTGAGTCTCGGGTCCTGCGGGTGTGCAGGCGAGCCGGACCCCCCGGAGAGCCAGTGGTGATAATTCCAGTGTGAATCCACAGCCCGGGCACCCAGGACAGCCCATGGTGCGGTTCCAGGTGAAGGCGGTGAGCTCACGACCCGGGAAGAGTGGATGTTCCCTTCCCGTGCCAGCTGATGTTGCAGGGAGAAGGGGGTCAGGCAGGGAGAAGGTTCTCTTCCTCTCGGGAGGGCCCACTGTTTATTCTAGCCGGGGGCTTAGCCCGACCTGCTCTACCAATTCCAGTGTTCACCCTATCCCCGAGCACAGGCACACCCACGATGGTGTCTGACTGGCACCCTGGGGTCCGGTCAAGTGGACGCATAAAATGACCCGAGCCAGGTTTCCTGTCAGGGGGTTTTCTGCATTCGTGCCTGGGTGCAACGTGGCATTTCGCTCTGGCTTCTTTTGATTTTGTGGCCGTGCACCCAGTCTCGCCTGCTCCCTGACAAGTTCTGCCTTGTGGAATCTGGCATCGAGAGTTCCCAAGTATGGATGTGCCCTGGGGGATCTGGCCATTCTCTGTGGTGGACTAGTGGCCATTTTTGTGTTCACCTATAATATTTATTTTTTTTTTCAACGTTTTTTTTTTATTTTTATTTTTGGGACAGAGAGAGACAGAGCTGAACGGGGGAGGGGCAGAGAGAGAGGGAGACACAGGATCGGAAACAAGCTCCAGGCTCCGAGCCATCAGCCCAGAGCCCGACGCGGGGCTCGAACTCACGGACCGCGAGATCGTGACCTGGCTGAAGTCGGACGCTTAACCGACTGTGCCACCCAGGCGCCCCTATAATATTTATTTTTTAATGTTTTTATTTATTTTTGAGAGAGAGCGTGAGCAGGGGAGGGGCAGAGGATCTGAAGCGGGCTCTGTGCTGACAGCACAGAGCCCGACGCGGGGCTCGAACCCATGAACTGTGAGATGATGACCAGAGCTGAAGTCTGACGCTCAACTGACTGAGTCACCCAGGCGCCCCATATTTTCACCTGCAATATTTCAAGCAATTGCTGCTTCTAACCCCATGCTTTCTCCATTTCCTAATTTTCTTTTTAAAAAAATTTTTTAATGCTCATTTATTTTTGAGAGAGAGGCAGAACCTGAATGGGGTAGGGGCAGAGAGAGAGGGAGACAGAATCCAAAGCAGGCTCCAGGCTCTGAGCTGAGCTGTCAACACAGAGCCCGACTCGGGGCTCAAACTCTCGAACCACAAGATCATGACGTGAGCCAAAGTCAGATGCTTAACTGACTGAGCCACCCAGGCGCTCCAAGATTTCCTCATTTTCACTTGCAAAATTTTCTAGGACTCCTCCTTCAAAGCATATATGATCGGCATTAAATTATGAAACTACAGAAGTGGTCATTCATGAGGCTTCAAGCCTTACAGGGCTTGAAGCACGGGCTGCTCAGAGAAACCGCTTCCGGGGCTTAGTTGTGCCCTCTAGGATTGATATCAGAATGTTTTTTTTAATTTTAAGTTTATTTATTTATTTTGAGGGGGGTGGGAGGGACAGAGAGAAGGAGGGACAGAATCCCAATCAGGCTCCGTGCCACTGGGGCAGAGCCCGACGTGGGTCTCCGACTCACGAACCACAAGATCGTGACCTGAGCTGAGATCTTCTGCTTTATGCTACGATGCTTTATGCTAAGTGAAATCAGTCAGTCAGAGAAAGACGAATATCATGGGACTTCAGTGATATGTGGAATTTAAGATACAAGACGGATGAACATAAGGGAAGGGAAGCAAAAGTAATATAAAAACAGGGAGGGGGACAAAACATAAGAGACTCTTAAATACGGAGGAAAAACTGAGGGTTGCTGGAGGGGCTGGGGGGGGTGGGCTAAATGGGGGAGGGGCATTAAGGAGGGCACCTGTTGGGACGGGCACTGGGTGTTATACGTAGGGGATGAGTCACAGGAATCTAGTCCTGAGATCATTATTGCGCTCTATGCTAACTTGGATGTAAATTAAAAAAAACAAAACGGTCCGATGCTTAACCGACTGAGCCACCCAGGCGTCCAACCAATTTTCATTGAAATCCCAATTCAGGATCTGCATCAGTTACGCCTGCCTCCAACCTGGTACCCGCTGAGCCACGCCGCGTGATCTGGTTACGGTTCCTTTCTTGCACAACTGCTGTTTCTTCTGAAGTTAATAATTATTTCGCTTAAAAATTTTCTTCGCGTTCTTTGAACCTGTTATGAAATCATCCTTGACTGGAAAAAGCCCGGATATAATTTTCTGCACGCGGTGACAGGTCACATAACCAGTGTCTGGGTTTTCCTAGAGCCACGTGGGTGAAGCCAAGATTTATGGGGCCCGAAGCATACACAGTTTTGAGGAGCCTTCCTTAAAAAAATAACATTATGAGGGGCGCCTGGGTGGCCCGGTCGGTTAAGCATCTGACTCTTGAGATCGGCTCAGGCCGTGATCTCAAGGTTTGTGAGATCGAGCCCCAAATCGGGCTCTGTGCTGACAGCGTGGAGCCTGCTTGGGGTTCTCTCTCCTTCTCTCTCTGCCCCTCCCCTGCTCACACACACTCTCTCATTCTCTTTCTATCAAAATAAATAAGTAAAACTTAAAAAAGAATAACATTATGAATATTTACTTAAGTTATAACCCTCCTCCCCACAACTCTAAAAAGCTGAAAGCTGCCATAAACACCACAAAATCCTGAAAAAGGATATGATATTTGTAATAATATTCCCAACTTACCTCTAAAATTCATTTTCCTAGGGGCGCCTGGGTGGCTCCGTCGGTTAAGCGTCCGACTTCGGCTCAGGTCATGATCTCACGATGTGTGAGATCGAGCCCTGCTCTCTCTCAAAATA